>NC_034594.1:84981500-84998089 GCF_900095145.1 Mus pahari | reverse complement strand
GCCATCATTGGGAATAGAGGCCCCTTGGTCTTGCAAACTTTATATGACCCAGCACATGGGAAGGCCTGGGCCAAGTAGTGGGAGTGCGTGGGTAGGGGAGCAGGGNNGGGGGGTTATAGGGAACTTTCGGGATAGCATTTGAAATGTAAATAAAGAAAATAATAATTAAAAAATAGATATTAAGGAAAAATAAAAAAAAAACTGAATTTCTATCCATCTATCTATCTATTTATCTATCTATCTGTCTGTCTATCTATCTATCTATCTATCTATCTATCTATCTATCTATCTATCTATCATCTAGATGTTTAATTTTCCTCAAGATACATATAGAGACTGTCAGATACATTAAGACTAGAAGTTACAAATTAATATTAGCTTTGGTAATTGAATCCAGGTCCTTTGGAAGAATTGTCAGTGCTGTTAAATACCAAACAATTCTGGTGGAAATAGATTGCTGGAATTACAGGCAATTGTGGGGCAGGGTCTGTGAATTCCACAAATCAAATTTGTGGCTTCTGCAAGAATAGTTAAGCAGTTTTTAACTGTTTGAACATCTCTCTAGTCTATCCCCTTTATAGATTTAAAAGATAATTCATGTCAGCACATGGACACAATCTGTCAAATACCTACATAGGTTCTGAGCATACTGCCAGGCTCAGAGTTCATCCTGTGTTTAGAGGTCGTTGTTTCTGTGTTGTCCTCTCTTCTCTGGCTATTACAATCTTTCCTCCTCTTCTTCCACTGAATTCTCTAAGCTCTGTGGATTGGGGGTTGATTATGATTTGAGCAAAAGTCATACACACATGAGACTTGACACACATACCATTAAAAAAAATAAGAGAAATAGGCCTGTGCCTATGAATTCACTCAGTTACCTGCCCACATGTCAAATGAAGAGAATATTAAATGGGAATTGATTCCTTGTGTTAGCATAGGGGGTATTTTATTCAAACCACAACAATACTACTAATTTAAAACTGCTATATTAAAACACTTCCCAGATTTTGTCACCATAATGCCTTAATATTGGCATTTATTTTACATAAAATTCAAGTTTATTCCTCTACATAGACAGGTAGCCATTATTTGTTATGCTAACTCTCTGAATCATTTTCTCCGGTGACTGTTTCTTTTTGAAACTCAGAACCTTGTGCAGAGACCTGGTAGATGTGCATCTAAATGGACATGTAAAGTTGTTCTTGACTCTGAAAGTGGTATGGATCACATGTGAACTCCCTGGAAGCGATGATAATAATGAAAAATAACCCCCTTTCTATGTGCCTAGAAACAGGTCTCTGTGTGACAGGGGATATTCTTTTTTAACTTAGAGGATGCTGACTCTGGCACAGGTCCTTGAAAAAAAAATATTTTTTTCTTTTTATTGCCAGTTTAAGGACAGTAACATTAACTTATGAAATTTCCCATGATCATGAAGGGTGACTAGGCACAGTTATCCCAATATTCTATGATCTCATGATCCATTTATTGTCCTCTTAAGTCCTTTTTATGAAAATTTATGTTTAATGATAAAGCTAAAGTACACTGACCATAAATTGTTACTCACTGATAATGAAAATTCATCACAAAATGTGTCAAGATAACGTTCATTTTAGGGAAAATTTTCTTACTTGAGATTAAAGTGGGAATCTACTTCATAAAGATATTTAAGTAGAGGTGAGAGCTCCGAACATTCAAGGAATACGGCCATTTTTTAAGAAGTAACATTCTAGCTATCTATCATCTTCTCAGAAAAACATTATTTTCCTTTTGGTTAAGACAAGGCCAAATGCAAACAGGTGTGAAGACTTTGAAATTTTTTATCATTTTGGTCTTTACTTAAATTTATTTTTAAAAAATTAATATTTTGCAAATATCTTAAGGTTAGTAAAGCAATGTTTATGATCTCATGTGACATTTTTAAAAGACAAAAATTGACTGAAAGTTTGTTCCTAAACTATTTCATTTTATGTTTTTGTTTTATTGGTGTATACAAAGTATACATGATGATATGTGATAGATTATGTGTCTCCACAGTATAATTTGTTCATATTTATGCTTCACACGACATTCTCTTATCACTTCTATTAACCCTCTTCTTTTTCAAAACTTGCCTTTCCTATTTTAATTCTTTATCTTTACATGTGAACTAATGAGTTTCATTAGGTTGTTTCCAAGAGTATAGCTGGGATTTGTTTAGAGGATTGTGTGTGCCTCGTCAGTACTCGCATCACAGGAAAAAAAAAAAAAAGTCTCTTTCCTCCATCTGGAGTCTCATGAGTCTGGGTTTCACTCACAGAACAGTGGTCAGTTAAAGGTAAAACAGATAAAACACCTGTCCTATTTCTCTTGTGATTCACCACTATTCTACCTTTGTGTCACATACTTATTGACATCATCATTAATTTTTAAAATTTTAAATAAATATCATTATATTACTCCCCCATTTTCTCTCTTACCTCCAGCTCTTCTTATGTCTCCTCCCTCCACCCTCTCTAATATCATTCCCCTTCAATTGAAAGTTTCTTTTAATTGAGTTTCTTTGTGTGTGTGGCGTGTATGTGTGTGTGTGTGTGTGTGTGTGTGTGTGTGTGTGTGTGTATGTATGTATGTATGTATGTATAAAACATAAATACAATGTGTTGATTTTGTTTCTTGTTTTCTGGTTTGTCTGTATACATATCATTTCAATGCTTAACACTTTTTATTGAGCAATTGTGATGGTTCATATATTCTTGGACCAGGGAGTGGCACCATTTAAAGGTGTGGCCTTGTTGGAATAGGTGTGACCTGGTTGGAGTAAGTGTGTCACTGTGGGTGTGGGCATAAGATCCTCACCCTAGATGCCTGGAAATCAGTCTTCCAGTAGCAGCCTTTGGATGAAGACATAGAACTCTCAGCTCTGCCTGCTCCATGCCTGCCTGGATACTGCCATGCTCCCACCTTGATGATAATGGACTGAACCTCTGAGCCTGTAAGCCAGCCCCAGTTAAATGTTTTTTATAAGACTTGCCTTGGTCATGGTGTCTGTTCACAGCAGTAAAACCCTAACTAATACAGCAATCAATTGTGGGTTCCCCTGATCCCCTGGAAGAGACTAATTATCTTTTTTGGTGCTCCTTAGTTGCTTGTTATAGTTACTTTGTATAGAGGTGGGACCCTGTGAGGTTTTCTATCTTCCATATTAGCAGCCATATTGATATTGCCATTGTTCCAGTGTTGTTTATGCAACCAGCTCTAGGATATACTGTGTCAGGACAGAATTTCTGATATTCTGGCTCTGGCCAACTTTCACTACTGTTCCCCAATGTTTTTGCTAGTCATAGATCAAGACTCTGTGCTGTGTACTCACTGGAGATAAGCTCTCCTCTATCCACTGATTTCTGTATTATGTACCATTTTAGTTTAATATAATGATCTCTATTTACTATATAAAGAAGATTCTTTGACATGGGGTGACAGATAAACTTATCCTTCAGTATTAGGATAAGATTTCTAATAAGTTTAGCAATTATGCAAATTACGCAGATATACCAGAGTAGTTGTTATTGATTATCTTTTAAATCCATGAACGCACTAGTCCTGAAATATTGGACAGCTTTCTAGTACCAGGTGTGATTTTCCACCTATTGAAGTGGCAGTAACTCTAAGACAGTTATTGGTTATCCCCAATATGTGAGTGTCACTGCAATCCCATTAGTAATATCTTGTCATGTTGGTTATTATTCTGGCTTATAGTGGTCAAAAATGGGGAGATATATTAAATATTTCTTCTTGTGACAGTTTGCATACAATTTTCTGATACTGTGGGAGCTAGACTGAAGGAAGGAGGCTTTCAAGTTAGATCCAACTCAAATAGTTTGAGCACTTTGTCATAGTATGCTATGTTAATCAATACATGATTAATGTCAATGTTTCTGAGCTATGCAGGGCAAAGAGAAAAATACTATATTTCTTTGAAATTCAGTTATAGATTCATAACAAATCATTAATGGACACAAAAAATATTTGCAAGTATAACATATTATAAAATGTTTTATAATAATTATTTCATAATTGCTTTATTTTCAAAGTATTATTTCATAATATTAAGTATAGTTCCTTTGTTTTTAAGAGAGCTATCTCCCATTATAAGATATCTTCCATATTTTCATTCCTCATCAAGACAATATCTATTTAGAAATAATTTAAAATTTAAGAAGCAATTGTCTTTCTATTAGTCATTATGTAGTTAAATTTTAAGGGAAAAAATTAAGAGTTTCTGTGATATTACTTCTCAATATAAAGTACATATAAATTATTAGTAATGAACCTAAAATGAAAATTTTAAGAATTTAAAGAATTAAATTTATCTTTCTAACTAAGCAATAAGTGAAAATACCAGATGTGGAGTCATTATTATCAGTGCTTTCATGATGAAAATTTTATATTTAAAGTATATTTTGTGTATATTCGGAAAGTTATTTTATTATATTTTATTGTGATGTCATGACCTAGGTGAAAGTGGGTTTTGTTACTCCTAGGAAGGTAGTTATGGGTATACCATATATAAATTATAACACTTAAGGCTGGATAAAGAGCTCAGTGTGTAAAGTGTCTGCTTTACAAAAATAAACAAGTAGTTTCTGCAATCACTTTTGAGATAAATGTCAAATGTGGGTGTGTACATTTGTAATCAGTGTTTTTTTCAAAAATGCCACCACTGATGCTTTTGAACTCGACAGTTGGTATAACTGACGTTACTTAACCAGACTGCAAGTATCCTAACAGCAGAGATTGCAATTTCACCCAAAGAACTAATTCTAAACATGCCGATATCTCCTTGTCACACTTATTTCCCCTTTCCCTTCATTTGGATGGAACAGAGTGGAGATTGGAGAGTCCCAGGAGGTCTCTGAGTCAACTATCTTTTCAAACCACATGGTAGACAGTAAAGAGATTCAGTCTCAAGATGAAATGGAAGTTGAGGATTACAGAAAAGACTGTCCTCTGATTCCACATGCCATGCTGTGAATTCCATGCACACAAAGTCACATTTAAACACACATAAAGATAAATAAAATTAACGAAAAGATCTCATATGTGAAAAGGAAATTTCTGGTTGTGCCATATGATGCAGGCTCGTGATATATTGGTGAAACAGACTAATGTGATGTTCTGTTGATGCAAGACACATTAAAGGATGTACAATGTTTGGAGAGATGAAAATAGGACTCAATGGATAATGATGGGGACCTTCATAGCTATCTGTGCACCTCTTCACTGGTCTATTGTTGCCCCTGATCTTTCCTTGATTGAGAGAGGCATGGCAGAGAACTGACATTCTGGAAGGTCCTGGTTGATTCAACGAATCAGGAGGCCTGGTAACTTTTGCTGAATTGTGCCATCACTGAAACTTTTAAACTGAATCACTGGTATCCTGAGAAGAGAGATGGAAATTTTCCCAAAGAACTTCTTCTGAACCAGTCTTTATATCCTTGTCCTGTTTATATTTTTTCTCCCTACCTTTGGAGAGTGGGATAGCAGAGGGAATTGAGGAATTTGAGAACTCTTATTAAAGTTGGTTTTGAAAAAATCTAAGCCTACACATATATTAAAACCTTTTTTGCCATAAAGTAAATAATGAAAGCTAAATAAAGCATGATATGTAAAATAAAACTTAAAACAATATTTTATAATTCTTCAAAAGTTTAGTAATCTTGGTAATCAATTTTTTCTCTTTTCCATGTTAATCTCATGTTATAAACAATAACCAATAAAGTTAAGACTCAGTCATCATAAACTAAATAATATTGAATCATATTTAGTAATGAATAAATACATTCCATTTCATGAAAAGTTAACAATTATTTGTGTTTAAGTTGATATATATATATATATATATATATATATATATATGAAGCTATGAAGTGAAGTGAGTGAGAAATTGTATTATTATAGAAAATTATGAATTTTAGTTCAAGAAAAATGCATCTTTTTTTCAGTAAACAGAATTTATGACCGTGACCTCAACTTATTCACCTATGAAAGCATTCTGAAATTCTGTAGAAAGTATAATTTCTATTTACAGAACACAAACATTCAAGTTTTATCTTAAGAGATGATCAAAGTACATTGTTAAGTGCATTTAACAAAATTGTGTGACAGTCTAACATTTTGAGCCTTAATATATGTTTTATTGTAAAAAAAATATCAATTATTTGCTTTTCAAGGATAAATGTGAAACTTTATACTTTGCTGTTAAAATTTCTGTTCTGTCTCTTTGAGCTTGTAGATCTTATACATCAGTAAGTGGATGTGGAGAAAAGGGCATGGCCATGGGAACAAATTAGTGTTCAGTGGAGGCAGAAGTAATGTTTTGATCTGTGAAGAATTTTGATTTCAAATAATGCAAAGTGCCCTTGAATCCAGTATATAAAGTAGTAAACATAATTGACATCTAAAGTCTATAAAGAAAAATTAATGATCATATAAAGAAATTCTCTGTAGAATACATTTATTCACAACAGAAACATGGATATATTACTTCATGTAAAATTCTATATTGGAAGCATCAGACCTTCTTAGAATCCAAATTGTCAAGAGAAACATGAATTTTATTGACCCCCTTTAAAAAGAGATATAATCTGTTTTCATGACCACTAGTCCTCTGAATTGATAAAAATGACAGGCTTAACAGAGACTTCCTATAATTCCTTTTGAAAAGTGTATAAATTCTTTTCAACTCCTCTTCAGCAACATTTCCTGAGCTCTGAGTAATACCAGGAGCCAATGAGAAGAAGCTAAAAGTTAGCAGTTAATCGTTCTGAGATGAGTCTATCCTGGATTATATTCCTCAATGGGCCCAGGAAGAAATGATTTTAGAAAATAATCCTACTACTAATATGTTTTTCATGGTCTTATTATTAAACATATTCAACAATAAATAGGTATTACCCCACTCTATTGAGTATATCTCTGCAGAGCAACAAAGATACACTGTTTTATAGCAATGCTATGTAGACAAGTAGACTTTTCAATGTAGTCTCTGTAGACTTCTCAATACTTATTGATGTTCCTATAAGAATTACTAAAATTATATCAATATTTATTAAGCTGTTTTATTTATTTATTTTTCTAATTCCAAAGGCAGATGTGCCTACATTTGGTTTATTTATTAGGAAAATATTTATTTATTTGTTTTTATTAGATATTTTCATCCTTTACATTTCAAATTCTATCCCCAAAGCCCCCTATACCCTCCCGCTTCCCTGCTCACCAACCCACCCACTCCCACTTCCTGTCCCTGGTATTCCCCTGTACTGGGGCATTTGATCTTCTATTAAGCTCTTTTATAGTGAGGCTGCTAATAGCTTCTCTCTGATAATAACAATTGCATTGAGAACTCTGCCAGTCTTTAATATCATGAGTTAATTGCTTCTGAGATAGCAAGCAGACACCTTGTACTGGCTAATTTTGTGTCAAGTTGACACAGCTGAAGTTATCACAGAGAAAGGAGCTTTAGTTGGGGAAATGCCTCCATGAGATCCAGCTGTAGGGCATTTTCTCAGTGATCAAGGGGGAGAGGCGCCTTGTGGATTGGATCATCTCTGGGCTGGTAGTCTTGGGTTCTATAAGAGAGCAGGCTGAGCAAGCCAGGGGAGGCAAGCCAGTAAAGAACATCCCTCCATGGCTTCTGCATCAGCTCCTGCTTCCTGTCCTGCTTGAGTTCCAGTCCTGACTTCCTTGGTGATGAAAAGCAGTATGGAAGTATAAACTGAATAAACCCTTTCCTCCTCAACTTACTTCTTGGTCATGATGTTTGTGCAGGAATAGAAACCCTGACTAAGATACACCTACTATGGAGAGCACATTCTAAGAGATAGTAAAATCATTAACCAAAGGTCATGAAAAGGGAAATAATGACTTTCTATAGGTGATAGGACAGAAGATAAAATATTGACTGGTTTTACCTATACAAAACTTTACTAACACCTTGTTCATAGAAGTTACTTTATTTTAAAATTATTTTATTAGATATTTTCTTCATTTACATTTTAAATGCTCTCCTGAATGTCCCCTATACCCTCTCTGCACCCTGCTCCCCTGCCCACCCACTCCTACTTCTTGGCCCTGGTGGTACCCTCTATAGGGCATATAAAGTTTGCAAGACCAAGGGGCATCTCTTCCCAACATAGCTATCTCTGTGAGGCTATGCCAATTCCTTGTAAATATAGAAGTGGGTGCCCACAGTCATCTATAGGATAGAACACAGAGTTACAGTTTTTAAATCTCCATGAACATATTGAGCTTGGGACAGATGATGAATGTTTAGTCAGATAATTACACCTAATGGATATGCATGTAAACTTTCTCTGTTATAAACTTTTTATTCATTTTATGACTTGAATTTATGTATAAACTTTTTACCATATGACCATGTATTCTTAAAGTTGTATAAGTTCTGAGGAAAAAGAGAAGAGAGAGAATTTCTTATCCTGCTATTCTCATCTTTCTCTTTATTTTCCTTTTCTTAGTGCCCACTATCCCATTTTTCTTAGAATACCCTTTTTCCTTAATCAGAGCACTCCTTAACCCCATTTTCTTACAAGCCCCCTTTTCCCTTTTCTTAGAGAGATTTCATAGGAAACCTTTTAGGAGTTTTAGAAGTAATTGGGAAAATCAAATTTCAATGTGTCCATTTTTCTTCCTGAGATGTCAAATAGCAGGCTGACAGAGCCCTGCAGAGATAGAACAAAGACTCATTTACTTAATCTCCTGCTGTTTTAGGATGAAGTGTGTAATAGGCCCTCACCTCAGAGGAACTCAGTAGGCAAGTTAGCTACTGAAGCAAATTGACTTAGATAGGAAAATATTTTATTATTAAATGGTGACCCTAAATTTCTCTGGAAACCCAAGGCTTATTCACTCCAAAGCTCTTCCCCTTCTGGAACCTCAAGAAGAACCAATAACAAGATCTATATATCTCATTTATTGGTGATTGTTAAAATATTTCGAACTCTCTGTTTAATTTCTAGCATATTTGTTCTCATCTGTACCAGGAGGAAGCTTCTCGCTGATGATTGAGTAAGACACTAATCTATAAGAAGAAAAATATCATCAAAAGTCATTTTATCACTCTGTATTTTTCTTTCTTTAGCTTCGTATGACTTGGTTTTACCATTGGTGTGTAGTCTCAACAGATTCACCCATTCAGTGTTGGGTATGGGTTGCATCTTGTGGAGTTACACTTAATTCAGACCAGTTATTGGTCAGTTTCTCCCACAAAGTTTGTCCCACCATTATTCTAACCTGTCTTGCTGATAATAAAATATGGTAGATAAAGTGTTTGTAGCTGTCTTGGACTTTCTGTTTCTCTTTCAATAACATTCAGAGTACTTATATACTCTTGACCAAAGCCTGGGTTGTTCAGTGATTGCTATGTGTTCTATACATCCAATAAATTAATTTGACACAAAGAATACAGGCCCTTTAAATCAAAATAACCAAAGCTCATATGAAATCACAGAGCTTGAACTAACATGTACAGAGCCTAAACCAGCTCTTCAGGCCATATAACCGATATGTACCAGGTCCTCTCTCACTTACATTATGACTTTAACTTTAGTGTTCTTGTAGAATTTTGAATGTACAGATAAGTTGGTTTCTTAATATTTTGCCTTCTCTTGGGCTCCTTTTCTTCTGTTAGTTTATCTTTTCCCATCTGTATGTGATAGTTTTTATCTTATTTTTATATATTTTATTTTAAAATGTGTAAATAAATGAGTAAATGTAAAGCTAGCCATTAGGGTCAAGTATAACATTTATACCTCCTGGATAGGGAAAAACTAGTTTTCCTTAATGGAGTGACACTGCGTATATCAATCACTCCAGGGCAGATCTCATATTCTCGAGTTTTTGACCATCAAATAATCGATTCCACAGGATTTTTTGTGTTTTAGTTTATTTCTTATTGTTTTGTTTGTTTGTTCATGTGTTTTGTTTCTTCATTTATTGTGGTATTCTTTGTTCTCTAGATTTTGGACATGCTGTTGTATGGAGCTTCTGGTTTATTTCTGGAGAAAGATATATGGATAGGGAGCAGCATGCACTGGTAGAAGGGGAAAATATTATCATAATATATTTAAATATGAAATTTTCTTTAAAATAATAAAAATAATTAATTATAGCAAAAAATAAAAATAAAGTCAAAGAATGCTTTGTTTCCTATGAATTTTCCTGTTGAGGAGCAGACTTTGCCATTACCCATTGAACCATCTTTCTAGCTCCCCATGTATCTTTTTACCCAAGTTCTTCCAACTGCCAAGGCCAAGCTTTCTCATAATCAATCCTCACAATATATAGTTGAAAACTAAAAATATCAGCTGCCCAATAGTTTTAAATAGTCTTTCTCTATTAGTCAGCTTTTAAAAGCAGCTCCTTTCTTATCACACCTTATTATAAATCCATGAATCATTTATAACTGCCATTTTCCAGGGTTTGATACTTAAGCCTTGCCCTTTGTCTTTATTAGGGTTTCAATACTGTGAAGGGACAACGTGACCAAGGTAACTCATATAAATGCAAACATTTAATTGGGGGTAGCTTACAGTTTCAGAGGTCTAGTCCATTATCATCATGGGGAATTATGGCAGTGTGTACAGGTAAAAATTGGGCTTGGGGAGCTGAAAGTTCTATATCTTGACCTGAAGGTAGCCAGGGGAGACAAGTTTCCACACTGGGTGGAACTTGAGCATAGGATACCTCAAAGCCAATCTACATAGTGACACACTTTCTCTAACAAGACCACACCTCTTCCAATAGGGCTATACCTCCTAGTAGTCTAGTTGTATGGTGGTTAGAATAGGTATGGCCAAGCACTCACATGAATCTTTGGGGACCATACCTATTCTAACCACCATACTCTTCAAAACATAACAGGGTGAACAACTGCAGGTTTTTTTGAGTTATGCCTTTTATTCTGCCCCTGCAGATTTATATTTCTATATATAAAAAAGTAAAGGTTCTCATCCAAAGAGGTAAGGTTTGGGTCATAGGGGTTTTGACTTCCACTTCTGCTTAAAGAGAAAGTTTCACACATTGAAACAAAAAATATATTTGCTTCCTTAGCATAGACACAATTCATAAATTGTCTTGTTTTACATGCACAAATGCTATTTGTAGTTCAAGCAAAAGTGAGAAGGAAGCAGATCTCAGCAGACTTCAGCTGGTGAGGTATGTGCTGGAATTGGACATTAGGTCAAAATCAGAGATGATAAGTATTCCGAATGGAAACTCAGCACACACTTCAAAAATCTGGGAAGATAGATTTTATCCTTTCCTTTCCCCTTTTAAGTTAATTATGACATTTGATACAAATGAAAGATATACATATCTATGAAATAATGACATGGTTTTGTATAATTCTTTTTAAAATTTATTCTTCATACACTACATACTGACTCCAGTTTCCCTTCCCTCCACTCTTCCCAATTCTACTTTTGACATCATCTCTTCCTCATTTGTATTTTGCCTTCATTTCTCCTCAGAAAAGGACATACCAAGAAGGGATATCAATACAACATGGTATGAGATACAATACTACTGTGCATGAACCCTCATATCAAGGCTTGACAAGGAAAACTAGTAGGAGGTAAAGGCTCCTAAGAGCAAACTAAAGAGTCAAAGACAGAATCTGCTCCCGTTGTTTGGAGTCCTACAAGAAGACCAAGCTATACAGCCATAACATATATGTAGAGGATCTACCTCGGATCCATGCAGTCTCCATGATTGCTGGTTTAGTCATATTAAGGCCCTATGATCTTTTTTGAATTAATTCTGTAGGCCATGTCTTCATGATATTCTCAACCACTTAGCTTCCTACAGTCCTTCCTCCCCTACTTCTTTCAGATTCTCTGGCCTCCAACTAATGTTGTTCTGTGATTCTCTGCATCTGCCAACATCAGTAGTGGGATGAAGCAGTTCTGACAGCAATTGGGCTAGGAACCAATCTATGAGTAAATCTGAATCTTCTTAAGAACTATTTCATTTTTTTTCTAGTTATTTCTGGTTCTACCTTAGGTCTCTAAACCATCCTGCTTCAAGTTCCCTGTCATTTAGGCACTGACAGGCATTGGCTTATTATTATGGCCTGGACCTAAAGTTGGGAAAGTCATTGATTGGCCTGTCCCACAAGTTCTGCAAAACGTTTGCCAAATATATTTTTATTCAGGACATACTGGAGGTTGAAGGTGTTTAGACTAGGGTGATATTCCAGCACTGCTAATGATTGTCTTGCCTGTTTACAGATGTCAGTTTCAGGCTCAGGGAATCACTACACTACATTACCCCTCAAGTATCTCACAGTACATTCTTCCTCTACCCTCCATATGCCTCATCTCCACTCACCACAGTCCACCTAAAAATAAATCTGTTCTATTTCCAATTCCCATGGAGATCTATGCACCTCCCCCTTAAACCCTTGTTATTTAACAACTACAAAATGAGTGAATATGAAATTTAATTAGAACACTGTATTTCAACTTATACCATTTTTTTCTTGTAAATGTGACTATGTATGAGAGAAACCCTGTATCCAAGATTTCAACTCTGTGCCTTATTTTTTTCAACTATGCTTTTTTTTTTTCCTCTATATTATCACGTCATTGTTTTATTTAGCTGCATAGCACTCCAGTGTGTAGATGTACCACATTTTCTGTATCCACTCTTCTGTTAAAGGACACCCAGGTTCTTTCCGGCTTCTAGCAATTATAAATAAGGCTGCTATGAACATAGTGGAGCATGTGTCTTTACTACATGTTGGAGCATCTTCTGGATATATGCCCAGCAGTGGTATAGCTGGATTCTCAGAAATGTCTCCAATTTTCTGAGAAAATGTCAACCTGATTTCCAGAGTGGTTGTACCAACTTGCAATCCCTCCAACAATGGAGGAGTGTTCCTCTTTCTCCATACCCTCACCAGTATCTTCTGTCACCTGAGTTTTTGAGTTTAGTTGCTTCTTAACCATTTTGACTGGTGTGAGATGGAATCTCAGGGTTGTTTTGATTTCCGTTTCCCTGATGACTAAGGATGTTGAACATTTCTTTAGGTGCTTCTCAGCCATTCGTTATTCCTTAGTTGAGAGTTCTGGGTGTCCTTGCATATGGAGCATAGATGTTCAGAATTGAGAGTTCTTCCAACAGATAGGGAAAAATATTGTTACCAACCCTACATCTGATAGAAGGCAAATATCCAATAATTACAAAGAATTCAAGAAGTTAGACTCCAGAAAACCAAATAACCCTACTAAAAATGGGGTACAGAACTAGACAAAATTTCTTAACTGAGGAATACTGAATTTCTGAGGAGCACCTAAAGAAAATTTTCAACATCCTTTTTTATCAGGAACATGCAAATCAAAACAAGCCTGTGATCCCACAGACATGCTTAGTATTGTGATGACAATGGACTACACCTCTAAAACTGTAAGCCATCTTCAAAGTAAATACCTTACTTTACAGTAGTTTTTATTGTCATGCTGTCTCTGCACAGCTATAAAACACAAAGACACCATTCTATTCTTCTTTTATTATAAACTGTCAGGTGTCCTGTGGGTCCCACATCAAGTATCCTGGCTAATTCTGGACATATGTGTCTCTGTATATCAGCCCACCTTTAGGCTCTGAATTCCACATACCCAGTGCCCCTGCCATAATGTCACTTCTGCTTGTGAAATAGTCAAGCCATGGGTATCCAGATCTTGCCATACATGTAGCCACCCATGGTCCTGTCTTGACCATCTCTATCTCACCAATAGTTACTCAGACTTTCTATATCCTTCTGCAGAGTATAGCCTGTAGAATACTTCTTTCCTCCCCATGCATACATTTTGGGCAACTCACTAGACTTAGCCTGGTTCACACAACTAGTATATGAGCCTAGTCTTGGTTCCCTTGCCTTTAATGCAGAATTGCATTAAGTGGACTAATCCAGGGACCATGTAGAAATGTAGGTTAGGAAATAGAAGGTTTTATGATAATTTATATCTTGTCTCTGTCTCTGTCTCTGTCTCTGTCTGTCTATCTCTTTCTCACTCTCTTTGTCTGTCTTTCTTCTCTTGGCAGTTGCTAAAGATATTACCATGACCATATAGTTGAGAGTGCTGTTGGCCACACATTGTATGTATCTGTAGTCCTTGTAGGATAAAAGACACTAGCTTCCACTTACATGGTTAAGGTAGAAGTCATAGTTTTAAAATAAAAGGAAGGCTAGTCCTAATTCCAAATATAGGTGTTTGTATAGGGAAACAAAAGAAATTTCTGATGTTTATATATTTATGAAATACCTCATATTCCCTAAACAGAATGGAAGAAATCAGGGAGGTTAGATACATAGTGTATGAAAGGACATGATACTTGTAAGAGGATCAGAACTGGAATTAAAACAATGAATTGAACTATGTTAAAATACATGACTTTTTCAGTTAAGCTATTTTAAAAATTCCCATATTTGCCCAATAAAAAATCTTGTTTCCTATTTTAAATTAATGAAAGATACCATTCATAATATCATGCATTTATGGGCAAATGATCTGTATATATCATTTAAACAATTTCATTATCAGTCTAATGTATATGCTAAATAATGTATAACAAAAATTTGTTGATATTATTTGTCAAACTTCCAGTTAATGGATACATGTAGAAAATAATGTATGGCTACATATTAATAATTTCTAGTGCATGTGACTAGTATTTAACTTATTCAACAATATCAAATACTACTTTTTCTAGAATGGTATATTTTAAGGCTATTGAGATAGTTCAGTGTGCATTATATTATTTTATATTTATCAAAATTGTGTGTGTGTATGTTTTTGTGTGTGAGTGTAGGGAATCAAGTTATAACACTTAGAGTGCTAATGATCATCTGAGTAATCATATACTAAGAAAAGGTCAAGGACCAATAATGAGGCATTCTCTTTCATAATCAGGTAATTCGAAGAGACTCTCACAACTATTCATAGATAATGTTGTCCTTGGTTGACTCCTAGAAATTCAGAGTGTGTCCTTATAGATGAAAGCACCATGTCCATTTGACATAGGACTTCTGTGGGTCTGAAGTATTGGGATTCTCGATATTACCATGCCATGTCAAGCAATACATATTCACTCACACAGAGGGTGTCAAGGCACTCTGGCTTCCTCTGTTAGACCTACATTGCACAGGAACCTCCAGTATAAGATGAGAAAACTCAGCTTCCCCTGCTTAGGACTGTCCATACTTTCCAGAAACCATGTTCCAGGTTTTGCCAAAGGCCTTCATCACCAGGGTCATATATGAGTCCCAGAAAATCTTGGCCGAAGATCCAGTGTTACACAACCTCCTGTAAAGATTAGAGGAGCATGGGTTCCCCTGCGATCTATTTTTCTTTTATTAATTATAGATTTCTAAGCTCCAAGTGATACATCTATATCTTACCGCCTTAGTCAAAGTCTACAGGGTTATGCTAGAAGCAAGGACGATTATAAGAACAAAATGTAGTGAATGTATGCTGCCAAACAGTATTTGCCAGACATAATGGGATGATCATATACATGAACGCATAAATACATAGCAGAAAAACTACATGATAGATTAGACAAGCCAAAATCCCAACATAACTCGGAAAGGGGCTAATGAATTCCTATCTCTAGCTTAGGAGCTAAAGATAAATGTTGCCTGCTAGGATACGAAGTGTCAATTTTCCTGACATTCAGATCCTTGGATATTCAAGCTCTAGTAGATGATCTTAAATTTAAACATATATAGGTAATACCTAATATATTCTGTGTTGCTGTGTATGTTTTGTTGTTTTTTTTGTTAGTTGTATATGACACTGGAAAGTAAGAGAGTGTTTTTAGAAGAGTATTGGATGTATTGAAAAGTAGGAAATTGAGATGGATTTGATCAAACAAAATGTAAGGGTGTATAAAAGTCTCCAAATTAATAGTTAAAATTAATTATAAAAGTAATGTGGAGACTAATAGAATTAATGTGACCACTGTCTGACCTTTATGTACATATTCATGATTATACACAAAATATGCATATGCATATACCATAAATTGGTAGGTGAAATTAATACAAATAAAAAGAATATATAATCACTAAATAGACTATAGTTTGTTGCATATAGGAAGAAAAATTGTGAAAATTATGCTGATATACTAATTTTATAGTTTAAAATATCATAACAGTCATTTTTAATTTTCAAGAATTTTCTGTTTTACAGAAATTAACCTTGGCAATAGCTAGTAGAAGAGTAAAAGGAAAGTATTTGCATTATTTTCATAACTCATATATATACCTAAATTCTTCTTAAAATAAAATGCATATGTTTTCTTATGTGATGTATGAGAGAGAGAGACAAAGAGAACCAGAGAGCAGCAGTGGCAGAACTTACATTTTTAAAAAGCTTAGCCTAAAAAAATCATTAAACCAAAAAAAAATCCTTCTATAAAATCCTTCTATCATGTTCATTATATAAATGAATATCAAATTCAAATCAATATAAAATCATAAATGTGAAAGTCTATAATGTAGTGTTCCTGCCTGCACGCAGACCGGC
>NC_034594.1:84973572-84981489 GCF_900095145.1 Mus pahari | reverse complement strand
CGGCGGGCGGTCCTGCGACGGCGGGCGGTGACAGTGGGCGGTTCGAGGACGCTGTGTTCCGGCTGATCTGGTGCGCTCCAGCTGCTGTACTCTGGCGTCCCTGTAAAAGGCAGGACCCAACACTATAATATCTTGAAATGTAACAATAATTTTGAGAGAGATATCTACAATTAAGTACTATTAGAGGTGACTTTAAAGAACTGGTTCTCAACCTTCCTAATGCTGTGAAACTTTAATACAGTGCTTTGTTATGCCGAAAGAAAAATTTGTTGCTACTGTTATAAAGCATAATGTAAATATATGTTTTCCTGTAGTCTTCAGCAACACATAGGTTGAAAATCACTGCTTGAAAACAAAAATAAAGCACTCAGAGCCACAAGAAATATAGAATACAGTTAAAGACAGTGTGGTATTTAAAAATTCTAATTATCAATCCATTAAGAGAAGAGACAAGGAAGAGATTGACTACTTCAAGATACATTAATTCTTGAAAGTGAAGAAAAAGAGAATTCAACAGAAATACATATTTTCCTTCCTGTATCCTTGATGGAGTCATTTCTGTGTCATTGGTAACAAAAGCTTAATGGCATAAAGTGGGACAGACATTGTTGGACTGTCAGTGGATGAAAGACTGTGGTACTAAGAGAAGCTATTAATAGCCAGAAGCTCTGGAGACTAATGGTATTCCACAGATATTTGAGAAGATATTAAACGTTCTTTAACATAATGAAGTGGAATGCAATTAATTAGTTTCAATGTACTGAACAATGCCATGGTATAAATACCTTTTAATCAGTTGTCAAAGTAGAGCACTTCTCTTCAAATTGTACTGTTCTCATTGAAATTCAGACTTCTGTAAAGACTAGAAAGTGAAATGAATTAAACTGTGTAAGGGATATTTTGTTTCCCTTTAAAAAAGAGTATTTAGATGGGACTGAAATCAAAAAATCTAGATGATAGTGTTCTTTAATTGATATATATATATATATATATATATATATATATATATATATATTTTTTTTTTTTATATATATATATATATATATATATATATATATATATATATATATATATATCAAGGTAGTCTTTTGTCAAATTTAATTTTCATATGTAACTGCAGCCTTTACCCTAGTTTATAGAAACTTCATGCTGTTACATATAGAGCCCCCATAGAAAACAATAAAATTTATTTTCTTAAAATTTTATTATTCCAAACCTAACTATATGGAGTTCACTATATACTGGACAGTATTCCTAGTATGTGACATAAATCCTTAATTTTAATGAAAAAATACAGTAATTGGGTGTAAAAATAAGCACAGAGATATAGTCTTGTTTAATATGTTCAAGGTCTTATATTCTATACATAGTATCAAATCTAACAAAACAAAAGCAAGAAAAATAACAGAAGACTGAATTCAACAAAGCACATATTATATTTAGAATATTTTTACTCACATAAAATTGAAAATTTATTTCAAATGTGTTCAGCCTTAAAGAATATTTTTGAACTTGAAATTCAGACCTAGAAAAGTTAATCTCTGAGCATTGTTCCATATTTATTTTGAATTTAAACATATATATATATATATATATATATATATATATATATATATATATGCCAGACTCAAAATACATCATCATCTAATGTAAATATGGCAAATAAGTGCTCTAATTTCTGAGTAATCACTGTTTTTCAGGTTAGATGTAAAAACTTTAGAAACTTATTCTCTTAAAGATAATTTCAACAGAGAATTTATTTTAGAATTGCTGGATTACATGGCTGTATCTAAAAATGCTCTCTTGTCAAATATTTGGAGTATGTGTCATCTTACTCATACAGTCTGTGCTATCACAAAAGTGCAAAATTAAGTCAAATTACAAGGGCCAAGGTGACTGCATTACACGGAGAGCAAATTAAATGATTCGGTGGATGGGAAGGATAGAGTGGCAAAAACTGAGCACACAGACAATATGTGTGATAGAAATCTATTATTTTATCTGAAGATAAGACAGAAATCCATTTATTTTGAATAATTGAAAACATCACACATCATTTAAAAACATGTTCCCATATAATGTTTGCATTTCTAAGGGAAAGATAAAAGAAAGGTGCATATAACACAAAACTGAAGAATTGAGACCTTTGTATGGATACCAGTCAATCTTTGCCTCTGTGCATGTGCCTTGAGAAACTTGACACACAGATGAGGAAGGTTCACTTTGTTTTGTGAGTCTCCTGGTTTTTGTTCTTGGATGGCTGGTTATGTTACTTTTGATCTACAGTGAGGTAGAACACTTAAGAGAAAAAGTGACAAGAAATCAAAGAGAAGACCAAAGATAAGGGAGACCCCAAGAATCAATGGGTATTACCTTACCTGAAACTCCCTATTTGGGTTATGGAACCTGAAGAGTCCACCTGCTGTAGCCAGTCAAGAACCCTAATAGAACAATCGGGACACCAACCCACCACAAAATTTTCAACATAAAATGTATTCGTTCTACAAAAAATGCAGACTCTGGGACAGGGGAGACTGGGGGAATTGCCAATTAATAATGGCACCAACTTGAAACCCAACCCACGGAAACACACCAATCCTTAACACTGTTAATGATACTCTGTAGTGGCTTGTGATCTCATGCTAATTTTGTTACCCAAAAATCTGTTTGCAGTGTCCTGCATGTAAGACTAAAGGAACCTGTCCACATTTGGTTTTTGACTGATCAATAAAGTTACTAGAGGCCAATGGGTGGGTAGGGAGGCAGAAGTAGGACTTTTAGGATTCTATGGAATGGAGCAAGGAAGGAGGATGAAGAGATTCCACCATGATGAAGGTGTAGGAGTCAGACCACACAGAAAATGTTCAGGAGGGAGAGATAGCTGACTATAGCTATAGAGGGAAAGCGGCCCCAGGAGGGCTGTCCAGCAGGGTCCAAGGCAGCCAAGAGGAAATATAGATTTAGAAAGTATTAACTCGGGAATATTGGAGGGATTGTATGTTGGCCATATGGAGTTAACTATTGAGCTGTTTGAGGTATTTAAAATCTAAGGCTGTGCATGTGTGTCATTCTTTCAGGAATCCAGAACTTGGGGCAGAATTTGTCACACCGGACAGGAAGTTGGCTTCTCTATTCCCTTCATTTACATAGCACAGATTTGATGGATATTTTTGCCATCATCACTTGTGAGTTGCCTCAACAATTCCATCATGCTCTTCCAGTAATTAATTATTATATTATTAATTTTACATGTTAGTGTTCTTCTATTGAATATACCAAGCAATGTCTGTTTCTCTTTAAATATACTCTTATGTTATGGACAAGTATTGAAAATAAAGGATTTTTAACAGAGAATAATAAATAAAAAATTCTAAATATCAAGAGGTTTGAAAGGTAGCATGAAATTCTCAACCCACAGTTCTGTATGGATCCAAAAGTAATGTACATGTATGATGACAAATGAACATATGATTAAACAATTTTCTTATCTTCATATTCCATACACTGTAAAAGACAACTAAAGTTAATATAGATATTCAAAAAAATTATATTATTATATCTTTAACTATAACTTCCATTTTTATTGAATGATTATTTACATTAATTACAACTGAACATACTGGTGTGTGTGTGTGTGAGAGAGAGAGGGAGAGAGAGAGAGAGAGAGAGAGAGAGAGAGAGAGAGAGAGAGAGTATGTGTGTGTATATACTCAGGTTTATATTTTGAGTTAAAATTTCAATGAAAATATAACTATTTTACTGTATTTCCTGTATTTCATGTAAATGTAAACAAAATAATTACAAAAAGGAAAATGAGACTTACTTTGATCATTTCCAATCATATACAAATCATGGCATACATTGTATATTACAGAACTATATTATATTATTAATAATACCAGCATAAACAGCAGCTTATGATAATGTCTGTGGAAGCAGTAACAGGATTTTTAATGTATCAGTGTTGTGAAGAACATAGAGGCTTTTAGAGAGACACACTTGTCCAATATTCCAAGAAATGATAACTATAAAGTGCAAGATTTGGAACTGGGTAATACTACTATAACACAAATTGACAGACTTCCATATGTAATTAGAATAAACACAAATCTTGATAAATTGTTAATCCTGTTTTTGAGATATTTGACCTTTAATCCCACTTTTTTGTTTGGCGGGATTGGAGAAATAACCTGTGACCAACTATTCAAATAGACAGTCTGAGTGTTCATACCTGAAGTATTTCTACTTTGAAATTATTTTCTACAGTAATCATGTCAATTTCTCGCACTTCGTATGTAAACCCTGTTACACAGAGAAAGTATTTTACTAGTGATACTTTTTAATCTCAAAATCTGAAATGTGGAATTGCATTATGACTTTTCTCAAAATATTTGCTTTTTACTTTTTGCCCAGAGTTTTTCACAAATATACTTAAACTCATCATTCCCACCGATAAGCTAAGTAGAGATAAAGACATACAAAATTTCTTTAGTTATTGGAGGTCTCATTTTTTTCATTAATCAGTCTAATCATTATTCAAGGTGTAAAATGTATTGCAAATACAAATAAGTATTTATTATCTTGTTTAATTTAATTATGGACAGAAGCAATGGCTGAGAACAATATTTAATCATTAATGTATCTCCTTTTATCTTCCTTATATCCAAAATTATGAGATTGATCATGTCATTGAGTGAATAAATTATGAAATTAATTTATTTTGGTTTAATTATCTGCTTATATTACACAAATGCATTATGCTCTGCAGGTTCTATTCTATACATGACAAGTGGCTAAAACCTACTTATAAATGGAGCTGAAATATTTTTCTGACAAGCTAGTAAAACTATTTTCTTGAATTTTAAAGTATCCAAATGCCACTACTATTTTAGTGTGTGTGGTGTACATGACCTCTTTTTTCCATCTTCAAAGATGACAAAGGTAAGTCCAAAAATTTTAAAATCTATCTCGCATGCTTCATTCTCTTCCATTAATAGAGACCCATGAGACTCACTGGTCCATGATGATGATTCTATTTTAAGTTGATCTGTAATTTAAGTGCGTTATTTTTACTTGCAAGGTGATTTATTTCATGTTTCTGTACATCAGCATTCAGGCTTATTTGACAGGGTGCTATTCTGATTGGCCATACTGATATCACAAAGATCCGAAAGATATTTCCTATGCTGATAAAGTATACCAAATCTCATTTCTCCTATAAAATAAGATGTAAAATATCTATTTGAGGCTACAGCCTCCAAAGGTAACAACCATATTTTTGGGGTTTTTGTTTGTTTGTTTGTTACTCTCAGGAATTCACCCAACACTACATTGTAAATAGTCTAGAGGTATTTTACTGTCCCTATTAAAATTACTTTGATGTTATTTCTTCCATTTGTAGAAAATTGTTCTCTGAAATGAAATATATGCAACCTGAATTGTTGACATATACTTGAGTGTTAGTGTATGAGGAAATGGATAACTGGGATAGGTTCTTGCCCCACAAGCACAGGGGCCTGAGCTAAAATTCCCAGAAAACAAGGTGAATCAGATGTGATGGTAGACATTTATAATGAAAGTAATCCTATAACAAACTGTAAAGTGGGAACTTTTAAGCTAGCTTCCCTAAATATACAGCATTGAACAATAAATATGTAGAGTCTCAAACAAGATAGATGATGAAGACAAACAACTAAAGGTTGTCCTCTGACCTACACACAGTTATCATGGCACAAACACAAAATTATGCATTTATTTCTATACTCACATGGTTGAATGTGTACAGACATACATCATAGTCAAATATAAGAGAGAGAGAGAGAGAGAGAGAGAGAGAGAGAGAGAGAGAGAGAGAGAGAGAGAGAGAGGTCATTTTTAAATAGAAAGCAATTCTCGAAGGAATAGAATGTTATATAAATGCTAGTGAATTTCTGCATTTTGAAGAGATGCAGATGAGGAAGTTTAGGCATATGATGATTCTCAAATTTCCTTTACAAAATGAACTTCTACTAATTTTGAAGGGAGCACTATTAAACCACTACTACATAATTATTTTACTCACTGTATTTAGACAAATTAGGAACATGATTATTTGTTTACAAAATAAACTCTTACATGTGGTAGAAAGTCATTGCAAGAAGAACCTATTACAGGACCATAATATTACCATAAATTACCACAGTGCTTGAATACACTATGTTTATATTCATTTAAAAGCCATAAATACATTTATATTCTGAAGCCAATTTATAGTTATTAAACTTTTAAAAGGCTAAGATATAAACAACCTATAAATAAAATTAAAGGCCAAAAATAAATATTTTCCTTGTGTTTGACATTCACCCTATGAGCTATTTAATAGCCACTTAATGCCAGAACAACACTGCTCACCAGAAATTTAGTACAAACTATCTATGTAAGTTAAATTAATTTAGTACACATTTCATTGACATCAAATAAGTTAAAGAAAATAAATTTATCTTATTTGATACTACATAAGCAAAAAATAATAATTTAAACTTCATCAGTATTATACACATGAATAGGATAACATTTCTCAGTGATAAGTCTCTAAAGTTAGGGATTCTTTTTAACATAGAATGTATAACTTATTTTACATCCAATATATTCAATATACTACATAGCTCATGGCTAAACAGCTTCAATTTTAGTTAGAAAATAAAAAGACACAATTCTAAAAATAAAGACATGGTAAATTCTATTTCCTGCCCACTAAGATACTTGAAAGGAACTAAAATATTCTAACACTAATATTAGACAAAGATAAAATTACATATTTATAAGAATACAGACAAGAGTCTAACTAATAACATAAACTTTTTTCCCCATTAGAAGTATCCTATATTCTTAGATATGAATATGTAATTTATCATACTCTCTTAATAAACAAGTTGGAAATGTGATAGGAAAATGGAGTAGCCTTTATAGTCGCATGGGTTTACTGATGTGTGATCATGGGGACATTTTTTTTTCAAATTTTATTAGGTATTTACTACATATACATTTCAAATGCTATACCCAAAGTCCCCTATACCCTCCCCTCCTGCTCTCCAAACCATGTACTCCCCCTTCTTGGCCCTGGTGTTCCCCTGTACTGTGGCATATAAAATTTGCAAGACCAAGGGGCCTCTCTTTCCAATGATGGCTGACTAAACCATTTTCTGCTACATATGCATCTAGAGACATGAGCTCTGGGGGTGCTGGTTAGTTCATATTGTTGTTCTACCTATAAGATTGCAGGCCTTTTCAGCTCCTTGTGTACTTTCTCTAGCTCCTCTACTGGGGGCCCTGTGTTCCATCCAATAGCTGACTGTGAGCATCCACTTCTGTGTTTGCCAGGCACTGGAATATTGTCACAAGAGAAAGCTATATCAGGGACCTTTCAGCAAACTCTTGCTGGCACATGCAATAGTAACTGGGTTTGGTGGCTGATTATGGGATGGACCCCTGGGTGGTGCAGTTTTTGGATGGTTCATCCTTTCATCTCAGCTCCAAACTTTGTCTCTGTAAACCCTTCCATGGGAGTTTTGTTCCCACTATAAGAAGGGGTAAAGTGTCCACATTTTGGTCTTCATTCTTCTTGAGTTTCATGTGTTTTACAAAATGAATCTTGGGTATTCTAGGTTTCTGGACTAATATCCACTTATCAGTGAGTGCATATCATGTGAGTTCTTTTGTGATTGTCCTACCTCACTCAGGATGTGTCTTAGTCAGGGTTTCTATTCCTGCACAAACATCATGACCAAGAAGCAAGTTGGGGAGGAAAGGGTTTATTTGGCTTACATTTCACCAAACTGCTGTTGATCACCAAAGAATGCAGGACTGGAACTCAAGCAGGTCAGAAAGCAGGAGCTGATGCAGAGGCCATGGAGGGATGTTCTTTACTGGCTTGCTTCC
>NC_034594.1:84946055-84973561 GCF_900095145.1 Mus pahari | reverse complement strand
TTTTTCCATTATTTTCCTTTGATGGGCCTGATACATTGTAAGATGTTATGTGAATTTGGATTTGTCATGGAATACTATGGTTTCTCCATGTATGGTAATTGAGAGTTTAGCTGGGTATAGTAGCCTGGGCTGGCATTTGTGTTCTCTTAGGGTCTGTATAACATCTGTCCAGGATCTTCTGGCTTTCTGGTGAGAAGCCTGGAGTAATTCTAATAGTCCTGCCTTTATATTTTACTTGACCTTTTCCCCTTACTGCTTTTAATGTTCTGTCTTTACTTAGTGTATTTGTTGTTCTGATTATTATGTGTCGGGAGGAATTTCTTTTCTGGTCCAGTCTATTTGGAGTTCTGTAGGCTATTTGAATGTTCATGGGCATCTCTTTCTTTAGGTATGGAAAGTTTTCTTCTATAATTTTTTTGAAGATATTTGCTGGTCCTTTAAGTTGATAATCTTCATTCTCATCTACTCCTGTTATCCGTAGATTTGGTCTTCTCATTATGTCCTGGATTTCCTGGATATTTTGAGTTAGGATCTTTTTGCATTTTGCATTTTCTTTGATTGTCGTGTACATATTCCCTATGGAATCACCTGTACCTGAGATTCTCTCTTCCATCTCTTTTATTCTGTTGCTGATGCTTGTGTCTATGGGTCCTGATTTGTTTTCTAGGGTTTCTATTTCCAGAGTTGTCTATCTTTGGGTTTTCTTTATTGTTTCTATTTCCATTTTTAGATCCTGGATGATTTTTTTCAATTCTGTCTCCATTTTGGTAGCGTTTTCCTGTAACTCTCTAATGGATTTTTATGTTTCCACTTTGAAGGCTTCTACCTGTTTACCTGAGATTTCGATTATTTTCTTCTTAAAATCCTCCATCATCATCATGAGAAGTGACTTTAGATCCATGTCTTGCTTTTCTGGTGTGATGGTGTATCCAGGATTTGCTGTGGTGGGAGAGTTTGGTTCTGATGATGCCAAGTAATCTTGGTTTCTGTTGCTTCTTTCCTTAAGCTTGCCTCCTGTCATTTGATTATCTCTAGTGCTTGCTGCCTTCAATATATCTGATTGGAGCCTGCCCTTCCAATAAGCCCAGTTGATTCAGGACTTCTCAGAGTCCAGATTTCTCTGATTCTTTGATTGTGGGCTCCTTTGAATCTGAGATTCTCGGTGTGTCTGAGTTCTTGGCAATCAAGCTCCTCTGAGACACTCAAATACTAGTGTGACCCAGCTCCTGCTATCCTGGGATCNTGTTGTCCTAAGATCCTGGGCATGTTACAGTGTGTGGAAGTGGTGTCTCCTTTGATACCTTCGTAGTTTTCTGGTCTGTTTGAAACCAAGGTAAACCAGAACTGATCAAAAGGAACCTGAACATCTGGTCAGGAAAAGCTCTGTTGTCCTTGTTCCTGCTGTCACAGGCCCGTCACTATTGCATTGGAGCAAATGTTGGGTTCCACTCACCAGTGATCCTAAGATCGCATGCACAGTCCTCTAGGAACCATGGGGGTATCCACTGACTTCGCGCCCTAGGTGACCCAGTGCTGGTGCAGACTGGAAGGGACTTGTGTCCCCAGTCAGGCCAGTTCTCTGCTGCCCTAGTGTTGTCTCAGATCCCATGCACAATTGGATTGGAGCAGAAGTTGTGTTCCACTCACCAGTGATCCTAAGATTATGTGGGCAATCCTCTAGTGACCGTGGGGTTGTCCATCGACTCTGTGCCCTAGGTGACCTGGTGCTGGTGCAGACTGGAAGGGACTTGTCCATGGGCACATTTCTTGTTGCCTTCTTTTCTACATACCTGAGCTCATTATAGCCATCACAAAATGTCAATGGAATAAAAAAATATAATATTTTTTCAAGTTAAAGGCATCTGTATGTAGGTTATTCAATAAATGGTAAGAGTATATTCTGTCAAAACAAAAGCAGATCTCTCTCTCTCTCTCTCTCTCTCTCTCTCTCTCTCTCTATATATATATATATATATATATATATATATAAAGTTCATTCCAATATTCATTCCATGCTCATTTCCAAGTATGTCAGTATGATATAAAGAAAAATTCTAACTTCTCAGTAAGTGGTTATGGCACTCACTGGATACAAGTGGGGAGGTATAGAATTATTTATCTTATACTTCACCCTAGAAAGGAGCACTCTGGATTCCAATCCTCATACACTGAAAATAATAAATTCAGTGTCAAAAGAAAAGCACCAGGCTGGGGAATCAAGTCTTCACATGACCAAGGGCCTCCCCTGCCATTCATGCACAACAAGGACGTCCTCTGCTACATATGAAGGTGGAGCTGTGGGTTGCTCCATGTGTTTTCTTTGGTTGGTGGTTTAGTCCCTGGTAGCTCTGGGGTGTCTGACTGTTTGATATTATTATTCTTCCTATGTGATTGAAAACCCCATCAGCTCCTTCAGTCCTTCCCCTAACTCTTCCATTGGGGTCCCTGTGCTCTGGGTGGAGCACTCTCATAAAAGCAGGTGGAAGGGGGTCAGATAGTGAAATTTCTGAGAGGGGAAACAGGAAAAGGAAATATCTTTTGAGATGTAAATCAATGAAATAACTAATATTTTTTTTAAAAAAAGAAAAACACATTGCAATTGCATCTCTTATGGAGTAGCTTCTGTCCCCTACACAGTCCAACTTATTTTTGGAGACAAAAGTCTCATACTGATATGAGGCTCACTTGATTGGTGAGCAAGCACATGTTTCTATTGCTGAGATTGCAAGCGTAAGGTAAAAGGCTTGAGCCCAGGTATTTATTTGAATTCTGACAATTTATTTCAGATTCTTCCAGTAACTTCAAAAGGACATTATTCACTGAAGTATAACCCCAACCCACAATAGATCTTTTCAGCATACACCAAATATTTTACTTATTTTAAAGAAAGTAACAGTGGAACAAATATTTGAGTTCACTGTTGTTAAAATATCTCAAATTAATGACTTCTTCTATTTCCTTGTGAGATATGGGCCTGTTTAGATAATTTACCTGTTCTTGATTTAACTTTTGTATGTGGTATCTCTGTAGATTTTCCTGTTTTGATGAGTATAGGCCTTTATAATAGAATTTGATGATTTTTTAAAAATTTCCTCCATTTCTGCTGTAATACTTCCCTTTTCATTTCCAATTTTGTAAATTTGGATACTGCCTCTGAGCCCACTAGTTAATTTGGCTAGGGGTTTATCTGTCTTGTTGATTCAAAGTAATAGTTTTTGGTTTTATTGATTCTTTGTATTGTTCCCTTTGTTTCTATTTGGATGATTTCAGCCCTGTATTTGACACTTTTCTGCCTTTTACTCCTCTTGGTTGAGTTTGCTTCTTCTTCTTCTTTTTTTCTAGAGCTCTCAGGTTTACTGTTAAGTTGTTAGTATAAGATCTTTCCAGTTTCTTTAAGAGGGAACTTAGTGATATGAATTTTATTCTTAGCACTGCTTTCATTGTTCATAAGGTTGGGTGTAAAGTGTAAGTATTTTCATTAAGTTTCTGGAAGTCTTTAATTTTTTTCTTTATTTCTTCCCTGACAAAATTATCATTGAGTAGAGAGTTGTTTAGGTTCTACGTGTATGTAGGCATTCTGTTGTTTTTGATATTATTGATGATGGTCCTTAGACAATAGTAATTTGATAGGATGCATGGAATTATTTCAGTCTTCTTATATCAGTTGAGGGTTGTTTTGTGACCAATTATAAGGTCGATTTTAGAGAAGGACCCCCAATCAAAAAAGCTCAAGGCCATATGGATTTAGTGCAGAATTCTACCAGATCTGCAAAGAAGACCTGATAACAATATTCCTCAAACCATTCAATAAAATAGAAACAAAAGGAACACTACCTAACTTATTCTATTAAATCACAATTACTCTGATACCTAAATCACACAAGGACACAAACACAAAAAAGAACTTCAGATCCAACTTGCTTATGAATATTGATGTAAAAATGCTCAATTAAATCCTTGAAAACTGAATAAAAAACATTATCAAGTAGACTTTATCCCAGTGATGCAAGGTTAGTTCAATATACAAAAATCCATTAATATAATACACTATATAAACAAACTTGAAGAAAAACTCACATGATCATCTCTTAGATACAGAAAAAGCATTTGACAAAATAAAGCAGCCCTTCATGTTAGAAATATTAGAGAGATCATGATTTCAAGGCTCATACCTAAACATTATAAAAATAATTTATGGCCAACCAACAGTCAATATCAAATTAAACTGGAGAGATACTTGAAGTAATACCACTAAAATTGGTGACAAAGATGCTCACTCTCCTCATATCTATTCAATATAGTACTAGAAGAGCTAGCTCAAACAATCATACAACAAAAAGACATCAAGGGGATAGAAATTAGCAAAGAAGAAATGAAGGTATCATTATTTGCAGATGATATGATAGTGTATATAAATGACCCCAAAAATTCTACCAGAGAACTTCTCCAGCTGATAAACAGCTTCAGCAAAGAGGATGGATATAAAATTAACTCAAATATATTAGTAGCCTGACTTTATACAAAGAATAAGCAGGCTGAGAAAGAAATTAGGGAAACAACACCCTTCACAATAGCCTCAAATAATATTAAATATCCTGGGGTAACTCTAACCAAACAAGTGAAAGACCTGTATGACAATAACTTTAAATCTCTAAAGAAAGAACATGAAGATCTTAGAAAATGTAGAGCTCTTCCATGCACATGGATTGGCAAAATTAACATTGTAAAAAGGGCCATCATACCAAAGGCAATCTACAGATCAACTCAATCCCATCAAAATCCCAACACAATTTTTCAAAGATATAGAAAGAACAATTCTCAAATTCAACTGGAAAGGCAAAATCCCAGAATAGAGAAAACAATTCTTAACGATCAAAAAACTGCTGGGTAAATCACCATCCTTGACCTCAAGCTTTACTATAGAGTAACAGTGATAATAACTGTATGGTATTGATAAAGAGACAGGCATATTGAGCAATGCAATAGTATTGAAGATTCAGAAGTAAAACCACACACTTAAAATCACTTGATCTTTGCCAAAGAAGTAAAAAATACACAATGGAAAAGAGAAAGTATCTTCAATAAATGGTGCTTGTCTAACTGGCTGTATATAGAAAAATGAAAATAGACTCATATTTGTCACCTTGCACAAAACCCATGTCCAAGTGGATCAAGGATTCTCAACATAAAACCAGATACACTGAATCTACTAGAAGAGCAAGTGTGGAAGAGCCTTAAGCTCATTGGAACAAGGGGAAATATCCTAAACAGAACTCCAATGACTTATACTCTAAGATCAAGTATTGATAAATGCGACCGCACGAAACTGGAAAGCTTCTGTAAGGCAAATGACACAGTCAAAAAGACAAATCAGCAACCTACAGATTGGGAAACAAAAATCTTCACTAATTCCACATCTGATAGTGGGCTGATATCCAAAATATATAAAAAAACACAAAAAGCTAACCCCCCAAAAAAAGACAATTAAAAAAATGGGGTATAGAACTAAACTGAGAATTCACAACAGGAATAGCACCTAAAGAAATGTTTAAAGTCCTTAGCAATCAGAGAAATGCAAATCAAAACTACCAGAATGGCTCAGATCAAAACCTCAGGTGACTGCACATGTTGGTGAGGAAATGGAGAAAAAGGAACACTCATCCATTGCTGGTGGGATTGCAAACTGTTATAACCACTCTGGAAATCAATCTGGAGACTCCTCAGAAAGTTGGAAATAGATCCACCTGAAGACCCAGCAATGCCACTCCTGGAAATATACCAAAATGATGCCCACAATACCACAGGGGCATGTGTTCCACTATGTTTATAGCAGCCTTGTTTGTGATAGCCAGAAGCTGGAAACAACCCAGATGTCCCACAACTGAAGAATGGATTCAGAAAATGTGGTTCACTTACACAATGGGATACTCCACAGCTATTAATAATGAGGACTTCCTGAGATTTGTAGGTAAATGGATAGAACTGGAAAATATCATCCTGAGTGAGGTAACTCAGACCCCAAAGACATGCATGGTATATACTCACTAATAAGTGGATATTTGCCAAAAAAGAAAAATACAAATAAAAGAAAGAAAAAAAAGATAAGCACAGAATACCCAAGGTACAGTCCATAGAATTAAAAAAGATCAACCAGCTGAAGGGCCCAAGTGATGATTCCTCAGTCCAAGTTTGGAAGGAGTAGAAAGCAATTACAAGTGGGGAGGGTGATAGGGACCTGAGAGAAATGGTGGACTGGGGGGTCCTGTGGAGAGTAGAACCTGATCTTCTATTGTGTGAGGGAAAAGGATTGAAGCTCTGAGGCCCAACAGACAGAATGGAAAAATAAAACGTTCAGAGATAGGAGGTTGGAGGGACCCTCCAGAATGCACCAGAGACCTGGGAAGTGAGAGATTCTCAGGACTCAAATGGGCGGGACCTTACATGAAATGCCTAGCAGTAGGGAGAGCAAATTTGCAGCAGGAAGACAGGGCATTAAGTGAGGGAGTGGGGTCCATTGCCACAGTCAAAACTGTGATCTGCATTTGTTCCTGTCTGAAAGAAATACAGGGATGGAAATTGAGACAAGCCTGAGGAAATGAAGGTCCAGTGACGGACCAAGGGTGGGATCCAGCTCAAGGGGAGATCACAAGGACTGACACTATTACTGAAGCTATTGAGCAGTCACAAAAAGGGACCTATCTCGAGAGCACTCCTGAAGACCCAACAAGCAGTTGAAAGTGTCAGATGCAGATATTGCACCCAACCAATGGACAGAAGCTTCTGGCCCCTGTGGCTATATCAGTAAAAGGCTGGAAGAAGCTGTGGAGGGCGACTCTGCAGGAAAACCAGCAGTCTCACTGACTTGGAACCACAAGATCTCTCAAACACTGGACTACCAACCAGACAGCATACATCAGCTGATATGAAGCAACACATACAACAGAGAAATACAGGGTCTGAATTCAGTCAGATAAGATGTGCCTAATCCTCTGGAGACTGGAGACCCAAGGGAGTTTAGAGGTCTGATTGAGAGAGTTGGGGGCGGTGGGGATATTTTCTTGGAAACAGGGGGTGGGAAGGTGGTATGATATGTGCAACAGTCGGAGGGTGGACTGGGGTGGGGCAGAGAGGGCATAATATTTGGAGTATAAATAAATAGATAGATAGATAGATAGATAGATGACAAAAAAAATCTTAAAAATAAGTTTTCTCCACCTGCGGGTCCATCCCATAATCAGCCACCAAACACAGACACTATTGCATATGCCAGCAAGATCTTGCTGAAAGGACACTGATATAGCTATCTCTGTGAGCCTATGCCAATGTGTGGCAGATATTGAAGTGGATGCCCACAGTCATCTATAGGATAGAACACAGAGATCCCAATGGAGAAGCTAGAGAAATTACCCATGGAGCTGAAGGGGTCTGCAACCCTATTGGTGAAACCACAATATGAACTAGTCAGTACCCCCAGAGCTTGTGTCTCTAGCTGCATATATAGCAGAAGATGGCCTAGTCAGCCATCGTTGGGAAGAGGTGTCCCTTGGTCTTGCAAACTTTATATGACCCATACAGGGGAACACCAGGACCAAGAAGTGGGAGTGAGTGGACAGGGGAGCAGAGTAAGGGAAAGGTATAGGGGACATTCAGGATAGAATTTGAAATGTAAATGAAGAAAATATCTAATAAAATAAGTTTAAAAAGTTTTCTATTTATTTATGAAGCATGTTAAAGACATGCTTTTTTCATTATTGAACATGATGTTTTCTGGGGTAAATGATTCACACAGTACCTAGTTGGAAGCATTAATAAAATTTATTTGGTTTAGTATTATGCATGAAAATAATTATTTTAAATTTAAGTTTCAGAATTTTATGAGTATTTTCCTTAAAATTTCAAAGAAATAGTGTGAAAAAAATCTGTGGTGTTAATGCTGAGTTTGGGCCGTCTGTCAAGATCAAATGAGACAATATTACACTCAATATCATGAAGTATTGTAGCTTAACCAGCAGCTGTATCACTCAGAACTAGCAATTTAAATATTGCTTTCTATATTCTATCTTATTATAAAGAACTTGTATTAATAATCTGAGAAATAAGTCAAATGGATATTATTACTTACCAACATGATTTAAATTATGTTAAATTTGAATTATTTCTCTAATATTTTAATTCTGTTTCTGTATTCATACTTTAATTTTATGGGATAAATAAAATGAAATATTCAATATTTAGCAGAAAACATGAAATTTGTATATATTCTAATTAGCCAAACAGCTTAAATATGACTCCTTCTGTACTTTAAAGAAAAAACTAGAAATATAACACTATAATATGTATTCTTGTGAAAAAAACATAAAATTTTAAGATTACATTTAAAATTAGAAAAAATATAGTTTGGTTCAGTCTCTTCACATGAGTATGACCTTGGTCTGTTCCTACTTTCTAGATAAAATCTTTAATCAATTTTAGTCGTAAAGTTATTACTCTCCAGTATAACTATTTTAATAACCTTAACATCATACCAATCAATTCTGTCCAGGTTATTCACAAATTCTATGTAACTGAACATTATATTTTATTACAAATTTGTGAAGAATATGCACTTGTCTATATCTATCTTAACTTCCTAGAAATCTGTTTTCCCTACATCTTCTAATCAGAATAATAAGTACTTGGTTTAACAGGTAAAATTTTGGAAAACAAAATGAAAATATTAAACCACTAAAAATGTGGGCTTTAAAGTAGAAAAATTTACTTAACCAAGATATAAATTTACACAAAAATTATTGATTCAAGACGTAGGACTGAAATTTTCTCTTAACCATGTGTGATTAAATGTAAGTCAATTTCTCTTTAAAGAAGAGATGGCATGGACAATTATTATCCCATTGTTAAAAGCCTTAATTTCTTCTTGTCTTTGTACATATTTAATTAAGGTAGTAATTATTCTGTACTTATGTTGAAATCTTGAATCAAAATAAATCTGACTTCCTGTATCAATTTTCTTCCTATTCTCTGTGAGAAAATATAAGACATCGTTTCCTAGTATATTATGTTCTTAGTAATATAAACATAAACTTTTATGACTATCACTGTTCTGTAGCACTTACTAGGTAAGGAAAACATAAAACATGTCATGAAGACAGATAAAAGTTAAAGACTCTAATTATTGTTAATACTTTCAAATGTATTCATAACTCAAAATATTTCAAAACAAATAAAAATGTCTTAGACATGAACATAATAATTTACAACCTCAATTTTGAAAGTGAAAGTTTAACAATCAACCTAAAAGTACTCAGTTCAATAGAGTGTGATTTATTCATTGAAATTCTCTGTTGTGAATATAATCTCTTTTATGTTTCCTAAAGAATGTTTTATCCTATCATTTTAGTCATTGCAAAACAGAGGAAGTTTTCTGTAACTACTATGTTTGCAGCATTGCCCTCTGCCTTCAGAGAAACTACTGAGGATTAAGGTATAACAGGAGAATATTATATAATGATATGTGTTTCAAGATCCAGATGATACAGGAGATGATGTATGTAGCACATACTAAGTATTCAACATTGTATCTTATAGCTTACTATAAATGCCCTGATAAATAGTTTCAATGAAAAGAAGCACTGAAACTGTTATCAGAGAGGTTTCATTATCCTTACTAAGATTATAACCAGAGACACAAATCTAAGCATATGAGTGATTTTTACTTTTACTGAAATGCTCTAAAACTGGCTTTTTTTTCTTATGGATAAAATGTAGTATTTTAAAACAATAATAATATTATCACAGATTTTTAAAAGACTATGTAATTCTATCAACAGTAATTAAGTTTTCTAAAAATAGAGAAAACTATCCTAAACATATAAAATGAATTATTATAAGGATTTAATCAAATTTTGTAAAACAAACTTTTAATCAAAATTAATTAACACTTTAATAAAACTTCACAAAATGATTTTCCATTTGAAATTTAGAGTATTCAATTGGGATGAATCAATGGTAGTAATTTTTAAAGTTACATTCTCAATGACATAATTGGTCACTTGTATGATTATAATGAGATAGGATAAGTGATAGTCATTTTCTTAAGTATCAAACACTCAATTTTTAGTGATGTGTTGTGGCCAGTGACATTGTAGGTGAGCTGCAAGAATTACTTCAAACTGAAACAGACTCAGTTTCTGAAGACAGCGCTTGTCAGGGAAGTGCATGTTAGGAAGACTCTATTCACCATTGTTATCAGGTTAGCTCCTGTTTCTTTAAGTGTTGGTCTCTCATCTACCTGAATACAATTCATTTCTTGTTCTTAGCTCTTCAACCATCACACTCTTCTCTCTCTCTCTCTCTCTCTCTCTCTCTCTCTCTCTCTCTCTCTCTCTCTCTTTCTCTCTCCAGACTCAAACTCTGCTATCAAAGTATCTCATGTGCCTAAGTAGTTGAGAATTCATATACTAAAAAAGTATATACTAGAGCAAAAAGCTTTTTATTCCTATATTCCTATGAACAGTTAAGATGAATGTTGATTTGGGGTGTTGTTTAGGGATAGTCTCGCCAGAATACAACATAAGAAATATAATTTTTACTCAAATATAAATATATTGTTAGAGAATACCACAAAAGAATATATGTTACTGAGAATTCTAGACATGGCAATGAGAGATGTATTTAGAACATGGTATGTGAAAAACTCTAATACAAATGCAACAATTGATCTATCAAAGTAATATAGAAAATTTTTATTCATGTTTTAATTTTAGTTTCACAGTAAATCAGGATAAAATATTTATTAAGATAAATATGCTTGTTGTTTAGGTGAAAGTTTTGTGTAAATAAAGGTTTTTGAGATAGTAGAAAGTAATTTGATGGTCAAAATGATGTAATTTATCTATCTAAAATCAGCTCTATAGAATAGAAACATCTTATTATTTTACAGAATCTTGTATTTTCTGACAGAAACTATATCTATCAAGAATTCAGTTGTCTTCATATATCCAAACATACGTTATTTGGCTAAGTCAATCGCTTTACTCTCTGCATCATGTCCTGCTAGCTTTATTAGTGAAGCACAAATGCTGACATTAAGTCATAATGTAACATAAAAGTAGTGATCAAATGAACTAAACTCTTGCTTTTTCTATACATGGAAACTCACAGAATTACACTCATTTCTAGCTAAAATTTCAATTACCTACACTGTAAAATTGGTTAGTACATTTATTTGGTGCACAAGCTGCCACTTGTATTTGGCAATGCTTTAAATTAACTATCCCTGGTGAGTTTTCCACTATGAAATAGAAGATTGGCAAACATTATCAGTGATCGGTGCATTATTTTTAAATTCCTTATCACCTATTTATAGAGTAAAATTTTATATCCATAAATGAAAAGAATCTTATTGTTTTCTTTTTTCTTTTATTTTCCTTTTTTATTAGATATTCTGCTCATTTAGATTTCAAATGTTATCCTCTTTCCTGCTTTCCCCGCCGAAAACCCCCTATCCCAAATGGATTCTCAAAGTCATCTATTGGGCGGAACACAGGTTCCCTAAAGAAGGAGCTAGAGAAAGTAACCAAGTAGCTAACAGGGTCTGCAACCCTAGATGAGGATCAACAATATGAACTAACCAGTACCCCACACAACTGTATCTCTAGTTGCATATGTAGCAGAGGATTATCTAGTTGGCCATCAATGGGAGGAGAAGTCCTTGGTTTTGTGATACAGGCCAAGGCCAGGAAGTGGGAGTGGGTGGGTTGGTGAGCAGGGTCAGGGGGAGGGTATAGGGGACTTTGGGGATAACCTTTGAAATGTAAATGAAGAAAATATCTAATAAAAAAAAATAAGTGAAAAAAAGGAAGATGTAATCAATTTCCTAAAGAATAAATAAAAGCTCAACAAAATATGTTGAAGCTCTTAAAGGGGAAACAAAACAAGAAGCATAACTCAGCAACAAAGATATCATTAACTCAGAGTAAAGACAGGAATATGTTTTCCAAGCAAGTAGACACAAAAAACAAGCTGGAATATCTACACTAATATCTAATAAAATAGACTTTTAACAGAATGTTATCCAAAAAGACAGGAAAAAACACTTTATAAACATCAAAAGAAAAAAATCTACCAAGATGATGTCTCAATTCTGAAAATCAATGCCCCAAATGCAAGGGCATCCACATTACCTCTCCCCAAAAACGTAAACAAACAAACAAAAAAACCAAAGAAACAAAATTGAAAACTTTACTAAAGCTCAAAATCACAACTGAATCCCACAAAATAATAGTAGGAGACTTAATTTAACCAACCCACCCTCCCCAATAGACAGATCATTGAAAAAGAAAATAAACAAAGAAACAACAGATGTTGTAAAAATGGATTTAACATATATACGCAGAACATTTAACATTAACCCCCACAAACAAAAAAATATACATTCTTCTGAGAAGTTCTTCATGGAACCTTCTACAAAATTGACTACAGAATCTGTCACAAAACAAGTGTCAACAGATACAAAATGGAAACAACACCCTCCATTCTATCAGATCTCCATAAATAATGGCTGTACTCAACAACAATAGAAACAACAGAAAGCTCACATATTGTTTGAAACTAAACAACTCTCTACTCAATGATGATATGGTCAGGGAAGAAATAAAGAAATAAATTAACAACTTTCTATAATTCAATAAAAATGAAACCACAAAATTCCTAAATTTATAGGACACAATGAGAGCAATGTTAAGAGGAAAATCCATACCACAAAGTGCCTGTATAAGGAAACTTAATAGATCTCATACTAGTAACTTAACAGCATACCAGAAATCTCTAGAAATTCAACAGACAAACAAACAGAAAATACAAAAACAAACACATACACACAAAACAAGCAAACATAAACATACTCTAGAATAGTAGAAACCAGGAAATAGTCAAACTCAGGGCTGAAATCAAGTAAGTAGAAACAAAGAGAACAATGCAAAGAGTAAATTGGTTTTTTGAGAAAATCAACAAGATAGACAAACCCATAACTAAAATAGCTAAAAGGCTCCGAGACAGTATTCAGATAAACAAAGTCAGAAACGAAAAGGGAGACATATCAACAGAAACCCAGGAAGTAAAATAAAGTATATAAAAACCTCATACTTCAAAAGCCTGTACTATACAAAATATAAAATTCTAAATGAAATGGATTAATTTCTAGACAGGTACCACAAACCAAATCAAATCAAGATCCCCATAACCCCAAGGGGAATAGAAGCAGTCATTAATAATTTCTCAAGCAAAAAAAGCTCAGGGCCAGATTGTTTTGTTGGGCCAGGAAGTGTTTGTGATCCCCAAATGAACACCAAGGATTTTGATAGAATCTCATTAGGGTCTCTTTATTATAAGCTTGATCTTGGGTCTCCTCTCAGCCCTGACACAGCATTACCAGAAGGTGGAGGAGCCCTGAGCCTAGTTTTAGGCAAGCATTTTTAGAGGCCAGAAGGGGATACCTAATCTGCCACACATCTGATTGGGTGGTCATTATGGGTTTTATCATAGTTGGCTGCTGGTAAGGGGAGCTAAATTATAAAGTTAACTCTGCTTTTCTCCTGATTGGTGGATTAGAGGAAGTGAAGTGTCGGGGCAGGCTTGTAACATGAAGGTGGAGATTTGCTTGGGGGTAACCTGCAAACTTATGCTAGGTACTGTCCTGATGGTTAACTTGAGTTCAACCTTAGGTGAGTCAGATTTTCTAAAATGGAGTCTGAAGATCTAGTCTTTCAGTTTTAGTGCAGAATTCTACCAAACTATCTAAGAAGAGCTGTCTGTTCCACGAAAGACAAAGAGAAAAAACACTACCTAATTCATTCTATGAGACCATGCTGATATCTACACCACACAATGTTTCAATGAAGAAAGAACTTCAGACCACTTTTGATTATGGACATCAATGCAATAATATTCAAGAAAATTCTAGCAAACCAAATCCAAGAACACACCAAAAACATTTTCCACAACTAAGTGGGCTTCTTCCCAGGGATTCACGGATAATTTAATATACAAAATACATCAATTAATCCATTATATACAAACTTGGAGACAAAAATCACATGATAATCTATCTCACTAGAAGCTTCTGACATAATCCAACACCCCTTCATGTTTAAAGTTTTGAAGATATCAGGGATTTGAGGCAGATATACAAACATAATAAATGGAATATATAACAACCCAATAGCCAACATAAAATGAAATGGAGAGAAATATCAAGCAATCCATCTAAAATCAGGAACAAGGAAAGGCTGCTCACTCTTTCACTATCTGTTTTCAACATAGTTCTTGAAGTTCTGGCTCAATCAATAAAACAACAAAAGGAGATCAAAAGAATACAAATTGAAACCACAAGGTTTCACTATTTGTGGATTATATGATTCTATACATAAACAATCCCAACAATTTTACCAGAGAACTTCTACAACTGATAAACTACTTTAGTAAAGTGGCTAGATATAAAATAAACTCAAAGTAATCAGTAGCCCTCCTTTATACATATCATAAACTGACACAGAAATAAATTCAGGAAACAACCTCATTCAAAATTCCCACAAAAAACATAAAGTATTTTAGTGTAACCTAAACCAAACAAGTACAAATAATCTGTACTACAAATACTTTAAGGAAACAAAAAACCAAATTGAAGAAAATATTAGGAGATTGAAAGATCTCCCATGCTCAAGGATCAGAGGGAGTAATGAAATGAAAACGGCCATCTTTCGAAAAGAAATCTACACATTTAATGCAATCCCAATCAAAATTTCAACACATTTGTTTACTGAAGTTGAATAGCAGTTTTCAACTGGATATGGAAAATAAACACCCAAGTGTAGCCAAAATAATCCTGAAAATTTAAAGAACCTCTGAAGGAATCAGTATCTCCAACCTCAAATTATAATATAGGGCTATAGAGATAAAACATGTCAACACTTGTGATCTCCTAAGCTTCTTTACTTACTATACGATTCATACACACACACACACACACACACACACAGAGAGAGAGAGAGAGAGAGAGAGAGAGAGAGAGAGAGAGAGAGAGAGAGAGAGATTTTCTGTAATGTTTAAGATAGCTTTTTAAAATTTTATGTAATCATTCTTTTTTTCCACTCAAAATAGTATACCTATCCCTGTCCACCCTCTGACTGTTCCACATCCCATACCTCCTCCTGTCTCTACAAGAAGGTCCCCACCGCCACTGGCACCCCACCAGATCTCCCCACTCTCTGGGTCCTCCAGTCTCTTCAGGGTTAGGTGCATCTTCTCTGACTGAGTCCAAACCCAAAAATTTTCTGTTGTATATGTGTTGGGGGCCTCATATCAGCTGTTATATGTTACTTGGTTGGTGACCCACTGTCTGAGAGATCTCAGGGGTACAGATGAGTTGAGACTGCTGGTACTCCTACAGGGTGTCCTCCTCAGCTTCTTCCAACTTTTCCCCATTCAAACACAGGGGCCAGCAGATTTTGTCTGCTGATAAAGTATAGATACTTCATTCCTCCTTAGAATAAGGAACAAAATACACATGAAAGAATATATGTACAGAGACAAAATTTAGAGCTAAGATGAAAGGATGGAATATCCAGAGACTACCCCATCCAGGAATCCATCCCATCATCAGCTACCAAACCCAGATACTAATGNACATNCCAGCAAGATTCTGCTGAAGGGACCCTGATATAGTGACCTCTTGTGAGGCTATGCCAGTGCCTGGCAAACACAGAAGTGGATGCTCACAGNCAGCTATTGGATGGAACACAGGGCCCCCAATGGAGGAGCTAGAGAAAGTACCCAAGGAGNTGNAGGGGGNTGCAACCCTGTAGGTNCAACAACAATATGAACTAACCAGTACCCCCTGAGCTCGTGTCTCTAGCTGCATATGTAGCAGAAGATGGCCTAATTGGCCATCATTGGAAAGAGAGGCCCCCTTGGTCTTGTAAACTTTATATGACCCAGCACAGGGGAAGGCCAGGGCCAAGTAGTAGGAGTTGGTGGGTAGGGGCACAGGGGCGGGGGGGTGTATAGGGAACTTTCAGGATAGCATTTGAAATGTAAATAAAGAAAATAATAATAAATTAAAAAAGGTAGATGCAAATATCTGCATCTGACTATTTCAGCTGCTTGTTGGATCTTTTGGAAGGCAGGCATGAGAGGCTCCTTTTTTAAGCACTCCATTTCCTCAGTATTAGTGTCAGGCGTTGGGACCTCCCCTTGAGCTTGATCCCACTTGTGGCCTGTCACTGAACCTCCTTTTCCACAGGCCTTTCTCCATTTTTGTCCCTGCAATTATTTCAGATAGGAATGATTATATGTCAGGGAGTTTTACTGTGGGGTGGTAAACACATCCCTCACTTGACACCCCGTCTTTCTTCTGGAAGTGGGTTCTACAAGTTCCCTCTCCCCACTGTAGGTCCCTCCCTTTGAGTCCTGAGAGTCTGTAACTTCCTAGGTCCCTGGTACATTCTGGAAGGTCCCCCGTCCTCCTGCATCCTGAGGTTGCCTGTTTCCAATCTTTCTGTTTACCCTCAGGAATAAGTCCTTTTCTCCCACCCAAAACCTGATCATGTTCTTCTTTTTCCCTCCACCCCAGTCCACTTTTCCACCTAGGAAGCTCCCTCCCTCCTCCTTCCTGCAATTGCGTTCTTCTACCTCCCAAGTGGGATTAAGACATCTTTACTTGGGCCTTTTGGCTTGTTAGTCTTTTTGAGTACTGTGGACTGTATCCTGGTTATTCTGTATCTTTTAGCACATATTAATGAGTACATATTAAAGAGTACATACCATGGATGTCTTTTGGGATATGAGTTACCTCACTATGGATAGTATGTTCTAGTTCTATCCATTTACCTACTCAGGATGTCCTCATTCCCTCATTCCTTTTTGTTTGTTTGTTTGTTTGTTTGTTTTGTTTGTTTGTTTTGTTTTGTTTTTCAGGACAGGGTTTCTCTGTGTAGCCCTGGCTGTCCTGGAACTCACTCTGTAGACCAGGCTGGCCTCGAACTCAGAAATCTGCCTGCCTCTACCTCCCAAGTGCTGGGATTAAAGGTATGTGCCACCACTGCCTGGTAGGATGTCCTCATTTTTAATAGCTTAGTAGTATCCCATTGTGTAAAGGAACCATATTTTCTGTAACTGTTTTTCTATTGTTGGACATCTGGGTTGTTTCCATCTTCTGGCTATCACAAACAAGGCCATTATGAACATAGGTGGACATGTTCCCCTATGGAATAGTGGGACATATTTTCAGTATATGCCCAACAGTGGTATATCTGTGTCTTCAGGTAGATCTATTTCCAGTTTTTTGAGGAATCTCCAGATTGATTTCCAGAGTGGTTGTACCAGTTTGTAATCCCACCAGCAATGGAAGAGTGCTCTTCTTTCTCCATGGTAAGGATCAACATGTGCTATCACCTGAGGGTTTGATCTTACCCATTCAGATTGGTGTAAGGTAGAATCTCAGGATAGTTTTGCTTAGCATTGCCCTGATCAACAAGGAGTTTGAAAATTTGTTTAAGTGCTCCTCAGTCACTTGAGATTCCTCTGTTGTGAATTCTCTGTTTAGGTTTATATTCCATTTTTTGGATTGGGTTGTTTGGATTTTTGGTGTTTAGCTTCTTGAATTCTTTATATATTTTGGATATTAGCCCTCTATCAAATATGGGGTTAGCAAAGATGTTTTTCCAAGTCTCTAGGTTGCTGATTTGTCTTATTGACTATATTCTTTGCCTTACAGAAGTTTTCCAGTTTCATGAGGTCCCATTTATCAATTCGTGGTCTTAGAGGATAAGCCATTAGAGTACTGTTTAAGAAAATTTCCCCTATCCCAACAAGTTTAAGTCTCTTTCCATTTTTCTCTTCTATTAGATTTATTGTATCTGGTTTTATGTTGAGGTCCTTGATCTACTTTGACTTGTTCTTTTTGAAAGGTGACAAGTATGGATCTATTTTCCTTTTTCTGCATAGAGACTGGCAGTTAGACCAACTTCGTTTATGGAAGATTCTTTCATTTTTTCCATTGTATAATTTCACCCACTTTGCTAAAGATCAACTATGTGTGGTTTTATTTCTGGATCTTCATTTCTATTCCAATGATCAATGTGTCTGTCTTTGTACTAATACCGTGCAGCTTTATATCATTATTGCTCAGTACTATAGCTTAAGGTCAGGGATCTTGATTCCTCTAGCAGTTCTTTCATTTTTTACAATTGTTTTTGCTATTCTGTTTTTTTTCCAGATGAATTTGACATTTACTCTTGCTCTTCTTATGTCTTTGAATAATTGTTTTGGGATTTCCATTAGGATTACATTATATCTGTACATTGCCTTTCGAAGGATGGCCATTTTACTGTGGTAATTCTGCCAATCCACGAGCATGGAAGATCTCTCCATTTACTGAAATCTTCTTTGATTTCTTCCTTCAGAGACTTGAAATTCTTGTCATATAGATCTTTCAATTGTTTGGTTAGAATTATCCCCAGTGACTGTATATATATAAAACTTTATATTATTTGTAGGGAGTTGTTTCCCTAATTTCTTTTTCTGCCTGTTTATCAATTTTATAATGGACAGCTACTGATTTATTTGAGTTAATTTTATATCCAGCCACTTTGATGGAGTTGTTCATGAGCTGTAGAAGTTCTCTGGTAGAATTTTTAGGGTTGCTTATGTATACTATCATATCATGTGCAGATAGTATTACCTTTATTTCTACTTTGCCAATTTGTATCTCCTTGATCTCCTTTTGTTGTCTTACTGTTTTAACTAGAACCATATTGAATAGATATGAAGAGAGTGGGCATCCTTGTCACCAATTTTAGTGGGATTGTCTTAAGTATCTCTCCATTTATTTTGATATTGGCTGTTGGTTTGCAGTAAATTGCTTTTATTATGCTTAGGTATGGACCTTGAATTCCTGACCTCTCTAGTACTTTTATCATAAAGGGCTGCTGTATTTTGTCAAATGATTTTTCAGCATCAAAGGAGTTGATCATGTGACTTTTTTCTTTGAATTTGTTTATATAGTAGATTATGTTAATGGATTTTTGTATATTGATCCAATCTTGCATCCCTAAGATGAAGTATACTTAATCATGGTGAATGATGGTTTTGATATGTTTTTGGATTCAGTTTGCAAGAATTTTATTGAGTATTTTTGCATCGATATTCATAAGGGAAATTAGTCTGAAGATCTCTCTCTCTTTTTTTTTTTTTTTTTTTTTTTGGTTGTTGTGTCCTTGTGTGGTTTAGGTATCAGAGTAATTGTGGCTTCATAGAATGAAATAAGTATTGTTCTTTCTGTTTTTATTTTATAGAATATTTTAGAAATATTGGCATTAGGTCTTCTTTGAAGCCTAGTAGAATTCTGCACTAAAGCTGTCTGGCACTGGGCTTTTGTCTGTTGGGAGGTTTTTAATGATTTCTATTTTCTTAGTGGATATGGACCTGCTTAGAAAGTTTACCTGTTCTTGATTCAATGGTAAACATTTTCAAAGAATCAGAGAGCAATTCCATACCCAACATGAATGATAATTGCAGATATATTCTCAGGTTCTTAATTTTTCCAAGTTGCATTAACAGTTACTACATACAAAATATTGGAAAACTGTTAACTTGTAGAAAGATATGTGCCTTTATCCCTTGGCATGTATCATAGAAATTAACTTATTATAGAAAAAAATATTTCAACAAACAAATATTTTGCTGATCAAGGTCTTTCACTAATTTGTAAATGATTTTTATTTCCTATCCATCATATAATGTAACTCGTGTTAAAATTTATATGCTATAGTTAAATATATGAAAACACATTAAATCATATGTATATCTGAGTTCTGAGTGTTAAAAACAGTATTTCAAATCTACATACACACACACACACACACACACATAGACACACACACTAGCTGTTTCAGACACATCAGAAGGGGAAAAAATACGGTCCCCTTAATAAATTATTGTGAACCACCATGTGATTACTGGGAAGAGTCAATGCTCTTAACTGCCGAGCCATCTCTTCAGCACCCAGTTTTCTATTTTACTTTTGAAAATTATCCTGTATTCCTTTGCAGATCATAGCAAAGGCAGTGAATTAGTTCCAGGGTATCTTATTTTAGCAGGAAGGATTCTTTTTGTTTGCATTTCTCAAACTGTTACCTCTCCACTGATGACACATCTGCACAAATCACAGAAGTTGAAAATGTAGCAAGAATAAAACCTTGACAGTTCCCCAGTGAGAAATCACACCATCAAGCTCGTAATGATGCTAATGTAAACTGCCAAGAACTGTCACTCTAAAAGTCAAGGCAGGCTCAAAGCAGAGAGCAGGGAGTAATGCCATGTCATGAAAGCAAACAGAGGAAAACAAATGCATTATGTATATGAATACAAGAAAATGAGCGGTTGCTTTTTCAAAGGCAGTTGTCAATAGATCTTGCTGCCAGGCAGGCTCATCTGTACACATTGAGTATAAAAGGGACAGGATTTCTATGTCCTTGGCAGAGCCATTCTACCTTATGCTGGCTACTCAATAAAACCAGAAATGAGCAATCAATGTCTATGTTTAATAAAAGAAACAAAGAAACATCATCACACTTAAATCTGAAGTGGCAGAATAGGGGTTTATTCTTTCCTAATATATTATTAGTAGAAGTTAAATTTTGCTATAATTCCTGCTACATATTAGTGAAACCAGAATAGAAAGGTTATTTTATTCATTCTGTGTGTGTGAGAGACAAAGCCAAAACCTAGTGTTTTAAGTCAGGACATAGCCTTTCATATTCTGCCCTGTAACTTAAGCCACTCTGAGACCAAAAATAGTACATTTCTTAGTTTTATGAAAGATCATTAAAAGTGCAATTCTGTATCTTGTGAGTTTGCTTACTTTGGAAACGACTATATAAACCCCCTCCATCATCTAACAACTACATATAGCAGTTAATGCATTTTATCTTAAAAAGAAAGTACTCAAAATTATCACAAATCAAATTCCATACTGCTAATAGTCAAAAATGAAGGTTTACAAAGGTGATGGATTTCATGAATTGATTTGTTAATGGGGCTGAACATTGAACGAAAGAATCACATGAAATTATATATTTGATATGCTTGACATAATCTTTAACTTCTTTCCTGAATCATGTGAATTTGGTGGCAGCCACACTATACATACAGACTCACACAGTCCAATTTATACAACTACAAACTAAAAGCGTCTATTATTGCAATGGCTGCTAGACTTATACAAGCAAGTGATTTTGAAATAAGTTAAAAATCTCCTTGGAGATCTAACCTACAAGGGTGAAAGAAGAGTGCAGCACAAAGCACTTAGGATTATACCCATTCCACTTCCTCTTTTGCTTCACTTTGTCAGGCTATGGGAACATGTTACAGGGTTCATTTTCATGATACTTTCTAATGACTGGAACATCAGAAAGCCAAGGTCATCTGAATGACAAGAAATGTTTGAATATGATAACAAAAAGGTAGAAAAATCCCTGATACTGTTGCCATAAAAATGGTAAGAGGTATTTAAAAGAAAAGCAATCTATTTGCTGAGTATTATACTAATGCATCAGTGATATCATTGTTTTTATCTCACAGTGCAAAAATACATTTTTTTGTAAATCTATAGCATTTTTATACATTTATGACAAATTCAATCTTATAATATCAACTTTAAATATACAATATATACTTACGGTTGCCTATCGTTGATTTTATGTTCTAAATGATATTTTCCTAGAGTGATTTACAAATATTATTAAATACTTTAGGGCAGAAGCTCATTATAGGATTACAGTAGTGCATATAGACATTTTATGTCAGTTAATATTAGTAAAGAGAAGAGTTTTGATATACAATTTTCATAAAAATTTTAAAGGATGACAGGGATGCCTCACACTATGGAAATGTAATAAAATAGAAAGTTGGGTGAATCAAAAATTCACCTTTATTAAAAGTTGTTACAGTAAGATAACTTCACTTATTACATAATAATAATGAAAATTAAATAAGAAAAAATGATCATTATATTCTTAATCTACAGTGGTTTCCAAAGTTACTTTTGTTTTAATAATACACAGATTTTTATGTGTACATGTTGAGGGTTGAAGTTTTGCTCATGAACCACAATTTTATCTTGTTATTTTTCACTCCAGAGCATTATGCATTTTCAGAATTAGCAGATGATTTCCCATATGTTATTTTGAGTATAAGTCACAAACTATAGATACACAACTCAGAATATGCCACAAAAGAATTATTCACATTAAAAATATGATTCTTAATTTTACTCAATCCAAAGTTCTAGCTTTTACAAAAACTGTAGTTAAAATAAGGACATCAAACTTTCTTTTCACAAATCATTCTCATATTACATAAAGATATGTGAATTGTCTTTCATCAAAGCTCTCAGTTCCTGAAAGCTGATGCATGCCATACTTGTAGGGATGCTTTATTTACCCTACAAATGCAAAGCACACTGAAAGGGACAAGCCCAGAAGCTCAGATACCCAGGATATAATTCACAAGCTACATGAAACTCAAGAAGGAAGTCCAAAGTGCAGATACTTCTATCCATCTTAGAAAGGGGGGGGGCACCTGTGGAAGGAGTTACAGAGACAAAGGACAAAGTGTGGAGTAGAAACTGATATATCTCTCTCCTGAGAGGATCTGCCAGTGCCTTATAAACAGAGGTGGATGCTCACAGCCATCCATTGGACTGAGTATAGGATCCCCAATGAAGGAGCTAGAGAAAGGACCTAAGATGTTGAAGAGGTTTGCATGTCTATGGAAGGAACAACAATATGAACTAGCCAGTACCCTCAGAGCTCCCAGTGACTAAACCACCAATCAAAGAACACACATGGTGGGACTCATGGCTCCAGCTGCATATGCAGCAGAGGATGGGCTAGTTGGTCATCAATGGGAGGAGAGGCTCTTTGTCTATGGAGTCTCTGTGGAGTGGGTGGGTTCGTAAGCAGGGAGAGGGGGAAGGGAATAGGGGGAGAGGGGAGAGAATTGGGGGAGGGGGATGGAATAGGGGGAGGGGGAGGGAATAGGGGAAGGGGGAGTGAATAGGGAGAGGGGGGAGGGAATAGGAGGAGAGAGAGGGAATAGGGGGAGGGGGAGGGAATAGGGGAAGATATTGGTCTGAGGTGAAGCCAGGAAAGAGGATAACATTTGAAATGTCAATAAAGAAAATATCCAATTTAAAAAAGAAAAGAAAAGAAGGGGAGTTTGTGGTGAGAAACACCCATATGGATGAGTTTTTAAAATTGGTTAAAGGTAGAGAGTTCTGCTGAAGTGGACATTCCTGGTTTCTTTAACAAGTCGGTTTTGTCATGTGATGTTTTTCTGGAAGACGTCTTGTGAGAGGGCAAGCAATGTTTTGCTGAAAACAAACACTTGAGAGGGCATGTGATATTTAGAAATAATATAAATAGAACACCACAAACAATGAGAAAATGCTCTTGCATTGCTATGCCAAGCAAAGATTTGCTGATCTTTGCTGCTTTTTATTGGTCTCTACTTCATAGTGAGAAATCACGCCAGCCAAAATTCTCTACTGGTATTCCCAGCGATTCTGACCTCTTCCACTGATGCTGACTCATACAGATTAGGGCAGAGCCTTGTTGATTTTGCTGGATCATGCCACAGCTACTGATTTGTGTTTTGCTTTATCTACTGAACTTGATTGCTGGTAGTCTGACCATGCAGAGAGAACTTTCCCCCAAAAAATTACCTCTAAACAGTTCCACTACACTTTTTCCCTATTAACCTTCCTTTTCATGTGCCTCTGGTCAGTGGGTTGAAGAGTTTAAGAACCCTAGATAAAGTTCATTTTGAATAAAATGATAAGCCTACATTTTTTCAAGTACCATTTATATGTTTCCAGTTCTATTATTTTATTTTTCATGAAACTAGAACCTGAGACTCACCAAAAGTCATAGAATAGCTCCCCCTTTACTCTTAAAGCTTTTCTTCAACATCAAAGATGGAAAGACCATAACAATGGATTAAATAAAGTCAGGGATGTGTATGTTAGAGGATATTATATGGTGGATGTTGTATTGGTTTCCATTTTCAGTTGCTGTGAAAAAAGGAACTGAAAGAAGCAAATTGGATAAGAAAAAAATGTTTGGTTTTGCTCACAGTTAGAAGTTACAGTCAACAGATAACATTTGAAATAGCATATCATCACATGAATAATCATGAGCAGAGAGTAATGAATATTGTCTTTCTCCAAATCTGAATGAAGTAGTCAAATATAGTGAAGAGGTCTTTCCACTAATCCAGATTCTCCCACAAAAGTAAGTCTACAGGCCCGTTTAATCTGCACAATCCCTCACTAAATTTGTGACCACAGATGATGTACATATAAAAGCTCTCCTCTTAAGGCCCAGGGTTCTATGTGAAAGAGATGGTGGGAAGAGTTAAGAACTAGAGGTGATGGACAACTTCATGGAGACAGTGTTTTCAAGACAAAAGGAAGAATGATGTGCATATGAGCTCAATGTTTTAGAGAATATACACAAGATACATACAAATTCAAGCCAGACAACAGCTCAACATGGGAAAGGGGAAATAGGCACAAAATCCCACATTTAACTAAGACATTCTTTGCAATTGATATCTGCTGAAAGAGGCAAAAATTGGTTTTCCCCAATGAGATGACAAAATATGTCTGTCATGACCAAGAGCCTCATCTAACATGCCAATCACAACACTTATCCTACAGATTTTTCTTTTGATATTTTTCCTTTTCTTATCTCGTATTAAAAATCTCATTGAACCTACCTATTTAATATTTTTGTTTTGTTTAGTGTGTTTGGGTATTTTGCTTGCATGTTTGTTTGTGTACCAAGGATGTTCCTGGAGCCACTAGAGGTTAGAAGAGGACATCAGATTCTGTGAATTAGAAATACAGATGAATGTGAGTCACCATATTGGTACTGGTAAGATAACCTGTATCCTTAGGAAGAATTAACACACTTAACCACTGAGCCATCTGCTTCCCAGTACCAAACTTATCTAAATAAAAAGAATTATTTTAGTATTTTACTATTGCGTACATGTTTGTGTGTCAGTATGCACACATGAGTGTTTGTGCTCAAGAAGGCTATAGAGTTCTGATATCTCTGGAGTTGGATGTAAAATCAGGAGTGTTTTGTTCAACATGGAATTGAATCTTAATTTTCTATGAGCATACTACTCTCTCTTAAACATCAAGTTATTTCTGCAGGCCTGATCCTAGTTATTTTGACTCAATTATATTATAATTGGTTCTGGGGTTATTAATTACTGAATTATTTTTTAATGAGTATTCGTGATCTAGAATATAATTTTTTGAATTATATTTATAGATTGCATTTCAAAACTGTGTGATGACTTATTTTAGTTTTCAGGTAGTATTTCAAACTTTGTGTATTCTTCTTTTCAAGCCCATCAAGCATAATTTATCCTCTCATACACTCTTTGGGATGTGGCCTTCCACAGAAAGTTGTGTGCATACACTCTTTGGGATGTGGCCTTCTACAGAAAGTTGGAACCAAGTTTCAACAAACTTGGGGAAAACCAAAACTGACTCTTCTTCTTCTCCAAAGATCACTTGTCAATAACTTCTCAGTTTGAGGTGGGACTTCCTACCCACCTCTACCCTCTTTACTGGACGTTTTTCAAGTTTGACATTTCAAAGATCTTGTGCATTCTGTCACTGTGATTGTATATTGATTTGGACAACTTTCAAAGAAAACAATTTCATCATAGTAATTCATCACCCCTGAATATTAATTTTTTTTTTTTACTTCAGCCCCATTTTCTGCATGATCCCTGAGATTTGGAAAGAGGAAATGAGATATAGATGTTCCATTTAGTGCTATTTATTCCACCATTCTTTATTCTTTGCACTATGAGTGTTAATAGAACTTCATGCCAAACATTATGTACTGTAAAAACAACTTTCAGTAAGCCCGAAAGATACATTAATTTGTAGATGTCACTAAGAGTCACTTTGACAAAAATGTACACTTAGCAAAATCATATTAGTAGGGTTGTCCTTGGTGTCTACCCACAGTGTCAGGTATGGGATTTATCATATTGGACAGGCACTAATTTTATGAGACAGGACTTAAATCTGATCAGAATATGGCTGGATACTCCCATGATATTTGTTATGTCTTCTCTGGCCATTTGTTATTGTACTTTGTAGAATTTATACTTGGGTGTATTTTTCTCTCTTGGGAGCTTGCATAGCATCTTCCAGTACTATGAAAGCTAGCTAGGAGAGATGATACTTCCCAATGAGTTTTCCATGATTCTGGATTTCATGGATGTTCCTGAATTCTATGGGTATTGCCTATAAATCACACATGCAAAGTTTCATAGATAACACACACAAATTAAATAAAACGTGTATTATTTCTCTCTCATTTTGGGTTACCTCAGTGAGGGCTGTTTCAAGATTCATCCACTTATTTACATATTTCATAGTTTCATTTTTGACAGCTGAGTAATATTCCATTGTATAAATGAAATTCATATTCTTAGAGGTATTTCTTGTGTATTTTTCCTTCAACCATTCTAGCTGATGTATAATAATGTTGAAATTTTAAAATCTGTGAAGCTGTTTGTACAGAAATATTTCTATTTATGATTCTCTAAGGCAGTTAACATGGCATCAGATTGATTAATTCAGGCAATAGTTAATGATCATAAAAAATATTTTGGTATTTTTGAGGACTGACTTTTTTATTCTGTTTTTCCAACAGTATAACTCTTTGGAAAAGACAACTGGAAACCTAAAGAACTTCCTAAGGACTTTGAGAGTTGGTAGAACTTTTGCTCCTATGGTTTTACAAGACAGGTAGGTGGGTACTCTTCACACTCTTCATTTGGTGTCTCAGCTGTTCTGAGAGTTACCAAATGAAGTGACAATTTATAGCTTCCCTTTGTTGCCTTTTTAATTATATCTGCCATCAGGACCAGGTGGCCTGTGTTGCTTCTAGGTCTCTCATACTCAAGAAAATATGTTAAGATTGTCTACATATTTTTACCATAGTACTTGGAATGCAGAACTTATTAATAATTTATTATTTATGTAAAATATTAATTATTCAACTGTCTTCTTATAAAACTATAAACATATGTTGAGTTGTTTAAAATGATTGTTTGTGGTTATGAAAGTTTAGGTTGGAGCATAAGCCTTTTTAAGAGAGATTCATATAGGTAAAGTGCTGAGAATGTTGTAGATTGTTACAATAAGTGTGTGCTGTCTTTGTGGTGCTCATTTTATCTCATTTGGATTCTCCCTTTCCCACTTGGTTGCTTTAGAAAGTAGACATAAACTTTCTGAGAAATGTTTCTTTCCCTCCTCCTCTCCCCTCTATCTTTTCTCTCTCTCTCTCTCTCTCTCTCTCTCTCTCTCTCTCTCTCTCTCTCTCTCTCTCTCTCTCTCTCTCTCTCTCTCTCTC
>NC_034594.1:84925993-84944290 GCF_900095145.1 Mus pahari | reverse complement strand
CTTGGATATTCCAAGTTTCTGGGCTAATATCCGCTTATCAGTGAGTACATATCTAGTGACTTCTTTTGTGATTGGGTTACCTCACTAAGGATGATATTATTAAATATATACAATTGGAATGAAATTTTCACAGCTTCAAACTGTGAAAAGTAGTTAAGGAGATGAAATTTAAGAGACCAGATGATAGATACCAGGGGACAGGAAGAGGAGTGAGACTGGGGAACATAATGTGAAATGCACAAAGAATCAATAAAAAGTTAAAAATTCATGTTGGAAAAAAAGAAAAAATAAAGGCTTGATGAGACAAGAGTGATTAAGACAAGATATTGTCATATGCCATTCGGTTTTCTCAAAGATGATTTGAGCACATATTATACATTTGATATATAATAATTACACAATGTTGTCACATAGCATCTCATTTAACAGAAACTAAAAGTAGGTTTATTCTGAATTAAATGTGTATGGTTATGATACAGTGACAAATAGTCATATTTTAAATAACATATCTTAATATGACAATATCTTAATAGATTTTATGTTAAACTTGTATAAGCCTATCTTTATATGTCATAGGAGGCTTTAGTACAGAGTCTATATTTGGGAAATATTTCCCAAATATTACTTTTATTTATTATATATGATTTGGTGCAATCATGTTACTGAATTTCCTAGAATTTCATGGGGCAAATATAGCAGCAAACTTCTCAATTGTTTCAACATATGATTCATATATCTTTATCATCAAAACAGTGTCTTTTCTACACACTAACTTTATTTTATCAACATATATGTTTATAATAAATGGATTAGTGATTGTTTCCAAGAATTGTGCATATATTTATTGTAAAATAAGTGAAAACTGCATTAATTTAGACATTTAAATAAAGTTTTGTTCCAGATGAGAAACTTAATATTTCATTTAAATCAACCCTGTTAAATTGGGTCAATATTTATTTATTTATTTTGGTGCAGGACAGGATTTTATGTGGCTAATACCTCCTGATCACAGACCATCATTGGAGGAAGTCAGGACAGGAACTCAAGCAGGGCTGGAACCTGAAGTCAGGAGTTGATGCAGAGGCATGGACACATGCTTCTTTCTGGCTTATTTCCCATGGCTTCTTCAGGCAGCTTTTTTTCTTTCTTTTTTCTTTTAATTAATTTATTTTTATTAGTTAGTTTCATTATTTATGTTTCAAATGTTACCCCCTTTCTTGGTTTCCCCTTTGAAAACTCCCTTATCCTCTACTCACTCCCCCTGCTTACCAACCTACCCACTCCTGCTTCCTGGCCCTGGCATTCCCCTACTCTGAGGCATAGAGTCTTTGCAGGACCAAGGGACTCTCCTCCCATTGATGACCAACAAGGACATCCTCTGCTACATTTGCAGCTGGACCCATGATTCCCACCATGTGGGCTCTTTGCTTTAGTCTCTGGGAGATCTTGGGGTACTGGTTAGTTTATATTATTGTTCCTCCTATGGAGAGAAACACCTTTCTATAGCTCCTTTATTGGGACCCTGTGCTCAGTCCAATGGTAGGCTGTTAGCATCCACCTCTGTATTTGTCAGGTACTGGTGGAGCCTCTCTGGGGACAGCTATAACAGTTTTCTGTCAGCATGTACTTGTTAGCATCCACAAACGTTTCTGGGTTTGGTGATTTTATATAGGAAGGAGATAGATTATTTTGGGGAGGGGGGTAGAAGTAAAACAGTAAATATCTGGATCATCTAACTCAATTGTCTAATGTATCTTCTAGGAGAATTTTTGTTCTTAATCTCTTTGATGAGCAGAGTTAAAACTACAGATTTTTTTTTAATTTCTTTTTCTTAAATACTCCAGATTTTATTCCCCTCCAAGGCTGCCCTCTGACTCTTCCACATGCCATACCTCTTTCCTGCCTCCCTGTCTCCACAGAGATGTCCCCACCACCCACTACCTCACCAGACCTCTAACCTCCCTGGGGCCTCCAGTCTCTTGAGGGTTAGTTGCACCTTTTCTGACTGAACCTAGACCAGGCAGTCATCTGCTATATATGTTGGGGAAGTCATACCTGCTGGTGTATGCTGCTTTGTTGGTGGTCCAGTGTCTGAGAGATCTGGGGGGACCAGGTAAATTGAGACTGCTGGTTCTCCTACAGGTTTATCATTTTCAGCTTCTTCTAGCTTTTCCCTATAAAGAAAACTACATGGAATTTTAGTGCTTTTTTAAGCTGGCATTTTGCAATAAATGGAGAAGTACTACTTAAAATTTGATCACTATGTTAGATTTAAAAAGCCTCAAGATTTCTGCACAAATGACATCTTAGAGGAAGTAATTATAAATTTTGCCCTTTCTGGTATGTCCATGCCAGAGGCAAGAACAGTCACTGTGGGCTATCCAGACACTGATAATTATGACACATGTCCATATCAGTCCTCTTATATGGTATTGTCTTTTCTCTACCTATGGGTGACCATGAGACGTTCTTGTACTTTCTATCACAGGCCAGCCTGCTTGCATTCTTGAAAAGTCCAAGTCACCAAAAATAAAAATGCATGTGGAGGCCAGAGGCTAACACTTGGGAATCAGTCTACCTTCAACTTTCTGCGATCTGCAGATAGACTCAGATAATCAGTCCTCTATCCAAGTGCTTCTAAATGCTGAGTCATCTTACTAGCCAGAAAACGTTAAATCAACAGTAGATTTAAAACATAATAACATTTTGTAAAGTGGAGCATTCATTTACATTACAAGCACTCAGAAAAAACTCCAGTGTACAAAATTAAAACAAAACAATATTTTCTCATTGTGTCAGTAACAAATAATAAATTTCAACATACCAATGCAATGATATATAAATAAAATAAAGACTAGTTGAAGAGATTCTTCTTGAAAAAAAAAAACACAATAAATGTTAAGGAAGAGTGAAATAAGATCATGATATGTTTAAAGAGTTTTAATGACACGGGGCTTGTTTAAGAGTATATATTCATTATATTTTAATTTTAAAATGATATTAAATGGTTACTTAAATAATCTGTAATAATGGGAGCAAACAATATAATAAGTACATGTGAATACTTTTTATACATGTGTGCTTATATAGGGAATGTGTTTTCAATGTATGTGTCTATAAATTGTTCATGAACATTGGCAAACTCATTTCATAGAGGACAACTTCAGAGATCAATTTTACAATGGTCCTTATTATAGAATCATCTCTCTTATCTCTAGTATCTCTGTTTCATACTCCAGGATGGTTGGCCTATAATATTACTAGTGACTCTTCTGCTTTTGCCTCCATCTCATTTTAGAAGTGCTTTATAAGTTACCATTTCTAACTCTGCAAATGTGTTCTAAGGATCCAAATTGAGGTTAGCAAGCTTGAACCCAAAGCACTTTAGCCCATCAAGATCTTTACGTAGGTCATGTGTGCATATATTATATCAACCTTTTACTATATTGAAAATCTAAGTCAAAGATAAACAGAAAGACTTGAACAAAACAAATGATCTTTGGATTATCTTATCACCTATTTAAAACATTCATCAGGTCTGTTGACTCAGAACCATACAGGATAGATTCTCATTCTGAGTCCATCTCTCATCCTGCCATCAACACCTGTGGGACTGCCCCAGCTACCCAGAGTAGATTACTATCCCTACCATACCTCCTTTATCCTGCCACCACTCTGCAGACCTCCATCAAACCTGCTGATCCAGAAACATATAGGTTAGAGTCCCTCTTTGCAATCATCTTCCCTACATGCTGAGTTCTCTGCAGCAAGCACAGCTGCACTGAACAGCCAGCTATATATCTCAGAACTTTCTTCCCCTACCACTCCTTGCACACCTTCAACAGACTCATTGATCTGGAAATTTACAGCACAAGGATGTGCAATAGAGGCTTACCACACTGGGATCATCAAGGTTAGGCCCCATCTCAGTAACTACTGAAACAGAAACATCCAGGTAGTAAAGTCATTCATATGGCTAAAGGCCCAAAAAAGAAAAAAAAAAACAAAACAAAAAACAAAAAACAAACAAAACCCAGGGCGATATAACATGACCAAAGCACAACTATTCTACTACAGCAAGACTTAGATAGCTAAACATATCTGAAAAATCAAGAAATGACCTTAGATTCCTGACCCTCTGTTACTCTCTCCTGATACTGTTCCTGATACTGCCCCCCTTATTCCCTCCCTCTCCTTTCTCTCTCCCGGGTCCCCCTCTCCCTCCAACACCCATGATCAACCAAGGAGTGTACCTGGAGGGAACCATGGCTCTAGATACATATGCAGCAGAGGATGGCCTTGCCTGACATCAGTGGGAGGAGAGGTCTTTGGTCCAAGGGAGATTTGATGCCTCAGCATAGGGGGATGCTGGAGCCTGGGTTGGGATAGAGTGGGTAGGTGGGGAGCACCCTTATAGAGGCAAAAAGGAGGGGGGAACACAGATGTGGGATAGGGGGTTGGTGGAGAGGTTACTGGGAAGTAGGATATCATTTGAGATGCAAACGAATGGAATGATTAATTTTAAAAAGTAAAAATAATAATAAAAATGACCTAAAATCCAATCTTATAAAGATGATAGAGGCCTTTAAGGAGAAAATGAATAAACCTCTTAAAGAAATACTGTTACTAGACTACATGAAGCTCAAGAGGAAGGAAAACCAAAATATGGATGCTTCAGTCATTGTAAGAAAGAGGAACAAAATACTCACATGAGGAAATACGTAGACAAAATGTGGAGCAGAGACTGAAGGAAAGGCCATCCACAGAGTACCACACCTGGGGATCCATCCCATATACAGTCACCAAACCCAGAATCTATTGTGGATGCCAAGATGTACTTGCTGATAGAAGTCTAGTATAGCTGCCTCCTAAGAAGTTCTGACAGAGCTTGACATATACAAAGGCAGGTACTCCCAGCCAGTCACTGGACTTAGCATGGGGACCCAGATGGAGGAGTTGGATGAAGGAGTTGAGGGGATTTGCAACCCCATAGGAAGAACATCAACCAAACAAGTACCCCAGAGCTCCCAGGAACTAAACCACCAAACAAAGATTATACATGGAGGGGCCTATGACTCCAGCCAAATATATAGCAGAGGAAGGCTTTTTTAGGCATCAATGTGGAGAGAAGCCCTTGGTCCTGTGAAGGCTTGATGCCCCAATGTAAGGGAATGCCATGGTGGGGAGGCAGTAGTGGGTAAGTGGGTAGGGGAACACACATATAGAAGCAGGGGCAGAAGGTGTGGGTTGGGCATTTTCTGGCAGGGAAAGCAGGAAAAGGGACAACTTTGAAATGTAAATAAAGAAAATATCCAATAAAAAATAATAAAAAAAGAAATAGAGGAACTTACAATCAAATATGTGGAAGTATTTAAAGAAAAAATATATAAACCTCTTAAAGAAATACAGAAAAATGGGTGAAGGAAATAAACTGTTGTATACCTGAAAATGGAAATAGAACCAACAAAGAAAACACAACATGAGGGAATCAGGGATATGGAAAACCAAGAACAATAGACACAAGCACAGGCAACAGGATACAAGAGATGAATGAGGGAATCCCGAGTGTAGATTAAATAGAACGAATGAATACAACTGTCAAAGAAACCACAACACTTCCAAGGAATATGGAATCTGTGATGGCTTTGCCTACTTGATAATTTTACTAAATCTGGAATTAACTAAAATCCAAAAATTGAGGGCATACCTTGGATCCAGATATTGAGGTTGGACAATACAGGCTTGTGACCTGGATGTTGACATGAGATGACACATGCTTTTGATTCAGATAATGAGTTATTATATCCATGAACAGCTTAGGCCCAGGCAAGGGAGTAGATACCTTTAATCTCAGGAGACTGAAACAAGTAGATCCCTGAGTTTAAGGCCAGACTATGAGAGAGCAAGTGCCAAATCCAGGCATGGTGGTACGTACCATTAACCTGAGACCCACCTTCTGCTGGAGGACTACATGAGGACATTGGAAGAAGGAAGGCACACTCTTCTTTGTCTGCTTACACTTACCTGTCAGTGCATCTGTTAGAACTTATTTCTTCAGAATTCAAACTTATGTAGAAAACTAACTGAAACAATGATCCTCAGGGTACTAAGCAACCACTAGATTCTTATATTTCCCATTTACAGCTGCCCACTGTTGGGTTAGTTGGAGTGCAAACTGTAAGTCAGTACAATTATTTCCATTAATTTGCAGAGACATTCTGTAAGTTCTGTGACTGTACAAAACTCTGAATAATAAAGGTACCATGAAAAAGACCTAACCTAAGGGAAAAAATTAGGAATAGATAAAGGAGAATCCCAGCTACAAGACCCAGAAAATATTTTCAACAAAATCAAAGAAGAAAATTTCCCCAACCTACAGTAAGCGATGAGTATGAACATAAAAGAAGCTTATAGAATACCAATTATACTAGACAAGAAACGAAAGTACTCCTGCCATATAATAATAAAAACACAAAATTTGCAGAACCGAAAAAGAACATTAGAAGCAGCAAGGGGAAAATGCAAGGTAGCATACAAAGGCAGTGAATTAGAATTACAGAAGACTTCTCAACATAGAAGCCAAAAGGTAGAAGGGTCTGGGCAGATACCTACTGTGATTATTCTAGAGGTTGCATTATACAGCAAGCCAACATCAAATTAAATGGAGAGGAACTTAAAACAAATCCACTAAAATCAGGGACAAGAGAAGGCTGCCCATTCTCCCCTTATCTATTCAATATAGTACTTTAAATTCTAGCTAGATCAATAAGAAAACTAAAGGGGATCAAGAAGAGATAATTGAAAATGAGGGACTTAAAATAGCATTATTTTTTGATGAAATGATAGTATACCTATTTACCATAGAACTCCTACAGCTGATAAGCACATTCAGCAGAGTGGCTGGATAAAAGGAAACTCAAGGAAAGCAATAGCCCTCTTTATACAAATGATAAATAGGCTCAGAGTGAAATTAGGGTAACAACACCCTTTATAATACTGATGAATATTATAAAACATTTGGTATAACTCTCACAAAGCAAGTGAAAGACCTATATGACAAGAATTTTGAGTCTCTGAAGAAAGACATTGGTGAATATATCAGAAGATGGAATGATGGTCCATGTTCATAGAGCAGTAAAATAAATAGCAAAATGGTCATCTTACCAAATATAAGTTACAGATTCGATACAATTCCCATCAAAATTCCAACGTAATTCCTTACAGACCCTGACAAAGCAATTCTCAACTTCATAATCAAAACAAAATATCAAGGTCAGCTGAAACAATCCTAAACAATAAAAGAACTTCTGGATGTATCACCATCCCTGACCTAAATCTGTACTACAGAGCAATAATAATAATTGCCACATGGTATTGGTATAGAACCAGACAGGTTGACCAATGGAATAAAATCAAAGACCCTGAAATACTCACAAACACATGCACACAAACACACACACACACACACACACACACACACACACGCAGACACGTGTGTATGCACACACCTATAGACACTTGATTTTTGACAAAGAAGGAAAAACTGTACAATGCAGAAAAGAAAGCATCTTTAACACTTGGTGCTAGTCCAACTGGATGTCTGCATGTATAATAATAAAAAAGTTAAATATCACCCTGGACAAAATTTGGGCACAAGTGAATCTAAGACCTCAACATAAAAACAGATACACTAAAGCTAATAGGACAAAATTTGGGGAATAGCCTTGAACTCATTGATACTAGAGACAAGTTTCTGAAGAAAACACAAATGGGCCAGATTCTAAGAGTAACAATTGATAAATAGGACCTCATGAAATTGAAAAGCTTCTTTAAAGCAAAGGACCCTGTCAAGAGCAAAAACAGTGGCCTACAGAGTCGGAAAGGATCTTCACCAGCCTTATATCTGATAGTGGCCTAATATCCAAAAGTTATAAATAACTCAAGAAGTTAGATACCAACAAACCAAGTATCCCAACTTAAAAAGGAGTACACAGCTAAATAGAATTCCCAACAGAGGAATCTAGAACAGCCAAAAAGCACTTAAAGAAATGTTCAGTGTCCTTAGTCATGAGGAAAATTCAAATCATAAGGACTCTGAGAATTCATCATATATATCTGAGAATGGCTATGATAAACTCAAGTTACCTCACATAGTGCTGGTGAGGGTATGGAGAAAGGGGAACACTCCTCCATTGATGTTGGGAGGGCAAATTTGTACAATCAGTTTTAAAATATATTTGGTGGTTTCTCAGAAACCTGGTTGAATTCCAGACATAACTATATTAATTCTGGGGAATCTTACTTAGAATAGGAATAAAATAGTAGGAATCAGACAGATAGAGGGAACTGGATGGAAGAGGGGATATGGAGGGCAATGAGCCTGGTTCAGTATCAGGTTTGGGAGAGATAGAAGAGATGACTAGATTGCCATGAGACTAAATGAGTATATGCAGGTGGCAGGCTTGGGGGTTATGGTACAAGCCAGATACCTGACATAAGGGCTTTCCTAAGAGTCAGTGTGTGCTACCTGAACTGTGACAAACAGCAGTGGGCATAGGAAGCCCAAAGTGCTGCCTCTTGCAGCCAGGAAGGAACACCTGTGGAACATTAGTGATACCAACCCATTCACAAATTTTGATTCAAAAATGTATCCTATCTGGGCTGGTGAGATGGCTCAGTGGGTAAGAGCACCCGACTGCTCTTCCGAAGGTCCAGAGTTCAAATCCCAGCAACCACATGGTGGCTCACAACCACCCGTAACAAGACCTGACGTCTGAAGACAACTACAGTGTACTTACATATAATAAATAAATAAATCTTAAAAAAAAAAAATGTATCCTATCTACAAGAAATACAGGGATAGGGGATGTGCTAGAGTCTGGGAGAATGGCCACACTAAACTTTGCCCAACTCTACTTACTTAGCACATACTCATTTTCATCCTCATGTGTGTATAAACACACACACACACACACACACACACACACACACTAATTTATCATCATAACGTTGACTTCAGTCCTGAGTAATACACATACATGCTCTACAAGAGCATGTCTACACAAGAGACCCATCCCATGTGGAATCACTGATCCCTGACACTATTAATGGTAGGCTGTTATGCTTACAGACAGTAGCCTAGTGTGGCTGTCTTCTGAGATGTTCCACCCACCAGCTGACTCAAAAGCATGCAGAAACCCACAGCCAAACATTGGATGGAAATTGAGGACCTTATGGAATAGTTGGGGGAAAGTGTGAGAGTCCGAAGAAGATAGGGACTCCACAGGAATACTTACAGAGTCAACTGATCTGGACCTCTTGGGGATTCTCAGAGATTAGACAACAAACCATAGAACATACATGGGTGGGACCTAGGACCCTCACGTATATGTAGTAGGCATGCAGCTTAGTCTTCATGTGGGTCCTACACAACTGGAGCAGGAGTTGCCCTTGAGGGGAAGGGTTATTGTTAAAGCTGTTTCCTGTCTTCTAGATGGGCTGCTTTGTCTGGACTCAGTTGGAGAAGATGCACCTAGCTCCAAAAAGACTTGCTGTTCCAAGGTGGGGGAATACTAAGGTACACCTCTACCCTCCATGGAGAAGGAGAGGGAGGCATGTGTGGAAGGACTGTGGGAATAGGGAACCAGAAGGTGGGGTTAGTGATCAGGATGTAAAGTGAATTTTTAAAAAAGGAAATAAATAAAGAAAGAAAAGTAAATGTTTTGGACCAAATCAATAGTAAATCTTCATATTTAAATTTTAGGAGTTTTTTCCCTTTATTATGTTTGTTTGTTTTTGATAAAGTAACACTATAGCTAAGTGGGACTAGGACTCAATATTAAGGCTCAGAATCTCCCAAACTCATGGGAATCCTCAAAACTGAAGGTCATGATGGTAGAACGTATGAATAGTAGGTTTATGTAGTAATTAATGTAATCATTGTTTAATCTACATTATTTTATTATATACATATACACATAGGATACATGTTTTGGCATACTAGTATATATCATGCTTGCTTTGATTCAAGGCAGTGAGCATCAATAATTTTATGTCCTTGCTTAACTATTTTTTGCTAAGATTTCATTGTATGTGTGTGTACCTGAATGTTTGAACACTTGGTACTTGTGGAGGTCAGAAGTGTGTATCATATCCAATGGAACTGAAGGAGAAGGCCAGTGGAGCCACTACGTAGATGCAAGGCCCCAAATTCTGTTCCTATGCAAGTGTAAAAAGTACTCATAACGACTGAACTATCTCTCTAGCCTACAAACTACCATCTGTTAAGAATTCATAAGAATCATGGATTCAAATAATTAATGTAAATATCATTATTTAAATACATTTCTGATTAAAAATACAAAACTTCCCTTTATCTCTATTTCCACAAAAGTAACTCCATCTGTCCTTATGGTTTTAAATCATCACAAATTTTCAAATTAGATTTTGCCAGGTCCTGACTCAGTCACAGAAGATGCACCTGACCCTCAAGAAACTGGAGGCGCCAGGGAGTTTAGAGGTCTGGTGGGGTTGGTGGGTGGGGCCACCCTCCTAGAGTCAGGGGAAGATATATGGATTTTGGAAGAGTCAGAGGGTTGACTGGGAGGTGAATAAAATCTGGTGTGTAAAAAAATAAATAAATAAAAGATTAAATAAAAAATAATAATAAACAAAGTTATCAGATATACATATACAAGTACATCTAATGTTTCTTGTCTCACTCATATATGTGACAGTCTTTCTGAATGCAAAAAATAATGTTCATGGAATAAACTACCCTGTGCATAATAACAAATCAAATGAAATAACATGAATATTGCTTACTGTACTTCCTGTAAGTGCCTCTCCACATTGAAAGTTTCCTGTATGGCTTATCAGTGCAAATAACTGAAGTGTCAAACTGAATATCACATGTGGCTTGCTATGTGCTCCTTATTCCAAGGCTAGGCATTTCACTCCAATAATAGCCCTTTGGAATTAATGTCATCTACTGAACTTAGAAATCCACTTAATAATCATTTCAAAATATTGCTTCTGTGGCCCCTAATCAGTAACAGGTCCTATATGAGAAAACACTAGCCCAAGGCAAGTAATTTCAAGCTCAATCTGCAGTGGCTGCAGGCAATTTTTAATTATCCATCAATAAAGAGGGGATGTATAGTGGCAAAATGTTAATATATTTTTAAATTTGTAAGAAGACTTCGGGGAATAAAATGTACCAAGGGTTAAAGACAAAAAAGTGTGGGAAAAATTACTTTGTAACTGATTTTTTTCTTGATAATTTTTAACTGACGTTTGTCTGACCTTTAAAAAGTTGCATATCATTCTAAGAGCATGTATGAGTATTACTCAGGACTAAAGTAAACATGTTATGATGATAAAATATTGTGTGTGTGTGCTTGTTTATATGCACATGAGGATGAACATGAGTATGCACTAAGTAAGTAGTGATATGAGGATTCAAACATCTACATATCTGATAATGTACCATATAGGTTATATGATTCCCACATACATCCAAGTACCCAGAAACAAGGAAGTGTATTGGTACCTCTTAGTAAACTTGTCTAGGCATTAGATAAATATTTCAGATTAGAGTTTACAAAGCTCGTTAAGTTATTCCAGGACAATATGGAGAGGTAAGTAACCCATAGAACACTATACTACCAAAGATAAAAACACAGATGTGGTACAAGTGATGCACCATTTAAGTCTCAAAAGGAGAGACTAAGACCAAAGGGAATATCTGTGTGATAAAGACATATTGGCAGAAATATAAAATATTGATAAGGAATCTAATGACTTTTGTGGAAAATGATAGCATATTTTTGTGTGTTCATACATTACCAGTTTTCCTTGCTGAGAGCCTGTATCCAGAAGGGCATGGGCTCTAACATACAGGTAGTTTAGTGTCATATCAAAGGTTTACTATCTTATGGAAGTTGTTCATCTCTGAAATAAAGACTTTGAAGGTCACAGGAATCACATAACTGACTCCTGTGGGATCATATACCTGCATTATGTTTTAGATAAATAGTCATTTATCTAAAACATTTGTACTACATAATGAATAACTCATTAAAACCTTTTGGGATGAGCACAGTTCAAATTGCAGCTGTCAAATGGTATCCCTGGGAATTCTGACACTCAGAATGTAAGAAGTGGAACCTGAACAAAAGCACAAGGGGGACAATGGAGAAAAATCAGCTGAGAGCCATATTTATCAAGGGTAAAACCGGAAAGAAATGCAGATGGGATACTATGCAACATGATAAAGGGGATATCGCTAGCATACAAAAGCAAGAGAAATATGTTCCTCATTTTGGATTAACAAAAGTTAGGAATGTACGATACTTATGGGAAAGACATCCACAGTTTAAATGAACCCTGTGAACATGAAAAGCAGGTTTGGATTTGGAAGCTGTTGCTAAGTAGAAGCAATACTTGAATCATACTTTTTTCATTTACTCTAATATTCACAGATCCTGGAAATCAATTAATGTGGTGGAAATTATAGTCTATCAAAAGTATGTTGCAAAAAATAATATAAGAGGATGTACTATTATGCACCAAAAAGCTTTTAAGCCCTATATAAGATTTTTGGATTCTAAACAGGAAATTTTATTTGTCAAAAGGAAGAAGGCAATAATTATCATTCTTTACTATGCTAATGATTAAAACAAGTGCCCATTGGTTCTTAATTTTTACTTGATACCTGTACAAGTTGCAATATGCTAACATTATATGATGGCTCATAATTATGCTAAAAATGGCCAGACAGGTCTACATCTGAGAGAAAAGCCACTGCATAAAGCAGTTTAATAATTTTGTGTTTGCTCTTAAAAATAAGAATGCAAATATATGTAAAATATCATTGTATAACTCAAAATGGCTTTAAACTTTGTAAAGCCTGTTTAGCCTTAAACTTAAAGTCAGTCTGTTTTACACCCAAGTGTTGAAATTTTGGATGTTCACTACCAAAAGAGGTAAAATAAATGGTTTTATGTGTACTAGATTCTTCTTACATATATCAATTTTTTGTATATTTTAAATGAATATATTATGAAAATTTTAAACTAATAATGTTACATATTAATTTGCCTAGCAATAAGTTTCTGAATTTCAAAGGCAGAGTACCAGATAAAATTAAAACATGCAAATTTGCCACCAACAGATTGGGAAAGGTCTTTACCAATCCTAAATCAGATAGGGGACTAATATTCAATATATACCAAGAACTCAAGAAGCTGGACTCCAGAAAAATCAAATAACCCCATTAAAAATGGGGTACAGAGCTAAACAAAAATTCTCAACTGAGGAATACTGAAGGGCTGAGAAGCACTTGTTCAACATCCTTGATCATCAGTGAAATGCAAATCAAAACAACCCTGAGATTCTACCTCACACCAATCAGAATGGCTAGGATCAAAAATTCAGGTGACTGCAGATGCTGGTGAGGATGTGGAGAAAGAGGAGCATTCCTCCATTGCTGGTGGGATTGCATTCTTGTACAACCACTCTGGAAATCAGTCTGGTGGTTCCTCAGAAAATTGGACATAGTACTACTGGAAGATCCAGCAATACCTCTCCTGGGTATATACCCAGAAGATGTTCCAACTGGTAATAAGGATACATGCTCCACTATATTCATAGCAGCCTTATTTATAATAGCCAGAAGCTGGAAAGAACCCAGATGTCCTTCAACAGAGGAATGAATATTAAAAATGTGATACATTTACACAATGGAGTATTACTCAGCTATTAAAAACAATGAATTTATGAATTTCCTAGGCAAATGGATGTATCTGGAGGATATCATTCTGAGTGAGGTAACCCAATCACTAATGAAGTCACTAGATATGCACTCACTGATAAGCAGATATTAGCCCAGAAACTTAGAATACCCAAGATACAATTTGCAAAATACATCAAACTCAAGAAGAAAGTAGACCAAAGCATGGATACTTCGTTCTTCCTTAGAATGGGTAACAAAATACCCATGGAAGGAGTTGCAGAGACAAGTTTGGAGCTGAGATGGAAGAAAGGACCATCTAGAGACTGCCCCACCCACGGATCCATCCCATAATCAGCCACCAAATGCAGACACTATTGCATATGCCAGCAAGATTTTGCTGACAGAACCCTAATATAGCTGTCTCTTGTGAGGCTATGCCAGTGCCTGTCAAATACAGAAGTGGGTGCCCACAGTCATCTATTGGATGGAACACAAGGCCCACAGTGGAGGAACTAGAAAAAGTAACCAGGGAGCTAAAGGGATCTGTAACCCTATAGGAGAAACAGTAATATGAGCTAACCAGTACCCCCAAGAGCTGTGTCTCTAGCAGCATATGTAGCAGAAGATGGCCTATTTGGCCATCACTGGGAGGAGAGGCCCTTGGTGCAGCAAAGATCATATGCCCCAGTACAGGGGAATGCCAAGTCCAGGAAGCAGGAGTGGGTGGGTAGGGGAGCAGGGAGGGGGGATATATAGGGGACTTTCGGGATAGCATTTGAAGTAAATGAAGAAAATATCTAATAAAAATTTTGTAAAAAAAAGCACGCAAATTTATATCATCAGTACATTATAAATATTAGAAGCCAAACTACGAACAAGGTGCCTTCTGGTATAGATTAAATGAATTGAAATATGTAAGTAATTTGGAAGTAATGAGCATATGTCTTCTGATAGACATACTGGTACTTTGTGTGATTTCTTGTCACTTTTTTGGAACACTGCACTAGAAAAATCTCTCTAAGAGCACTTACACTACATGATTTCAAGTATTAGAACAACCAGCAAGTGTATGTAACAACAAATGACAGAAACAAAATGTGCTTCCTTATGTGGTTCAAACTGGTAGAGCCCATATGGTTTCTGGGTGTTTTACCTAAGGAAAAGAACCTCAGGCAGTTTTTGAAATGACAAAGTGGCAAAATAATTTAGCATAGTTTTAGGCCTTTTCAGACATCCTTATTGTTGCTTACCTGAATTGCTCTTTCTGTATTTACCTCCCTCCCCTATTCCTAGAGAAGCACATTTTTCATTTTCCTTATGAGATCCTTTGTATTCTACTATGACCATTTCCTCTCTTTCTACTTTCTTCTGGATTTACCTTTTGCTCCCTCCCAAAAATGCCCTCCATTTTCACTTTCTTTAATCAGATCTCTTGTATCCTTTTGTTCCTTTTTCTATTGCATAAAAACTCCTCCACCCATCCTGGCAATGGTCCTGTTTTACATTTTCCATTAAGTAGTTAACAATGTACCTAAAATTAACTATAATACATGAAATTCCTTGTATAATTATATGAGCTAATATTTCTCAAATAGTCCTTTTTTGCATTATTGGCCAAGGCTTCCATAAGACTTCCAGAAATTATAGCCTGTTACATTTTACTTTTGAAAACACTGTAGAAGGAGAAGGTGGTATGGAAATCTCTCTACTTAGAGTTAATAACGACCTGCTCAGCAAAGGGGAAAACATGCCTGCTGCTGGAGACCTAGCTAACTACTTAGTGATAGTGAAGTCATAGATACTGGAGGAATATCTACAACCAATAACTTACAAAAGTGGCATAATCCCTGGTGGAAGTTTATAAACATTTGGCCTAATACTCACAGATTATTTACTTTACCTCTTGTTAAGGAAATTTCTCTCTGTAACAAACAATATTACCTCAGAAAATCACAGGCAAGCAAAATATAGAGTTGCAGAGTCTAGTATAAATGGATAGATTTTAGAAAATTCCCTGTGCCTCAGGTTCAGGGAACATTGCAGGAGATGGGGCAGAAAGACTGGAATACCACAGCATCAGACAGTATGCTGTGAGGTTATTGTCCCCTGTAATATCAGAAGTTATGGCTGTAAAAATCTTGCCATCATGATTGTCAGAATGTGAGTTGAATGATGACAATACCAATGGGTATGACAGAGAGAATGGGAAAAGGCCCATCAGGCCTCAACACTGTAAAAATAATATTGTCAGGTAAGGGAATCTGGAAGAAGAAAAGTACTTTTCCCCAGAAAGGGCATTACAATTGGTGTTTCTGTGCCAAAGAGTCAGTCATGAAAATATACAAACAAGTAGCATTATGTTAACTCAGCATGTTATATACAGGGATATATGTGTGTATATGTATACATAGATGCATGCAATAACAATTAGTGAAAGGGTTGCAGGGTTAATATGAACTAACCAGTACCCCCAGAGCTGTGTCTCTAGCTGCATATGTAGCAGAAGATGGCCTAATCGGCCATCTTTGGGAAGAGAGGCCCCTTTGTCTTACAAATTTTATATGACCCAGCACAGGGGAATGCCAGGGCCAAGAAGTGGGAGTGGGTGGGTAGGGGAGCAGGGGTTTGGGGAGGGTATAGGGAACTTTTGGGGTAGCATTTGAAATGTAAATAAAGAAAATATCTAATAAAAAAAAAAGAATTAGTGAAAAAAAAAAAAAAAAACAAGGCCATGGGTTTGAATTACAGCAAAGGGAAGTATGTGGAAGGGTTTGGGGGTAGTAAGGAGAAACGGTGTAACTATAGTATAATCTCAAAACTAAATAAAAAAGTAGCTAATTGTACATAAGAATTCATAATTACATACTCCAAAATTAATAAAATATTACAGTTATAGTACATTTTATTTTCAGAATCATCTAGCAGATATCTAAGTAGCATTCATAGGGGACAAAATGAATTCTCTATACTAGAGAAGTAAGGGACTTAGGAAATAAATTCCACAAGCATAATTAGTAAGCATGACATAGGCAAAGAAGGTTGAACCTAAACAGGAAGAACCCTGGATGTGTTGAGACTGAATTAGAAAAGATGCTCATTATTTTTTGAAGGAAAAAAATATTTTTTGTCTCACCATTGAGGGATACATAATAAACTGAATATAAAATGAGAACACACTCGTAAGTCACACATTGGTTATCTCTCCTCAAAATGCATATTTAGAGAAAACAATAGAATGACAGATTCTGGTAAAAACAAGCTGATAGAGCAGTGAGTATATTCCTGAATTGAGCTACTGAAGATAATTGTATGAACTTGGAATTTACTGCTTTAGAACTATGCAACAAATGTGATTCCATGACACTCTTAAAATATGTATCTTTCTATTATAATGTGTACCTGGATTTATTTAATGTTTTTCATTTATGTGAATATCTTGAAGGAAAGATAAAATATGTATATTATTACATTCTCTGGCTATCTATAGAAGATACTAATTGCAGGGTTTTCTTTATGAGATAATCAAAGTTATGTGCTGTGCGTCTGTGCCAGACCAAAGATTCATAAAAGCAATACATAGTTTAGTGACCTCATAATTTAGACAAAAATGAATTTTAAGCCTAACCATAAATCATTTGGTGTATAATAAATATGATCAAGGCCATATTAATTAGTACACATTAAAAAAATTTTTATGAAACTCTCCTAAATTGATAATGAAGCATTTTGTCTTGAATTTGTTATGTGCAGCAAAAGTATTTATTATAAGTAGGTTTGAAATTATACAGGGAAATTTTAATAATATAAAGGAAAAAATCTTACTATTTTCTTGTTAGCTAGATTACTTTCACAATCTACAGCTACTGTATTTTTAACATTTAACAATACATGTGGCATTTAGACAGTATCTATTTGCTTACAAAATCTGTAAAGAAAGTAGGTATATAACAAGCATAAATAATAGAACACCAATATTCAGGTGGAAACTGAACAACACTCTACTCAATGATACCTTGGTCAAGGAAGAAATAAAGGAAGAAATTAAAGACTTTTTAGAGTTTAATGAAAATGAAGCCACAACATACCCAGACTTATGGGACACAATGAAAATGGTCCTAAGAAGAAAACTCATAGCTCTGAGTGCTGCCAAGAAGAAACTAGAGAGAGAATACACTAGCAGTCTGACAGCACACCTAGAAGCTCTAGAACAAAAGGAAACAAATTCACCCAAGAGGAGTAGATGGCAGGAAATCATCAAACTTAGGGCTGAAATCAACCAAGTGGAAACAAAAAGAACTATTCAAAGAATTGACCGAACCAGGAGCTGGTTCTTAGAGAAAATCAACACAATGGATAAACCCTTAGTCAGACTAACTAGAGGGTACTGGGACAGTATCCTAATTAACAAAATTAGAAATGAAAAAGGAGATATAACAACAGTTCCTGAGGAAATCCAAAANATCATCAGATCCTACTATAAAGGGCTATACTCAACAAAACTNGAAAACTTGGATAAAATGGACAACTTCCTAGACAGATACCAGGTACCAAAGTTAAATCAG
>NC_034594.1:84913748-84925521 GCF_900095145.1 Mus pahari | reverse complement strand
AGAAATCCATCAATGTATTCCACTATATAAACAAACTCAAGGACAAAAAACACATGATTATCTTGTTAGATGCTGAGAAAGCATTTGACAAAATCCAACACACTTCATGATAAAAGTTTTGGAAAGAACAGGAATTCAGGTCCCATATCTAAACATATTGAAAGCAATATACAGCAAACCAGTAGCCAACATCAAAGAAGCTGGAGGCAATCCCACTAAAATCAGGGACTAGACAAGGCTGCCTACTTTCTCTCTACCTATTCAATATTGTACTTGAAGTCCTAGCCAGAGCAATTTGACAACTAAAGGAGATCAAGGGGATACAAATTGTAAAGGAAGAAGTTAAAATATCACTATTTGCAGATGATATGATTGTNTATATAAGTGATCCTAAAAATTCCACCAGAGAACTCCTAAACCTGATAAACAGCTGCAGTGCTGGATATAAAATTAACTCAAAGAAATCAATGGCCTTTCTCTACACAAAGGATAAACAGGAAGAGAAAGAAATTAGGGAAACAACACCCTTCACAATAGTCACAAAAAATATAAAATTCCTTGGTGTGACTTTAACTAAGGAGATGATAGATATGTATGACAAAAACTTCAAGTCTCTGACGAAAGAAATTGAAGAAGATCTGAAAAAAATGGAAAGATCTCCCATGCTCACGGATCTGCAGGATTAATATAGTAAAAATGGCTATCCTGCTGAAAGCAATCTACACATTCAATGCAATCCCCATCAAAATTCCAACTCAATTCTTCACTGAATTAGAAAGGGCAATTTGCAAATTCATCTGGAATAATAAAAAACCTAGGATAGCAAAAACTATTCCCAACAGTAAAAGATCCTCTGGGGGAATCACCATGCCTGACCTCAAGCTGTACTTCAGTCAATTGTGATAAAAAAAACTGCATGGTACTGGTACAGTGTCAGACAGGTAGATCAATGGAACAGAACCTAAGATCCAGGAATGAACCCACACACCTATGGTTACCTGATCTTTGACAAAGGAGCTGAAACCATCCAGTGGGAAAAATACAGCATTTTCAACAAATGGTGCTGGCACAACTGGCTTTTAGCATGCAGGAGAATACAAATTGATCCATTCTTATCTCCTTGTACAAAGCTCAAGTCTAAGTGGATCAAAGAACTCCACATAAAACTAGAGACACTGAAATATATAGAAGAGAAAGTGGGAAAGAGCCTTGAATAAATGGGCACAAGGGAAAAATTCCTTAACAGAAGATCTATGGCCTGTGCTGTAAGATAAAGAATCAACAAATGGGCCCACATAAAATTGCAAGGCTTCTGTAAGGCAAAAGCCACCAACAGGTTGGGAAGAACTTTTACCAATCCTAAATCTGATAAGGGACTAATATCCAATATATACAAGGAGCTCAAGAAGCTGAACTCCCAAAATTCAAATAACACCATTAAAAAATGGGGTACAGAGCTAAACAAAGAATTCTCAACTAAGGAGTACTAAAGGGCTGAGAAGCACTTGAAAAAATGTTCAACATCCTTAATCATCAGGGAAATGCAGATCAAAACAACCCTGAGATTCCTTCTCACAACAGTCAGAATGACTAAGATCAAAAATTCAGATGGCAGCAGATGCTGGCAAGGATATGGGGAAAGGAACACTCTTCCTTTGTGGGTGGGATTGCAAGCGCTTGTACAACCACTCTGTAAATCAGTCTGGTGGTTCCTCAGAAAACTGGACAAGTACTACTAGAAGATCCAGCAATACCTCTTCTAGGTATATACCCAGAAGATGTTCCAACTGATGATTAGGACACATGCTCCACTATATTCATAGCTGCCCTATTTATAATAGCCAGAAGCTGGAGAGAACCCAGATATCCTTCAACAGAGGCATGGATACAGAAAATGTGGTACATTTACACAATGGAATACTACTCAGCTATTAAAAACAATGAATTTATGAAATGCTTAGGCATATGAACGTATCTGGAGGATATCATCCTGAGTGAGGTAACCCAGTCACAAAAGAACTCACTTGATATGCACTCACTGATTAGTGGATATTAGCCCGGAAACCTAGAATATCCAAGATGTAATTTCCAAAACACAAGAAAATCAAGAAGAAGGAAGGTCAACACGTGGATACTTCATTCCTCCCTAAAATAGGGAATAAAATACCCATGAAAGAAGTGGCAGAGACAAAGTTTAGAGCTAAGATGAAAGGATGGACCATCCAAAGTCTGCCCCACCCAGGGGTCTATCCCATAATTATCTACCAAATGGAGACACTATTGCATATGCCAGCAAGATCTTGCTGAAAGGACACTTATATATCTCTCTCTGTGAGGCTATGCCAATGCCTGGCAGATATTGAAGTGGATGCCCACAGTCATCTATAGGATAGAACACAGATTCCCCAATGGAGTTGCTAGAGAAATTACCCATGGAGCTGAAGGGGTCTGCAACCTTATTGGTGAAACCACAATATGAACTAATCAGTACCCCCAGAGCTCGTGTCTCTAGCTGCATATATAGCAGAAGATGGCCTAGTCAGCCATTGTTGGGAAGAGATGCCCCTTGGTCTTGCAAACTTTATATGACACATACAGGGGAATACCAGGGCCAAGAAGTGGGAGTGGGTGGGCAGGGGAGCAGGGTGGGGAGAGGGTATAGGGGACATTCTGGATAGCATTTGAAATGTAAATGAAGAAAATATCTAATAAAATAAGTTAAAAAATAAAAGAAAAAGAAAAAACAAAGTAAGTATATAAAACAAAATCAGAATTAAGATGAAGAAAGCATATATATTAAAAGTCACCAAAAGTTTTAGTAGAAATATGATATTTTTTAAAAATTTTGAGGAGTTTTGATGTGAATCCTTTGTAATTCAAATGGACATAACTGTTGTCAAGGGACTTATTGAGCTGATAATAATTCTAGTAACAATCGAAATTGTGATGGTCAAACTACAAAAAAATATATTATTTCTCTTCACTCCCATTTTTAACCGATGTGATCAATAATTTTCAAAAATGTATAATAGAATATATTTTACAGGGATAACAAAACTCTTCTAAAAACCACCAAAAAGTAACAAAATTCTTATCAGCATTGTCTGAGAGTTTTGTGGTAAGCTTTTTCATGGAGTAATAGAATTAAAGTGACTATTTTTATTTGTAACTTAATTTCTTTCTTTCTCCATTCTTCTTTTACATAATGCACCCCTATCCTGACCATAGTTTCTTAGTTTCCCTTTAGATAGGCCTCCTAAGGATATCAAGATAACACTGCATAATATAACATGCTTCCTCCAGCCTTGATAAAATTGTCTCTTAATGCAACTTCAAAATCAAGCCTAATAATGCAAATAATTTTATTTCTAGTTACATGAAACTTTCAAATTTTAAAAATAAATATTTGTAATCATCAAAATATTTAAATATAAATAAACTTAGGGTTTTAATACCAAGGTTTATATTAGTACATTTAAGAAAATATAACAACCTGATCATTGTAATACCACTTAGTTATTAATTGACCAAGCACATACAACTCTTCTGCTTTTTTAACTTGTATTAGACCAGTTCCTAAGGATGATTTTGAGGAAATTGTTACTTTAGGTTCTTTCCTCTGAGGACATTTGGCCAGATACATAAGGTTAAAAAATCCAATTTCCATATAGAATAAATGCTGAAATCAATATAATACTCTCTCACTTGAAATAATTCTAAACAGAATTCTCAGATGACAAGATCTATTTTATCAGCATCTTCATGAACTTTGGTAGCAAAGAACATTCAGAAGAGAAAACATTTGATGCTGCAAAGTCAAATACATATTTGTCTACTGAGAATAAACGGGAAATTACCAAATTAAGGGAAAGTATTGATTTATAAACAGAGCAGAACATTGACTGTCAAAAGCACTTTATCCAGTAGGGTCTTCCATTAACTGGCTAGAACTATGGGAATGCAAGTCTGATACCTCACCTTAACATCCATCAAAAGAGCAAAGCAACTCTTTATTAGAAAACTGTAGCTTGTAAACTTTTTAAAAAACACTTTATTTTTTCAATACTTTATTTTACTCGACCTTTAAAACATGAAGGACCAGAATTACCATTGCTATTTTACATACAACTTTGCTTCTAATAATTGGTCACTGTTTAGGACCTGAAAGAAAACAAGAAAAACATCTGTGGTGAATTTTTGTTTATACCGTTTATTGACTCTTAGTCTTAGAAAATACATTTGACATTTATATGCCATTTTGAAGTTGATGTAGGTCATTTCTCTTTATTAATTTGTAAGTCACTTAAAATATATACTACATATTGTGGTACATACTCTAAAGTAGGAGTAAAATTAAAAATACTTGCAGATATGAAGGGTCTCTGAAACTTAATAGGAAATTATAGGGTTGTGTACTAATGAGCATATTTAGGACAGAAAGAAGGAAAGTAATTAGAATTAAGTAAGAGACACAAACCATATTGGAGCCACTAGTGAGGTGGAACTTCTAAACTGAATGTTTGCTTCTAAACTGCAAACAACTCTTTACAGAAAATATAGAATCTAGGCCGAAATATTCAAGCTTTCAATCCATGATTTGATGAGCATACATTGCTTGAAATGTCGTTTGACTTTCCTTTAAGTTTTCTAGATCAAGTGCATCATGACCAATATTCAAAAATAAATAAAAGTTTAGATAACAAAAATGAGTAATAAATACATGAATAAAGGAAAGATCAGGTAACTTTATGGAATTTGTATGGAATTATATATATATATATATATATATATATATATATATATATCATATTTCTAGAATCTATGTTAAAACATGTAGAAGGAAACATTTTCCTGTGGAAAATACACTGCCAGTTTTCCTGTTATTTTGAATATTTGTGAATGATGTCAGACAATATCATATGTCTGATTTATACATGGAAGGAGGTTGAGGATGGGTAGAACAGACAGAGACCCAGGAGCCACATTCATAACATGCTTGTGGTGAATTCTCCTCATCAGAACCAAATGCCAAATTCTGATCATGAGAAGTTGCTGTATTCCTTTTTAAAAATGCAACCTTTTTAATACTCTGTCAAAAGAAGCATCAATCACTGACGGGTAAGGTATTGTTGTATTGAGATACCCACAGCCCACCCCGCCCTTCTCTTGTCCCTGTGTTAAGATTATACTGAAACACATTCAGCAGTGTCTCTGAGCCCACTAGTAGCATCATGCTGAACTCAACATAGGGTTTATTTGTTCCACACTTATGCTTGTGTGAATTTTCTACTTTTACATGGTCTTTTCTCTTCTAGAGAAATATTGCATTCAGAGCATTTGAGGCTTTTAAACCTCACCTTGTTTAGGGATACCAATAAAGATGGCATCTAAACAATCATGTGTTTCATTTTGGACAGTAACACAGGACAAATTTCATGGTTCTAGTATTTTATAAATCCTGTTGAAAAGATAAAAAGATTTTTTAACGAATTACCTTCTTACACTGTTAGGAGATATATTAATTTGTGCTATGAAATATATAGAAGTGATAATGTTATTCCTTAACTCACTTGACCAACTGGCTCTTCTTTTAGCATTTTAATTTCTGGTAAGTATAATCTAAAACTACTACATGGAACAATTTTTTACAAAATTTTACACTTAAAGGATAGTGAAGAGGTTATTTTTGTTCTTTATGTTTACCATACCAAGAAGTTACATCCATAAAATTCTGTGACTTCCTAAACACGAGCTGAAAAAAGATGACACCAATAGTCATGTTAGAGTGCATAGGAGAAATCAGACCAGGCCTAAACCAAAACCAATTATTATAGACAAGAAAGAGATGCTGAGAATAAAGAAATGGTATTCCCCAGGGAAGAGCACACCAATTAATTATCCAATACCAAATGATCAGTCCAGTAACATTAGATAATTTAAGCAAGGTGTATGTTCATATTTAGAAATTTATGTGTATATGTGCATAGTATGTGTAACAAATATTAATGGAAAAAGGCTATGAATTTGAAAGAAAGCAAGACTGTGTATTATGAATGGTTTTAGAGGGAGGAAAGAGAACAAGTAAATGATAAAATTATATTATAAATAAAAGAAATATTAAAGAAAAATAAGTCCTTAAATATATAGTATCACTTATAGCTAAAATAACAAATGGTACTAAGAAAAGAAATTTACTACTAACATGAGTCACAAATATGACAATATGATTGTGGTATTTCCATTAAATATTTATTGGCTATATTTATGATCAACTGTCTTTTAGGTAGTCTAACAACCATTTAAATGAAAAGATCTAAAATGATTTCATAAGCCTAATACTTGACATAAGTTTGGGAATATATTACTTGTGAATTCAGTTTATAGTTTATGAAGACAGGAAATGTGAAAAACAAAAACAAAACAAAACAAAAGAAAACAACAACAACAACAACAACAACAACAACAAAACGCTGAGGAGAAAGATCATGTAGCCAATATGAATCAAATTGTCCTCTTACCCTTCCCTTAAAACAGGAAAAACAATCTGATGATTATCAATTCAAATATCATATTTTACTGTATGAGTAGCCAACCTTTTCCGCATGAACACACATTATGCTTAAGGGACCCTGATATAGCAGTCTCTTGTGAGGCTATGCCAGTGCCTGGCAAACACAGAAGTGGATGCTCACAGTCATCTATAGGATGGAACACAGTGCCCCTAATGGAGGAGCTAGAGAAAGTACCCAAGGAGTTGAAGGGGTCTGCAACCCTATAGGAGGAACAAAAATGTGAACTAACCAGCACCCCCACAGCTCGTGACTCTAGCTGCATATGTAGCAGAAGATGGCCTAGTCAGCCATCATGGGGAAGAGAGGCCCCTTGGTCTTGCAAACTTTATATGACCCAGCACAAGGGAATGTCAGGGTCAAGAAGTGGGAGTGGGTAGGTAGGGGAGCAGGGCAGGGGTAGGGTATAGGGAATTTTAGGGGTAGCATTTGAAATGTAAATAAAGAAAATATCTAATAAAAAAAAAAGAAGAAAAGTGTATCCAACCAGTTACTATAACACATCACTGAGATAGATAGCACATTAGATATAGGATGCAAAGAAAGTGTGTATTTACATAAAACAAAATCTATGAAAACACTATGATGAGTCTGGTCACAAGCCATCATCCTCAGCCCAGGGTTAAGTACTCTTTGGTACTGAATCTGCCAGTTCTTCTGTTGTTGTTCCAAGACTTCTGCAGTGAAACCTATTTCTGAATAGTTTAGTAACATTTGTACTGCACCCACAGTATTCCTGACTTGAATAAAAGATCATGTTATTATCTACTATAATGAATTCAGAGTATATTTATATACACGAGTTGCAGACATACTTTGTAGTGGTTTGACAATAATAACCTGAGGTACAGTACATATGCTAGTAATTCTAGTCCCAGTCCAGCTGGCACTCACAACTGATCATTTGGTATTCAGATTAAAGGGCCAATTATGAAAATATAAGCTGGCTAAAGGAAGAGCTACATGTGCAATATAGAAGACAGATGGCTAAAGCAGTATCCAGTTCATCTAAATATTGTTTTATTTTTGTCAGATTTAGAAAATATTTTTGAACTTTAAAAATTGCTGAAATACAGGAATAGACATGGCAAAACTTGGCTAAAATCAAATAGTTAATTAAATTTACCATTTTAAATCATGATACATAAATGAATTAGCAGTCTGTAAACTTTACCTATTTTTTCGTATTTTTTTCCTTTGTTCTACTTTAGGGACCATGATAAAAAGATATGTTATAAATATAAACTATAAATGAATTTATTGTCAATGTGTTTCTTAGAAAAGATGTTATTACCTGAGTATATTGCATTGTTAGCATCTCCATTTTGTTGCAATAAATACTCTTATTAAATTAGTATATATAGGAACCATTGTGTGAACAATGTATATATCTATGAAGTAATTCTATGTTGCTGGTAATTTGCATATCATATACATCACATTAAATACTTGAGGACTATGCATAAAAGCATTTATCAACACAGATATAGGACAAGAAGTGGCACCTTTCTAAGAGTTTATTCTGACTCTCAAAGAAAGTCTATAACAGCAAATACATTTTGAACAGAGTGCTCATCCTTATCAAATATATACTTTAGAGAAACACTACAAAAAAGCAGATTATTTTATACTTGAAAAACTACTGGCAAATAGAATACATGCAATGTTCTCTTCTATTTTGTCTGGCTTTTTTTTTTTTTAATGTGAAACAAACCTGCCATTTCATTTTATTTAAACAATGTAATAATAAGGTATATTTCAATGGTTTATCAATATGTTGTCCAAACATTTTATCATTATATCTATATCTATCTATCTATCTATCTATCTATCTATCTATCTATCTATATCTATATATATATATATATATAAATTCTATACTGTAAGTAAATACATGAATTTTACCCATTTCTAATAATTTTATGAAGTTTCTAATTTTGTGTTTTTTATTTATTTCCAAACTGGGTATTTTCATATAAAATAATATTTATTTTTTATTTTTTATTTTTATTTTGTTTTGTTTTTTGAGACAGGGTTTCTCTGTATATCCCTGGCAGTCCTGGAACTCACTTTGTAGACCAGGTTGGAATCGAACTCAGAAATCCGCCTGCCTCTGCCTTCCAAGTGCTGGGATTAAAGGCGTGCACCACCATGGCCAGCTAATATTCATTTTTTAAGAGCCATAACCTAATAACGTTTTTACAAAGTGATCTATTAACATGACTATTAACATGGAGAAAAGACAATAAATCTTGGAGCTGATCTTTATTTTGGGACATTAGGATTAGATTCACAAAAATCACTGTTATGTAAAACCACAAAATACATGACAATACTTTTATTTTAATTAGGCAGGGTATTTAAAATTTTAAGAATCCTTCTATTTACCAGCAATACTAAGATAATAAACAGATATTTGGAAATGATTCCAACTAAACTTCAGGATTTCTTAAGTGTTTGTCAGTATTTAAACATTTCTAAGGATTCGGGCATCAAATATTGTAGAGGATCTGTATTGAATCTCTTTCACCTATCCTAACTAATTTTTTTTCCTAAAAGGTCTATCTCCTATAAAGTAGAAGATATCAATACTTTGGAAAACATAGTGAGCCCTAAACTATGCATCTAACTTTAGTATATTTAACAATCAGATTTATTTCATCATTTAAGATTTTATTACTTCAAATTTTACTTAAATTACTATTATAAGGACAAGTGTCTCAAGATATTTTCTAATACTTCTATTGAGAAATCTAAAGTGTAAAAAAAAAAATAAAAGAAACTAGAAAAGGTGGTCTTGACTTCTATGAGCTAGAGAAGCATAAAAAATACAAGATCAGTTCAATTTTTTTTCCACAGTTAGAACCTAATTTTGTATATCTCATTCTTGCATATGTGAGTCATCAAATAGGGTCTCTTCAGTTAACTAAAATAACACATAATTATATTCTAATTTAAACATTCATTATAGTTTAAATTAGATATTCTATGTATATATTATGAATAAGAATAAATTAAAGGATAAAATTAGGAGGAACATTATTACCTAAATTTATTCATCCAATGAACATTTTGTTCTTAAGTCTTTATTGTATTCAAGATGAGTGTCTGACTTTGAGGGTACACAGATTAGGTGTTACTACAGGGGTTAAACCTTCACATTTTACCTGTGTTACATAAAAATCTTGGATAATTCAAAATTTTGAGTTTTTTTCTCCAAGTTTTCAAAAATCAACAAACTTATTCTACAGAATGAGTCTTATTGACAACCTCTAAAACGTGTATATATAGAAACACTAACTCATAATATACTGGGCTTTTGAAAGGTAATTACCTTCCTGAATAGATTTTCACCATTGGCCATCCAGAGACTGCCCACCTAGGGATCTATTCCCATCTGAAGACACCAAATCCAGACATTATCTATGATGCCAAGAGCTTGCTGACAGGAGCCTGGTATAGTGGTACTCTGAGAGGCTCTGCCAGAGCCTGACCAAGACAGATACAGATACAAGCAGCCAGACATTTGACTGAGCATGGAGACCCCCCATTGGAGGAGTTAGGGCCAGGACTGGAAGGGCTGAAGGGGTTTGCAACCACATAGGAAGAACAACCATATCAACAAACCAGACCCTCCAGAGTTCCCAGAGACAAAAAACAAAACAAAACAAAACAAAAACCCCAAACAGTATATATATAGGGGTAGGGGGACCCATGGCTCCAACTGGATATGTAGTAGAGGGTTGGCTTATCTGGCATCAACAGAGAGGAATCATTTGGTCTTGTGAAGGCACAATGAACAATAGTAGGGGAATCCTAGGGTGCTAAGGCAGGAGTTGGTGAATGGGTAGGGGGCACCCTCATAGAAGCAGGGGGAGGAGGAAGGGGATAGTGGGTTTGATGAGGGGAAACTCAGAAGGGGGATAACATTTGAAATGTAAATAAATAAAATAACCAATACAAAATTATCCATGTCTCATAGATATCACTCAAATCTTTTCAGTTTTTAATTCTCATTGCTTTCTGAAAAGACCAGTTACTCTCTGTGTCCAAAGCAAATATTGTCTTACTATGATATATTTGAAAGTTTCTGCATCTCTCTCAAATCACAAATACTTGACCTCTCATGCACGCATCTTGTCTTATGCTTCTACCTCCCATTCATGTTGTCTAACAAAATTGACATGCACAGTTGGCATTTACTGATCTGTATCATCACTGTTATTATAAAGCAACACAATTTATTGTATGCAAATAGATAATGGGGCTTTCTTCAGCCACAGTGAACAATGAAGGTACTAACTACATTATTTACAAGAAAATGAATGCAAGTGGAAATAATTGTGTTTGCTAATTAAGCCAATCTCAACTCTCAGATAACCAAGTGCTATTCATTTCTCTACTCTTGTAGTATACACATTCAAATATATATATATATATATATATATGACATAAAAATATTAGAGAAACTCCATAATGTAAAAAAGGGAAATGTGGAGGGGAGTAATGGAAAATGAGAGGAACAGGGTATGGTGGGTATTTTAAAATGGGCTTTTTTTTTTTTTAGAGGAATGACTGATGTTTATTGGCTTGTTCCTCATGGCTGGCCAAGCCTGCTTTCTTGTACCACTCAAGACCACATGTCCAGGGGTAGCACTGGCCACAGTGGGTTGGATCCTCCCACACTGATCATTAATCAAGAAAATGCCACACAGACTTGCCTACAGGCCAATCTGAGGGAAGCAGTTTCTCAATTGATGTTCCTTTTCACAGTCGATTCTAATTTGTGTCCAGCGAAGCAACACAAGTTCCACACTCGAGTTCACAGGCTACTAAGTGATGGAGCCAAGGTCTTGGGCCAGATCTTGCTCATTTCTGCCTTTCTGCACCTGTCTTCTAGAACTGATGAAGGCGGTAGGAGTCCTCAATGTCTTTGGATACTCATAGCAGGAGAGAAAAGTTGACTATGGTGTTTTTAGAAGAGGAGACCTGGTCTCCTGATGAAAATAAGATGCTCTTAGGAAGTGGAGATGACCCATGTCTGAGAGCATCCCTGCAGGCCTTTGCATTTCTTTCGTTTTATTTATTTATTTATTTATTTATTTATTTATTTATTTATTTATTTATTATTATTTTCTTTATTTACATTTCAAATGCTATCCCGAAAGTTCCCTATACCTCCCCCCCTCCGCCCCTGCTTCCCT
>NC_034594.1:84911889-84913363 GCF_900095145.1 Mus pahari | reverse complement strand
ATGGGATAGTCTCTGGATAGTCCATCCTTTCATCTTAGCTCTAAATTTTGTCTCTGTACCTATATCCTTTCATGAGTATTTTGTTCCTTATTCTAAGGAAGAATGAAGTATCCACACAATGGTCATCCTTTTTGGTTTTCTTCTGGTTTGCATAATGTATCTTCGGTATACTAAGTTTCTGGGCTAATATCCGCTTATCAGTGAGTGCATATCTAGTGACTTCTTTTGTGATTGGGTTACCTCACTTGAAAGACAGAAATTAAGAAATATTGAAGGGTTAAGAGTGATAAAAATGGAATGGGTGATATATTATAACCTCAAAAATAAGAGAGAATTAAAAAATAAATGAGCTACAAAATGGTTCTGAGACCTGAAGAGACAATACTCAAAAGAAGAAAAAAAGAGATCCATCCCATCTGCAGACACCAGACACCATTATCATTGCTTATGTCAAAAAGGACTTGCTGACAGGAGCAAGGTATGGCTATTCCCTGAAACTGTCTACCATCACCTGATAAATACAGCTTCAGATACTCACAGACAACCATCAGAGTGAGCCTGAGGAGCCCAACTGAAGAGCTAGGAGAAGAAATGAGGGACATGAAGGGGATTTCAACACAATAAAAAGAAGCATATCAACTATCTGGACCACCCAGAGTTCACAGAGACTAAACTATCAAACAAAGAATATACATGGAGCAAGCCATGGTTCCAGATACATATGTAGCAGAAGATGCCCTTATCTGACATCATTTGGAGGGGAGGCCCCTGGCCCTGTGGTGGCTTGATGCCCCAGCATAAGATGGTGAGGCAGGAGTGAGTGAGTGGTTGAAGTACCACCCTCATGGATGCAAAGGGGAGTAGGGACAGGGGGAATGAAATGGAGAGTTTGTAGAAGGGGGATATCATTTGAGATGTAAGTAAAAAAGTGATGATTAAAAATTATACTCTTAAAAATAGCTCAAAAATATTCATTGTCCTCTTTGAAATTTCATTTTATCCCTGTCAAAATTCCAAAGATCAATGAAATAATAGAAAACAAACTCTGGTCTTAAGGCCTGAACTGGTAGGAGAGCCATCTTTGCTCCGGTGCACTGGCGGGAGACGGTAGCCTGCAGAAGCAACACAGCTTCTGTGAAAGAACCCATTTCTGGCTCCAGTCATCCAGCAACTTTCCCGCCCGAGGAGGGGTGGCCACCCAGGAGGAGTCTAAAGGCCTGAGCTGGCAGGAGAGCCATCTTTGCTCCAGTTCGCCTAGGCTCCAGTCTACACTGCTGAGAATGTGGACCACAGAAGCTACACAGCTTTGGGATACACAGAAGCAACCTAACTTCAGGGACAGACCCTGTTTCAGACTCCAGAAATTTGGGCACCTTCTTCGCCAGAGGAAAGGTGGCCACCTGTGAGGGCTCTGTCTGCCAGAGCAGGTGAGAGAGTCATATTGTGTCCAGGGTCCCTCAGTGGCTAGTCTGTG
>NC_034594.1:84891380-84909974 GCF_900095145.1 Mus pahari | reverse complement strand
ACAACATACCCAAACTTATGGGACACAATGAAGGCAGTCCTAAGAGGAAAATTCATAGCCCTGAGTGCCTCCAAAAAGAAACTAGAGAGAGAACATGCTAGTAACCTGACAGAACACCTAGAAGACCTAGTACTAAAGGAAGCAAAATCACCCAAGAGGAGTAGAAGGCAGGAAATAATCAAACTTAGGGCTGAAATCAACCAAGTGGAAACAAAAAGAACTATTGAAAGAATCAACCGTACCAGTAGCTGATTCTTTGAGAAAATCAACAAGATAGATAAACCGTTAGCCAGACTCACTAGAGGGCACAGGGACAGTATTCTAATTAACAAAATCAGAAACGAAAAGGGAGACATAACAACAAATCCTGAGGAAATCCAAAACATCATCAGATCCTACTACAAAAGGCTATACTGAACAAAACTGGGAAAACCTGGATGAAATGGACAAATTCCTAGACAGATACCAGGTACCAAAGTTAAATCAGGATCAGATTAACGACCTAAACAGTCCCATTTCCTCTAAAGAAATAGAAGCAGTCATAAATAGTCTCCCAACCAAAAAAAGCACAGGACCTAATTCCAACTCTCCTCAAAGTATTCCACAAAATAGAAACAGAAGGTACTCTACCCAATTCATTCTATGAAGCCACAATTACTCTGATAACTAAACCACACGAAGATCCAACAAAGAAAGAGAACTTCAGACCAATTTGCCTTATGAATATCAATGTAAAAATACTCAGTAAAATCCTCGCAAATCGAATCCAAGAACACATCAAATTAATCATCCATAATGACAAAGTAGGCTTCATCTCAGGGATGCAAGGATGTTTTAATATACGGAAATCCATCAATGTGATTCACTACATAAACAAACTCAAAGACAAAAAAACCACATGATCATCTCCTTAGATGAGGAGAATGCATTTGACAAAATCCAACACCCCTTCATGATAAAAGTCTTGGAAAGATTGGGAATTCAAGGCCCCTACCTAAACATAATAAAAGCAATCTACAGCAAACTAGTACCCAACGTCAAAGTAAATGGAGAGAAACTCAAAGGAATCCCACTAGAATCAGGAACTAGACAAGGCTGCCTACTCTCTCCCTACCTATTCAATATAGTACTTGAAGTCCTAGCCAGACCTTCTAGCTCTCTTTTTAACTCATAGCTTCTTTTAAAGAAACAAAAATCAATTCTTAGTATGGAAACACACACACATACACACACACACACACACACACACACACACACACAAATACGCATAGGAGATTAGGGAGAAGAAGAAACATAAATTCAGAAGAAGGAGGATAAAATGACAGTAAGGCTGTTTTAAAATTCATAACTAACAATGTTATTAACAATCTAACATTAATTGTAATATCCGTAGTTGGTGTGGAAACAGACTCTAAATGAAATTTTGCCATTGGAGTTAAAAGTACTATCTTGAGAAGTAAAATCTGTTCTAAATCTCAACACTGCACATAAAAATCACTCCTTTGTGTTTGTTGCTGTTTAGGATTTTCCAGGACAAGGTTTTCCCTTTTGTAGGCAAGTGACATAAGAATTCATTGGTAATAAGAGGTGGATAGTAAATCCTTAATTCTCAGAATGACATGAAAGTGTGCTCTCTGAGAATTAGCTTTCATGTAAGTGGAATCCTCCTTAAAAACAATAGTCCTTTGAAATAAACATTCCTATTCAGGTATTACACCTATGATTCACAGCAATTATCAGCATGGTAGAATAACTACTCACTAAGAACATCCTTTCTTCATAGAATGAACTGGGTAGTGTTCCTTTTGTTTCTCTTTTTGAAGATTATTGGTAGTAGATCTTCTTTGAAGGTCTGACAGAATTCTTCACTAAACCCATCTGGTCCTGGGAATTTTATGGTTGGGAGACTTTTAATGATTGCAATTTCTTTAGGGGTTATGGGACTGTTTAGACAGTTTATTTGATCCTGATTTAATTTTAGAACACGGTGTATGTCTAGAAAATTGTCCATTTCATCCAGATTTTCCAATTTGGTTGAGAAAAGCCTTTTATAGTAGGTTCTGATAACTTTTTGAATTCCCTTGGCTTCCATTGGTATGTCTCCCTTTTCATTTCTGAATTGATTAATTTGGATACTGTTTCTGTGACCTATGGTTAGTCTGGCTAATGGTTTATCTATGATATTGATTTTCTCAAATAACCAGCTCTTGGTTTTGCTGATTCTTTGTATAGTTCTTTTGGTTTCTACTTGGTTGATTTCAGCCCTGAGTTTGATTACTTCCTGCTGTCTACTCCTCTTAGGTATATTTGCTTCTTTTTGTTGTAGAGCTTTCCAGTGTGCTGTCAAGCTTTTAGTGTATGCTCTCTCCAGTTTCTTCTTGAAGGTACTTAGAGCTACGAGTTTTGCTCTTACCACTGCTTTCATTGTGTTCCATAAGTTTTGGTATGATGTGCCTTCTTTTAAATTAAATTGTAAAACACCTTTAATTTCTTCCCTAAGTTACTGTTGAGTAGAGCATTGCTCAGCTTCCATGTGTAGGTGTGCTTTCCTTTGTTTTTGTTGTTATGGAGGACTAGCCATAGTCTGTGGTGATACACAGGATTATTTCAATCTCTTGAATATGTTGAGGCATGTTTTATGACCATTTATATGGCCAGGTTTGGAGAGGATACCATGAGGTGCTGGGAAGAAATTGTATTCTTCTGTTTTAGGACAACATGTTCTATAAGTATCTGTTAAAACCATTTGGTTCATAACTTCTGTTAGTTTCAGTGTGTCTCTGTTTAGTTTCTGTTTCCATGATCTGTCCATTGGTGAGAAAGTGATGTTGAAGTTTCCCAGTATTATTGTGTGAGGATCAATTTGTGCTTTGATCTTAAGTAAAGTTTCTTTTATGAATGTGGGTGCCCTTGCATTTGAAGCATAGATACTCAAAATTGAGAGTTCATCTTGGTAGATTTCTCCTTTGACAAGTATGAAGTGCCCTTCATTATCTTTTTTGAAAACTTTTGGTTGAAAGTTGATTTTATTTGATATTAGAATGGCTACTCCAGCTTGTTTCTTGGGACCATTTGCTTGGAATTTTTATTCCAGACTTTTACTCTGATTGAGGGTCTGTCTTTGTCACTAAGCTGTAGTTCCTATATGCAGCAAAATTCTGGGTCCTTACTATTTATCCAGTCTGTTAGTCTATATCTTTTTATTTAGGAATTCAGTACATTAATGTTAAGAGATGTTAAAGAAAAGTTATTCTTGTTTCCTATTATTGTTGTTGTTAGAGGTAGAATTATGTTTGTGTGGCCATCTTCTTTTGGGTTTATTGAAAAAAGATTACTTTCTTGCTTTTTTCTATTCTGTAGTTTCTCTCCTTGTGTTAGAGTTCTGTATCTCTTATTCTTTGTTGGGTTGGATATGTTGAAAGATATTGCGTTAAATGTGTTTTTTCCTGGAATATCTTAGTTTATCCATCTATGGTACTGCTGGGTATAGTAGCCTGGGCTGGCATTTGTGTCTGTATGACATCTGCCCAGGATTTTCTGGCTGTTATAATCTCTGGTGAGAAGTCCATGAAATTCTGATAGGTCTGCCTTAATAAGTTACTTGATTTTTTCCCCTTACTGCTTTTAATATACTTTGTTTTGTGAGTTTGGACTTTTGATTATTATGTAACAGGCAGGACTTCTTTTCTGGTCCAGTCTATTTCCAGTTCGATAAGCTTCTTGTATGCATGTGGGCAGCTCTTTCTTCAGGTTGGGAAAGTTTTATGCATATACCTAAACAACACAAAACACAAAGACCCAAAAAAAGAAAGAGAATTTCTGATCAATTTCCCTCAAGAATATCAATGCAAAAATACTCAATAAAATTCTGCAAATAGAATCCAAGTACACATCAAAAAATCATCCACCATGATCAATAGGCTTAATCCCAGGGATGCAGGGATGGTTCAATATATGTAAATACTATATAAACAGACTCAAAGACAAAAAATAAAACAAAAACAAAAACAAAACAAAACAACAACAAAAGCACATGACCATTTGATTTGATGCTGAGAAAGCATTTGAGAAAATCCAGTAACCCTTCATGAAAAAGGCCTTGGAAATATCAGGAATTCAAGGCTCATACCTAAACATAGCAAAAAGCAATATACAGCAAACCAGTAGCCAACATCATACTAAATGTAGAGAAACTTGAAGCAATCCCACTAAAATCAGGGACTAGACAAGACTGCCCACTCTCTCCCTACCTATTCAATATAGTACTTGAAGTCCAAGCCAGAGCAATTAGACTACAAAAGGAGGTCAAAGGGACACAAATTGGAAAGGAAGAAGTCAAAATATCACTACTTGCTAATGATATGATCTTATACCTGAGTAACTCCAAAAATTCTACCAAAGAACTCCTAAACCTGATAAACAGCTTCAGTATAGTAACTAGATATAAAATTAACTCAAACAAGTCAGAGGCCCTCTTCTACTCAAAGGATACACAGGCTGACAAAGAAATTAAGAAAACAACACCCTTCACAATAGTCACAAATAATATAAAATACCTTGGTGTGACTCTAACTAAGAAAATGAAAGATCTGTATGACAGAGACTTCAAGTCTCTGAAGAAAGAAATTGAAGATCTCAGAAGATGGAAAAATCTCCCATGCTCATGGAATGGCAGGATTGAAATAGTAAAAAGGTCCATCTTGTCAAAAGCAATCTACAGATTTAATGCAATCCCCATCAAAATTCCAACTCAATTCTTCACAGAATTAGAAAGAGCAATTTTTTGTTATTCATCTGGAATAACGAATAAGCCAGGATATCAAAAACTATTCTCAACAATAAAAGATTTTTTGGCAGAATCACCATTCCTGATCTCAAGTTGTCTTATGGAGTAATAGTGATAAAAACTGTATGGCATTGGTAGAGAGACAGGTAGGAAGATCAGTGGAATAGGATTGAAGACCCAGAATTGAACCCACACACATAAGGTCACTTGATCTTTGACAACGGAGCTAAAAACATCCAGTGGAAAAAGGAGAACATTTTCAACACATGGTGCTGATTCAACTGGAGATCAGCATGAGAAGAATGGAAATTGATCCATTCGTATCTCCTTCTACAAAGCTCAAGTCCAAATTCAAGACCAAGTCCACATAAAACAAGATATACTGAAACTAATATAGGAGAAAGTGGAGAAGAGCCTGGAACACATGGGCATAGGAGAAATTTTCCTGAACAAAACACCAAGGGCTTATGCTCTAAGATCAAGAATTGACAAATGGAAGCCGGGCGTGGTGGCACACTCCTTTAATCCCAGCACTCAGGAGGCAGAGGCAGGCGGATTTCTGAATTCAAGGACAGCCTGGTCTACAGTGAGTTTCAGGACAGCCAGGGCTATACAGAGAAACCCTGTCTCAAAACCAAAAAAAAAAAAAAAAAAAAAAGAATTGACCAATGGTAGCTCATAAATTGCATAGCTTTTCAAAAGCAATGGACGCTGTCTATAGGACAAAATGGCAACCAACAAATTTGGAAAAGATCTTTACCAATCCTACATCCTATAGAGGGATAACGTCCAATATATACAAAGAACTGAAGAAGTTAGAATTCAGAGAATTAAATAACCCTATTAAAAAATGGAGTGCAAGGGGTGTATTTTTTGCCATCTGGATATCCCAGGTGTCCAAGTGAGGATACCTCAGTCCCACTCAGGAGGGAGTAGATAGCAATCACAAGTGGGGAGAGAGGGAGGGACCTAGAAAGGAAAGTGTATGGTGGAGGAGGGAGTACCAGGAAGAGGGGAACCTGATCTGGTATTGGGTAAGGGAAAAGGACTGAAGCCTTGAGGGCCAGCAGAAAGAATGGAAACAGGTGCACTCAGGAGATTGGTGGTTGGGGGGATCCTGCAGAATGCACCAGAGACCTAGGAGGTGAGAGACTTTCAGGACTGAAAGGGAAAGACTTTAGATGAAGTGCCCAAGGGTAGGGAGAGGGAATTTATAGAATTTATATAGTAGGGAGAGGGAATTTTCTACCTCCAGCAGGAAGACAGTGCATCACATGAGAGAGAGGGCAGTCATCCCACAGTCACAACTCTGACCCATAATTGTTCCTGTTTGCAAGAATTTCAGGGATGGAAATGCAGAGGAGCCCGAGGAAAAGAAGGTCTAGGACAGGCCCAAAGTGGGATCCAGCTCAAGGGGAGGTCACAAGGCCTGACACTATTACATTGGCTATGGAATGTTCACATAAAGGGACCTGTCATGATCACACTCTGGAAGATCCATCAAGCAGCTGAAAGTGTCAGATGCAGATATCTGCACCCAACCAATGGATAGACCCTGTTGTTGAATTAGGGAAGGCTAAAAGAAGCTGAGGAAAAGAGCGATCCTTTAGGGGGACCGGCAGTCTCAAGGGACCCATGATATGTCTCAGACACTGGGCTACCAAAAAGGCAGCATACACCAGGTGATATGAGGCCACCAACACACATACAATAGAGGACTGCCAGGTCTGTGTTCATTCAGAGATGATGCATGTAACCCTTGAGAGACTGGAGGCCCCAGAGAATTTAGAGATCAGGTGCGGTGGGGGATATGGAAATCCCCATGGAGAAAGGGGTCTAAGGAGGAGGTATGGGATGTGGAACAGTTAGATGGTGGATGGGGCAGGGGAATGAAATATGGAGTGTAAAAGAATAAGTTAATTAATTTAACAAAATGAGGTACAAAGCTAAAAAAAGAATTTTCAACTGAGAAATAAAGAATGGCAGAGAAGAACTTAAACAAATGTTCAACATCCTTGGTCATCAGAGAAATGCAAATCAAAATAACCCTGAGATTCTACCTTACACCAGTCAAAATGGGTAAGATCAAAAACTCAGGTGACAGCAGATAGTGGTGTCATTGTGGAGAAAGGAATGCTCCTCCATTGTTGGTGGGATTGCATGATGGTACAACCACTCTGGAAATCAGTCTGGTGGTTCCTTAGAAAATTGATCATAGTATTATCTGAAGATTCAGCTATACCTATACCACTCCTGGACATATACACAAAAGATTATCCAACCTATAACTTGCTCCAATATGTTCATAGTAGCCTTATTTATAATATCCAGAAGATGGAAAGGATCAAGATGTCCTTCAACAGAGGAATGGATACAGAAAATGTGGAACATTAAAGAATGGATTACTAATCAGCTTTAAACATAATTAATTCATGAAATTCTTAGGCAAATCGATGGAACTAGAAAATATTCTGAGTGAGGTAACCCTATCACAAAAGAACACATATGGTATGCACTGAGTGATCAGTTAGCTCCAAAGCTGGGAATAACGAAGATACAATTCACTGACCACATAAAGCTCAAGAAGAAGGAAGACCAAAGTCTGGGTACTTTGGTCCTTAGAAAGAGGAACAAAATATTTATGGGAGCAAATATGGGGATAAAGTATGGAGCAGAGATTAAAGGAAAGGCCTTTCAGAGTCTGTCCAACCTGGGAATCTATCCCATGTACCAATCCCACGCCCTATTGTAGATATCAAGAAGTGCATGCTGACAGGAGACTGGTATAGCTGTCTTCTGTGAGGCTCTGCCAGAGATTGACAAATACAGAGATGGATGCTCCCAGCCAACCATTGGATTAAGCACCTGGTACGCAGTAGGCAGTAGAGGAGTTAGAAAAAGGATAAAGGAGCTGAAGGAGTTTGCAACCCCATAGGAAGAATAACAATACCAACCAACCAGAACCCACAGAGCCTAGAGGGACAAAACTACCAACTAAAGAGGAACTCATGACTCCAGCTGGATATGTAGCACAGGACAGCCTATTGGGTATCAATAAAGGAGAGGCTATTGGTCCTGTGAATGCTCAATGCCCAAGTGTAGGGGTATTCAAAGGCAAGGAGGCAGGAGTGGGTGGTTGGAAGAATACCCTCATAGCAGCAGAGGGAGGGGTGTGAGATAGGGGGTTTCCAAGGAAGGTGAAACTGGGAAAGGGGAAAATGTAAATAAAGAAAGTATATAATTTTTAAAAAGAATCAAAAAGTTAAAGAACAACAACAAAAAAAGAATATATCTTTTACCTCTAAAATCAACTTTTTGTTATTAAGAAAGAAAATCGTTGAGTGTAAACCAAAGATACAGAAAAGTATATAATTTTTTATTTATTTTTCACTTTTTGTGAGTATAATTACATTATCTCCCCCCTTTTTTTGCTTTCCCTAATCTGTCCCTTGTCAAATTATTTTTTTTCTAATTCGTGACTCCTTTCTCTACAGCTCATATTGTTGTTGTTGTTGTTGTTGTGGTGGTGGTGGTGGTGGTGGTGGTGGTGGTGGTAGTGTTGTGTGTGTGTGTGTGTGTGTTGCTAAATACACAGTTAGAACCAGCTCAGTTACTTGTGTACAATTACTTATGTAAATGCTTCTTGTGTGTAGTTCATTTTCATAGCTAACCATTTGGTTTGGGAAAATAAATTAGTATAATTTTTGCAGATATTAAAGTTACTTTGAAACTATAATAGAAGTATATTGATATTTTCATGCAAAAGATACCAGTGGGAACACTACAATTTGAAATTGGACATTATGTATTTTCTCAAAAGGAAGGTTTGCTTCTGTGCGTGCTAGTGTATTTATACCTTTGGTGTATTAGAAGATTGTAGATTGATTTCTAGGTTCATAAAACTTGAACTAGCACCTTCAAGGAGGTATTGGATCTCCTCTTAGTGGAAATCTTGCCAGAACTCTAAGCCATGAATCAGCCCATGTTGATGTCTGACTTCTCTCCAGTGGGAAAAATGAAGAATAGAAAGGAAAAATTCTTCTGTTGGAAAGTCTTGCTGTTTCTTCTATTAACCATGTGCTTGCATGCAGCAGGCCAACTAAAGCCAGAGATTGGCATTTTCCTTAGGAAAGAGAATGAGCAATGCTGCCTCTAACTTCTATTCTCCTCAGGTGACTTACTGGACATTCTGTAAGAGAGTTTACTTACTGAGAGTCTCTGAAACAACCCATAATAATATTAAACTGTGTATAATGCAATCCTCTCCATACCATGTTTGGAAATACGCTTAGAAGATGTGTCTAATTCCACTAAAAGTACCTGTGTTTTATGCTATGTTCCTGAAATGCACAGTTAATTTCAAAACCATTGACTGTATAATTTGTTTATGCATTTTTTTCCCGAATCCTTATCACAATTTTTAGGCCTACTATTAATCTGTACTATGTTGATAGCAATGGGTTTATAGTGTTATTTCTGTCATGGCTTGGGCCTCAAGTTAGACAAATCATTGGTTGGCTACTCCCACAAGTTCATAGCCACAATCACACCCCATCATATCTGGTAACCGAATATGTTATGGGTCAGAGGCCTTATCTTTGGTTGGGGTCTTAGTCACACCACCAGAAGATTTGTGTGGTTACAGATGTCTGGTCCAGGCTCCATATCCACCATTACTAAAAGCTAGGGCCATCTTGATAGCCTTCAGAATGCTTGCACTGCGCTAGATTTCAACATAAGCCCTCTAAATGCCCTTGTAGTCCAGTCACTTCTGCCTAGTCTATCTTCTATTTTCCTCTCTTCCAGATCTGATTCCTAATGTTCCTGTCCCAGTTGTCCTCAGTCCACTCACAAAATCTATTAGAATTCTTTTTCCCAGAGAGATCTATGTGTTCCCATAGAAACTTTCTAATTGTATAGCCTCTCTGTGTCTTTAACCTAATTATCTTTTACTTTACAGCTAATATTCACTTATTCATGAGTACATATCATATTTGTCTTTCTTGGTCTGAGTTGTTCACTCAGAATTATTAGTTTCTACTTTTATCCTTTTTTCTAACAGGTGAGTAATATCTCATCACATAAATATACTACATTTTCTGTATCTATTCTTCAGTTATAGGATGTCTAGGTTGTTTTTAGTTTCTGACTGTTACAAAAAAAGCAACTTATAAGTCGAGCAAATTTCCTTGTGGTAGGATGGAGCATGGTTTTTGTATGTGCTCAAGAATGGTATAGCTGTGTCAGGATAGACTGATTCCCAATTTCCTGGGGAACAACCATATTAATTTCCATGTGGCTGTATAAGTTTGTAGTTCAACTATCAATGGCACAATGTTCTCCTTGCTCCACATTTTTGCCAGCATAAACTGTAACTTGTGTTATGGATTTCAGCCATTCTGACAGTTGTGTATTAGAATCTCGAAAAAGTTTTGTGTTGAATTTCCCTGAGGAATAAATATTTTAACAATTTCTCAAGTGTTTCTCAGCCACCTGTAATTCCTCTACTGAATATTTTCTATTTACATCTGCACCCTATTTTTATTTGGATTGTTTGGTTTGTTAATGTCTAGGGTTTTTTTTTTGAATTCTTTATATATTTTGGATATTAACCTTCTGTTGGATATGGAATTGGTGACAAGCCAGTGCCAGACACTGCTGGGACAGCCAATAATCGAAGTTTGAATGGCTCAGATACCTAGGGTAAAAATCAAACACAACTTCCCAAAATAAATAATGGTTAAATAAGTAAATGAAATGATTCCTAATAATATTCTTCAATACTTAGACATTGGTTCCTAGCCCATTGATCATCGCAGAAGCTTTCTCTGGCAGCTGATGCCAGAATATGCAGAGAGCCCACAGCCAAACATTAGTCAGAGATCAGGGAAACCATGGAAAGGAGGAGGAAATATCTTAGGAGACAGATGGGTAGAGGACTCTGGTCCACAGAGCACCATGGTCCACAGAGACTGAAATAGCAATCATGGAGCCTGCATGGGCCTGCACTTAGTCTTCTGCACACATGCTGTTCATATTTTTTCTTGATATTTTGTGGGACTCCTAACAGTGGGTGTGGTTGTGATTCTGACCCTTTTATTTACCTTTGGAACAGCTTTCTTCTACTGCAGTGTCTTATTTATTCTTGATATGATGGTGTGTGTCTGCTCTTAATGCATATTGTTATGCCATGTTCTGTTAATATCTCTGGAAAGAGAGCTCTTCGCTGAAGGGAAATTGTGAATCAGTAAATCTGGGAAAGAAGGTAGGAGGGTGGTTCTGGGAGGAGTATAGTGAAGCGAAGCTGGACCATGGATGCAGTGTATGAGAAAAGAATAAATAAAAATTTATAAAGTAGTTTTTGTATCAAAAATTCTATAAAATTTATTTTAAACATATTTCATACTTATATAAATTTTAAATTTATATATTAAATTCTATGATTGGGAGAAGTAACAAACACACTCAAAGTTACAGAAGACTAAGTATGGAAATAAAATACAAACTGGCATTAGAATGCAGGTTCTTCAGTGAATAGTTTTTATTGTGAATTTGAATAACAAAATGTGGAAGAGTTCTTGTAGCAATTAGTTACATGGAAGGAGAGATGCACTGTCCTGGCTTCCTGGGATAGTTCAGCAGTTGGTGTTCTTATGTATTAAGTAGATTGCTGACTATTCTGCATTTTCTTTTTAAATGTGTGGGACTATATATTGAAGAAACAGGGAAACAATCAAAGTAAATACTCAGTTTCGAGATTGGAAAGTTTATGTCTGCTTAAAATACAGCAATTGTTTTGGTATACACGTAAATGATCTTTTTTGTCTCTGTATTACCATGCTACGGTCACATGCTTCTAAATGTCTGCACTAATTTCTTCTTGAATAGAACATGTATACCCTCCAGCAGATGCTGATGCAAACTTCAGATGGTAAATGCATCAACACAGCATTCTTCCAAACACAGCTCATTTTAGAAACAGTTTACAATGTTTCCTTTTGTCCTAAATTGCTTTTTCATCATCTACGTCCTCATTTAGCCTGTGTAAGAAAAATAATAATACTCCAAGTTCTTAATAGTATTTTCTATTAGATAGTGAACATAATGTATATTGGAAACCCTACTGTTAATTTTAAAGATTCTGTTGGGAATTTATAAAAACAAATAATTAGACTCTACTTAACTGTTTAACTCTATTTAAGAATAACACTGTCTGTGTTTGATATATGAAGCACTGTTTGGTATTTTACAACAGAATATATCCTCAGGCTCAAAGTTATAAGATGATAATGACGTTCTAGAAGTTGCATGTGGTATTGAGGAAGCTGAATTGACTGTTTCCATGTATGAGATCACTGAGAATATCAACAGTGATATGATATGTATCAGGTTAGAAGTTTGTAAGTACAGCCCACCTAACTTAAAACGGCACCATAGAGTTTTTGAGTACAAAGGCTTTGAACCTCTCATCAGTCAAGTATTAACATGGTGACAAGAAATTGTGTTTAATTCAATAGCAGCTGTGTTAATGGAACGGAAATTGCGTGCAGAATTTCATATCACTTTCCAATCACTTCCAGCAAGCACACCACCTGCTGCCCAGCAAAAACTAATCTTCAGAAAACAGAACAACTATTACATATAGAATACTGAAGATCCATTTTCAAAGATCAAATGCTCAGTTTTCAGAAATAATTTATTAAATTCCTGGGTCTCATCAATATTTGGTTATTTAAAATTCTTTAAGGCTCCAACCGTGGACCTCTGCTTTTATTTAGAATGAAGAATGTCTGTGTCTTACAAGTCAAATTGTACAGGAGTCTGTGTTTATGGAAAGTCCTAGAAATCAGTAAACTCCCCTGATAGTTGTCATATAATTTTTTTCTTTGAATTATATTTCCTTTTTTCTTACTTTTTGTTTGTTATTGGTTTCTTTCTTTTTCTTTATTTTCTTTCTCTAAAATATGAACATCATGCTTTCAGAGACTTTATGGAATTAATGCTTATGCAGATCTAATTGATTACATTGGTGAGCAAACAAAATAAAGAATAAAAGTGTAACTTTTTGTATCTAGCCTCTATTAAGCTGGGAAATTTGCTTCTAAAGGGAGTATACTTATCTTAATTGACAAAATACAAACCACTAATAATGTTCCTTCCTTGTGCTTCTGTCTAGTGTTTCTTCTTGTGTCAGTCTTCTCTCTGTGGGTATTCAATACAGAAAGTGCTGAAAACTGCCTTTTAGTGCCCTCACGAAGAAGCCTGCTCTTCACATAGCAATTATGAAATTAGATGTTATAAAATCCATCTAAGCCTCCTTCCATCCATCCTCTCCTTTCCCTTTTCCTTCACTCTTTCTTACCTTCTTTTTAAAATAAACATTTATTTGAGTACAAGTTGTTTTAATTGAAAGACTAAACTGTAGAGAACATATTTGTGTCTCATATACAAACTACTTTCCTGCTACTCATACTGACTCTAATGGGTTTTACATCCAGCCACGTACTTAACTACCTTTGAAGATAGGTTTAAATGGCTACGCACAAACCTATTTTCATAACAGCTAAAGTTCACTGCTTTTCTGTAATTAAAATCATGGCAAGTAATAACATAATATATAAAATGACTAGGATATTTAGAAGGAACGGTAGAATTTAATACGCACTGTAGTTCACATTTGCCTTGAGACTACAGAAAGTCGAAATAAATGACAAGTTTTAAAGAGTTACATGTTTAAGCAAAAACAAAACAAAAAAACCATGTTGTTTACAACAGTATGCAATGCATTTTAAGAAATAATTGTATTTTTATTTAAAATTAATGTTTAAAATATTTTCAGTGGAACTTTTTTTCCTGATGGATTTTTCCAGTGACAATCTTGGACCTTTATTTATTCTGCTTCTTGAAGGTATGGTGAGCTTATGAAAATGTGTGTCTAGTCATATCAGTCTTCTGAGGCCTCCCTTCAGTGGCTATTTTAAGAAAAGGCCATGGCAGGCTTCTAGAGCCCTCTTCATATTGATTCAGCTGAAGTATCCAGCTTCCATGCTCTCTACCTTCTATATTAAGCATTGAACTGTAAATATTAAGATTTACCCAGTGATTATAGCTGCCACAATTTTGACTAGTGCATAATATGGACATTTCAGTCATAAATAATTTGTATTTTTATGAATATAACAACCATTTCATCATAATTATTTGTTTGTCAGCCCATTATTTTCTTAAAATAAATTATAGGAGTCAATTAATAGACAGATATAGTCTATTTTCAAATTTCATTTTATATTTCAGTTTATTCAACAGAAAATAAGGTTATGTTTCCGACTCATTTATTGTGTAATTTGAATCTAGATTCTGATGTGAAATTCAAATATTCTAATTTTGGGGAAAATAAATAATATGAAAACATCTCTATAATGAGCATTTCTAAAGTAACTGTTTATTGCCTTAAACAATTTGCTGACTTATTTTCTATTATGTAAGTTAAGGAAAGGAAATTAACATAAAATACTGTATTTTTCTTATTATTTCAAACAATTTACTTTAAAGTTTGTACTTTTTTACCTGCCCAGTAAGTCAAATAACTTCCTTAAATCTCATGAAAACAGAAATGCCATAATGATTGACATAACACTGCATGATTAAGAATCGAATCTCTCATAAGCTGTCACTGTGTATGTGTGTGTGTGTACATATCAAGTTTATGCGATGTAAATTAAACGTCAGTTCAGCAATCAATAAGTCAAAGTTACTGAGTTTATGAATAAATAGTCTTAACGTGCTAGTTTAAATGAAAGGATTAGCGCTATTACTGTAGCTTTATGGTGTTGGAAAAGAATGCAACTGAGACACCTCTCTGCGGTAGTATCTTGCCCTAAGAAATAGTCTTCAGGGGCCAATCACTGGGCAAGGAGTAGGCAGAAATTCCAGGTCAGAGTGGGGAAGAGGGGAAACAGGAGAGGAAAGCTGGTGGACAGGAAAGGATGAGGCCAAAATGTAGCTAGCAGAGCCCCTCTCCCCCCTCCCCCAGTTTCAGGTGGCAGATCTATTTTTATCTGCTATCACAGGACTTAGCATAGAATGGCTTATACATTAGAATGCTAGCTGCTGCCACCAGCGATCACGTTACCAGTTAATTCTAAACTAAGTTTGTTTGGTCTTTTCCTTCAGGCAGAGACTCAACTGGGTTCCAGAGAAAACCATATCAAAGCATGGGTTTGCGAGAAGTGCACCCCAAAACGCAGTGGGAATTAAAAATTGTGGGGCTAGAAAGGCAACGACCCTTCGACCCTTCATAGCAACTTAACAAGTGGAGTGGAGAGATTTCAGAGCTCTGGGTTAGAGAGTCTGCAAAGATGAGAGCAGGCTGTAGCCTGCCTGCCTGTGTCTGGACGGTCTGCCCTGACAGAGTGGTGTGGATTTCTCTTTTAATATTTCATGCAACACCTCTCTTCCTCAGAAATCAGCAGGACAGGACTCAAAGTATGGAGCAGAAATATACATATTTAGGCTTGAGCCTAACCCACTTACTCAACTCAGGGAACTAGGTCCTGATCATTGAGACACTGGCTCTTCCACTGTACTTGCTACTTTTGAGAATGATTCTCCAAGATTGAATAAGTGAAAGAAAAACCTGTTTTTATTCTATAAATTTCTGAAAAATACTTCATATTAAAATTGTTTAAAGAGTTTAAAGATTAGAAAGTACATTTGAAAGGAAAAAAACCTAACCTTTCAGAGAGAGAGAGAGAGAGAGAGAGAGAGAGAGAGAGAGAGAGAGAGAGAGAGAAGACTAATTTTTTAAACACTATCCTACAAAATTGCTTCTCTTGGTTTTAAAGCCTTATTTTGTTTGATCTCCTCTGTATCGCCAACATTTAGTCATTATTTTCATTTGCAGGGATGTTTTTTTCCTTTCCTCAGTATGTTTTAGCCAGAAGGGCAGGAGAGCAGCTGTCTCTACTAAAGAAACCAATTATTTGCCAAATGAATGTTACATTGCCTGGATTCACTGACTGTTTTGCACAACACCTCCAAGTATGAGCTAGTCTTTGTGATAACCAAGCCTTGCTCTGATCCACTTCAAATATTATGCCTTCATAAGACTTTAACACATTGGTTATTTTCTTCAGATTATTGTAAATATAAAAAGAAGAACTGATTGGAAGTAAAGAATGGAACAGTAATAAAGGCTAGCAACTTAAAAATCACACATGTCAGACAACCCATACGTAAATCCTACCTACTAATCCATATTCAAATTCTTACGATTATAGTAGAATTTAGAAATCTTCAAGTGTTTCTTCTGCCATTTCTTCGTTTTAGACATTATTAGCCTTGCTGCCAATTTCAACTGGATTCACACACCTTTTTGAGCTTTTTTGACTTCTCATAAATATCAAAATTTCACTTAACAACAAAGGTAGTTGTGTTTAAATTTTATTCTTTATTAAATTTCTTCCAGTAAATATAGATTATTAATTGAATTCGATCACATTCAAATGATCCAAAACATCATATTTTGTATTAATAATAATAATTGTATTATAAATGGCTCTTAGTCAATTTCTTAGCAAAGTTCTTGCAGAATTCTAAAATCTAATGAGCACAATATTACCTGTCTGATTTTCTGCTGATATAAAGATATTCTGTACCCCCATGAGAATGTCCAATTAAGTTCAAATTACAGTGATCTGGGGATTTTTTTCAGCCTATAAACCTAACTTCTTCCAAATCCCTTCTATGAACCATTTCCAAAGGATTGTGATCTATATTATCAAGCCTAACTTAATAGTGGTCTTTGTGCATACATTTGCAGGGTAACTTACTTTTCTTATCCCTGTGACTCAGTACTACCAAAAAGCTTCCTAAGCGAGGCCAGTTTGATTTTGACTATAGTTTAGTGGAATACATTCCACCATGAGCTGGCAAGTATTAAAGTCTAGCAGCTTGGACTGTTGTGGCAGCCAGGATAACAGAGATGAGAATAGTGATCTTCAGTTGGTCTCCTTTTCCCTCCATTTACCCACTCTAGGACTCCAACTCATCGGAAAATATCAATCAAACTCAGAATGAGTCTCCCTTGCTCAGCTTAACCTTTGTGAAAATGCCCTTAACTCAAACAGAATTTTTTTTCAATTTTTTATTAGATATTTTCTTCATTTACATTTCAAATGCTATCCTGAAAGTTCCCTATAGACGCCCCCTGCCCTGTTCTCCTACCTACCCACTCCCACTTCTTGGCCCTTGAGTTCCTCTGTACTAAGCATATAAAGATTACAAGACAAGGGGTCTCTCTTCCTAATGATGGCCAAGTAGGCCATCTTCTGCTACATATGTAGCTAGAGACATGAGCTCTGGGGTTACTGGTTAGTTCATATTGCTGTTCCACCTATAGGGTTGCAGACCCCTTCAGCTCCTTGGCTACTTTCTCTAGCTCCTCCATTCGGGGCCCTGTGTTGCATCCAATAGATGACTGTGAGCATCCACTTCTGTATTTGCCAAGCACTGGCATGGCCTCACAAGAGACGGCTATATAAGTGTCCTTTCAGCAAAATCTTTCTGGCATGTGCAATAGTGTCTGGGTTTGGTGGCTGATTATGGGATGGATCCCCAGGTAGGCAGTCTCTGGATGGTCCATCCTTTTGTCTCAACTCCAAACTTTGGCTTTGTAACTCCTTCCATGGGTATTTTGTTCCCTATTCTAAGGAGAAATGAAGTACCTATGCTTTGATCCTCCTTCTTGATTTTCTTGTGTTTTGCAATTTGTATCTTGGGTATTCTAAGTTTCTGGTCTAACATCCACTTATCAGTGAGTGCATATCAAGTGACTTCTTTGTGATTGGGTTACCTCACTCAGGATGACATCCTCCAGATATATCCTTTTGCCTAAGAATTTCATGAATTAATTGTTTTTAAAAGCTGAGTAGTACTTCATTGTGTAAATGTACAGATTTTCTGTATCCATTTCTCTGTTGAGGGACATCTAGGTTCTTTCCAGCTTCGGGCTATTATAAATAAGGCTGCTATGAACATAGTAGAGCTTGTGTCCTTATTACCTGTTGGAACATCTTCTGGGTATATGCCCAGGAAAGGTATTGCTGGATCTTCCAGTAGTACTATGTCTAATTTTCTGAGGAACTGCCAGACTGATTTCCAGAGTGGTTGTACAAGCTTGCAATCCCACCAGCAAAAGAGAAGTTCAAACAGAATTGTTATTCTTGCATCATTTCCAATCCAACCAAGTTGATAATGATTAACTGTCATAATGTACTTTTTGCCAATGTAACAAAGGTTAAAATAATTCTCTCATTAAAAAATATTGTGTATCAACATTTTATCTTTTATATCTATTTTGAAAGTCAATGATTTTTTAAATTAACAACTGGTACAGTACATAATAGATAGCCTGCCAATGAATGAACTTCTTTTATGAAGTTAATGTTTATTATAAATTTATTTAAAATCTAATTTTTTAATTATTAAAATTTGAATTAAAATATAAGTACATAATTTTTTCCATTTCCATTTCTCCCTCCAACTCATTCCTTTACCCCCATCATCTCTCAACTGCATATCCTCTTTTTCTTTGATTGCCATTATTTTACACACATACAAATATATAAATAAAATTTGCTGAATATGTTCATTGTAAGTGGTCTCTCTCTCTCTCTCTCTCTCTCTCTCTCTCTCTCTCTCTCTCTCTCTCTCTCTCTCTCTCTCTCCCACCAACTTCTTCTCTCTCAGTTACCTAGAGTTAATTTTCTAAGGATGGATCCCTGTGAGATCATAGTATGTCTTGTCCA
>NC_034594.1:84878760-84888810 GCF_900095145.1 Mus pahari | reverse complement strand
TGGGTGGGTAGGGGAACAGAGGTGGGGGGAGGGGTATGGGAATCTTTCGGGATAGCATTTGAAATGTAAATAAAGAAAATAATAATAATAAAAAAAATGTAAAAAAAAATAAAAATAAAAAAATAAATTAAATCAGAAGATGAATGAATAGAATATTTCATTTCTGTATTTTTTCTATGTTCTATGTAAAGCACTCATAAAAAGAAATAAAACACTGCAAAATAAAAAAAATAAAAAAAAAAAAAAAGAAATAAGGATTCAACTCCAAAATCTGGTGTTTAACTGAGAGATACAGAATGTATGTAAGAAACAGAAAGTAAAGCTAAATCAACTTACTTATGGGTTAAAGATAAATTTTCTAACACAGTTAAAAATTATGATGGTCCAATGAACTAATGATAATTGGTCTTCTCTAAGAACTATACCATCACAAGCTCCATATGCTTAGCTAAGGTTCCAGTTATAGTTACAATTTCCCTCCTGGGGAGCAAGCCCTAAGTCGAATCAGATAACTATTGATAGTCACCAAGCTATAGTTGCCACTCTTGCATCTGTAGCAATATTATTGTGATACATAATAGTTCCCTCAGTTGGGTACAGTTTTGGCTGTTTCCCTCTGCCTGAATCTTGCATATTATTCTTTTGTACTAACAAGTGTAGACATCAGGGTGAAGGATTTTAGTTTAGATCCATCTCAAAATTGCTGAGGCCATGTCAGCAATGAGGACTCAGCTTTAATCTCCAGTAGGCAAACAAAAGAAACAGCTCATTTTTTTAAATTTATTTATTTATTATTTTCTTTATTTACATTTCAAATGCTATCCCAAAAGTTCCCTATAACCCCACGCCCCTGCTCCCCTACCCACCCACTCCCACTACTTGGCCCTGGCCTTCCCCTGTTCTGGGTCATATAAAATTTACAAGACCAAGAATCCTCTCTTCCCAAACAGCTCATTTAAAAAAAAAGTAAAAGAAACACAGAAAAACAAGGGATAAAGTGAAGCTTGATAATTGTCATGCCTACTATAATCAAAGTGAAATTTAGTGTCTAAGAATTGGAAGAAAAACTACTATTGGGAGTTCATCCATCAAAGTTAAACAGCAACAACAAGAAAAAGAAAATCTATAATATTTCTAACATTTATTTCAAATATTTTCAGTGAAAATTTTATTATAAAAGTTCTTGGCATATATCTTATTACCATATGTTTTAGCTAAATTTAACGGATTAAAATAAAATAAGATTAAAATAAAGAAAGAAAAATTCTACATTGGTACTATTTCCATGAAATCAAGTATTTATTTTATTCAGTATATATATGTGAAATTCAAAGATGAATTTACTGGGCCTACACACACGCACTCCATACACACACACACACACACACACACACACACACACACACACACACATGCACACACCAACAAATATCAACATACATACATATCCACATACAATACATAGGAACGTGTGCATACACAGGCATACATCCATACCTATGAATAAAAAGTTATTTTTCAGGAAACTTACATGCAAAGTTTGATAAGATGAAAATAAAAATATCCATACCCTCAGACATAACATAACTGCAAAATGAGAATGATTTCCAGGCATCGTTTTGGAATATACAGGGAGTTACACTGAAATTGACATTTGGAAGAATCTGAATACCATGACAATAGTTCTGTAAGGGATGGTAATTTGGCTATATAATTAAATTGGAATGTGTTCAGTAAGCAGATGTGTGAGAATAAAGAAGACTATAAGCTCCCTATTCTCACTTCTTGATCTTTCTTTGTTTGCTTTTTAATGGGGACGCCCCATGGCTTTTTGTTGCTGCTGCATTGTAGTTGCTGTTTTTCTCTGCACTAAATTAGCTACCAGCACTAACATGCTCTAGGTTTATTCAGGAGCCTTCCAGGTTGCAGAGATCTATTTTGTCAACAGATGGCGTAAGATGTGATTCTCCATGCTCAATGACTACAAAGCAACAACTAGTTGCTGTCCAAAGTTCTATTAAAATTATATTCATGCTTCTGTTGAACAAACAATGCTCATCTTGTTTCAAATATCACTGTGGGAAAGACATTGTTTATAAATTTCATAAAAAAACAAGTTTCTCAGAAATTCAGTAACTTTAATAGGCTAGAATATATATAAGAATATATATATATATATTTAGTTCTTTGGATGCTACGATACTGTATATAACCCTAATCCATTCCTTGTATCCTATAGTCCATGGCTGAAAATACAATCATAATGTAATATGGTCTGAACACAGGAAGTTCTTAGAAATTAATGGTGACAATCAAGTCTGTATTATATTGACAATTTCATTATTTCATCTTAATAGAATGGAAATTGGATTCAAAACTTCATTTGTATATAAACATAAATAGACAAGGAAATATAATAGTACAGGTTTTAGTAGGTTTATTCCAAGATTTCATTCTATAAATTATTATGGATGTCATTAGGTTTAAGCTGGTTTTGTCGTTGTTGTTGTTGTTGTTTAATATGCTAAACTTAAGAAAAGTATATTGACTTGTCCAAATTACTCATCAGTGCTGAAATTTCTATGCTTTAGTGAATCAAATATCTGGTAATAGATGTTAGGTAAAGATTGGTGTTAACAGACATTCTGTCTACACCTTTAATGTGGATCCTGATATAGGAACAGTAACACTAAGGTAAGGAACCAAGGATGCTCTTGGCATCTGGAGATCAGACAGCAATGCCTGTTGAGTACATAAACTATTTCTTGCACAAGTAGTCTGTCAGGACCCTTTCAATAGATACAGACATTTAGAGGGCTCATTTTATACCTGAGGCGTGTGAATGAAAGTTCCCAGAAAGTGCATAAAAAGTTGCTGCCTCAATAATTAGATTTCAGTGACAAGAAGTTGGAATTTCTTAAGTCCAGAATCAAATTAGCTTGGACTCTCTTCAGACTCCTTAATATCCATCTATTGTCCACTTTTATGTAGGGCCTAAAATCTTTTTGGGAATTGGGTAAATAGTTTGGAATGGATAAATTGACTCTTATCTTCCATCCAAAAGTCTGAGAATGTTCTCAGGTAGCATCTGGAGCCTATAACAGAGATAGCCATTCTTTTCTCTAACCTATCTACCTGATTTTCATATCAATGCACAAAAATTGGTTTGATTTATTTCCCTTGCTCTCTTACTGTAAAAATAATATAAGACAGTTGACAGGAACACTACTTTGGAATAAACCTATATTTACTTCCTAGACATGGGTATTTGCATTTGGTTCCAAAATAAAACTCTTATACCCTTTCAGGTGAGAACTAGTTTTTGAGTCCACAAATATAATGAAGCAACTGTGTTGTCAATAGTTCCTGGTAGGTGCCAGGTTCTGGTTGGTTGGTTGGTTGGTTGGTTGGTTAGTTGGTTGTTTTTCCATTTCCATTGGGGTAAGAGAGATGAGAAAAGAAGGTCAATGCAGAGAGGTGAAATGAGAGTGCAGAAAGGAAGAATGGGGAAAGAAAGTGTAGAAGGTGGGTGTAGGAAGAAGGAAGAAACAGGAAGGGTGAGAAGAAGAAAGTAGGATAAAGGAGAAAGAAGGAAGGGAAGCCCTGGATAAATCTCTTTTCCTTTAAACTTCCAAGGATCTATTTATCTGAGTTTTAAATAGTGATATTCTTCAAACGAATATTTTACTTAGGTGGCTTAAAAGTGTTTTTAAACAGATTTGAAGATACATTTAATTGGCAGATAGAAACTAAATCAATAGGAAAGAATATAACACATTGATATGTAGCAATTTTCAAGAATGCCAGAAAAATCTATGTATTACTTAAAGCAATTTTATGTAACTTTATTTTCTTTTATACAATATTGAATCATATCCACTATTTATATAGTGAAAAATAACACTGATAAATAGCTTAACAAATATATATTCTCAATCTTTTTCCAATACACCATTAGGAGGCCAAGTATTTAACACATAGGTACGTAGGAGACGTTGGAAATATTAAGACTCTAAAGTAAAACGTAAATATTGAAAAGACTATTTTTTTATCATATAAATGGTTAGAATACCCTGGATTTCATAACCCTTTCTAATTTGACTCTAGTCCTATTTTTTATTCTTATTTAAAGGTGTATTCTCTAAATGGCGTTTTGTACATCTTTAACAAAGTTATTTAATAAATAATTTTGGATCACCACTTTTATATAAAATGTTTATTTTTTGTAGCCAAAATAATATTGTCTAAGAAGATCCTGAAGAAAACTGTGAGTTGTAACTCCAGTTTACCTTGGGCAATACAATAAGATCATTCCTGGATAGAACACATTGAAAATACATGGTAAGATATAAAATTTAGAATTTACTTTTTTATTTCAAAGTACTATGAAAACTTAGACCACATAATGTGTTCCAGGAAAAAATTAATACAGCCTCAGAAAGAAACCAACAGCATTTAAGTTGTAAAATCAAGAACATTTGTGAAATTGGAGATATTTAAAAATAGAAATTTTGAAAGGGTAAATGCCTAGACTTATCTTTGTTGTGCAACAAAAAAAAATAAATAAAAGTTTACATGCAATAATGCCAAATTACGAGGATCCTAGGATGAATCAAATACTGAGCATTGTTGTTGTCTGTATATCACAAAACTGAGAGTTCTAAGAAGAAAATCTACTCTTATGCTTAAGTATAATGATAGAACTACTGCCAAAGATTTTAGAAAACTCAGGAAAATTTTAACTCTCCTTAGCCCTTGGTCTCATTTTAATGACCTTAGAAGTCATTATCAAATTTAATTGACTTGATAAAACCTATAGGAATGTTGATTAGAAATCAATACATTACATTGAATAATTATACCTATTTTATTACTTAAAATATATTTGAAATAAAAACATTGACTTAATACTATTTTCATAACTAATAATACTAACTTTGTAATATTCTGATCACTATTCCTAATTAAACCATAGGTACATGATGGCATAATATTCTAGGTACCGGGTAAAGGAGTGCATGCGAAGCTATAGATGCAAAGAGAAGGCAGAACCTCATATATTTTCATATTATTTGGTTTTTCTTTTTTCTTTCTTTCTTTCTTTTTTTTTATTTTTATTTTTGTTTTTTTCGAGACAGGGTTTCTCTGTGTAGTCCTGGCTGTCCTAGAACTCACTCTGTAGTCCAGGCTGGCCTTGAACTAGAAATCTGCCTGCCTCTGACTCCCAAGTGCTGGGATTAAAGGCATGTACCACCACTGCCAGGCTTCTATATTCATACTATATTATGTGATAATTATATAACTTAATAATTAACAAGGGAAGTTTGTAATTAATTTCATTATATAAGTTAATTAATTTAAATTTGGGTTTTATTTATTCTTTGAAATTTTCATAAGTATAGCTTGGTCATATTCATCTTCCTCTTATTATTTTCAGATTATCTTCATTCTCACAAAACTTCAAGAAGTTTCTATCTCTATTTCTGTCTCTATTAAAGAGTTGAAAAACAGGAATCCCATTTTGTGTTGGTCTACTTCTACTTTGTGTAGGCTTCTTCATTGTATGTGGTCAATACACCCATTTTTCACAATTTTGAAGAAAATTAACTTGCCCTCGTCCCAAAGCAATCGAATAACAGCTTTTTAGTTAGAAGTGGAATTTTTTTCTCCATCCCCTGTCTGAGCTGCTGTTTTAAGTACCTTAAGTTTGTGCAGGTTTGTGCATATTCTCACAGACTTGGTGATTTCATGAGTACACCAGCTCTGTTGTGTCAAGGAACATTATTTCAGTGGAATAATATCCAACCTATGTCTGTTACAATATTTCTTCTCCTTCTCTCATATGGATTCCTGAGCTTCAAAGAAAAGGCTGTTATAAGGAGATCCCAATAAGTGTTGAGTGAGCCCAAGTTCCTGATTCTCTTCACATTGCTCAATTGTTGATTTCTCAGTTAACCATCAACTGCTGTATTTTGAAGCACTGATGATAATGGTTCAATGCTGGGTATAGTGGATATAAGAGTACATCAGCCAATGACTTTAGGAGTCATGGTGCAATGTCTGTTTGTAAGGATATTGTGGGGGATTTTCTGAGAGGGCACATAACATATCTAGTCTCAAGTACTTGACCTCATTAAATATGAAAGTTATAAGGTTTTTTTCCTCTCATGTAATAGGCCTTAATTCCAATAAGAAAGTAGCTGGTTATCCCCATAACATTTGTTCCACTATTATATACCAATGGGCATATCTTCAAGCACATCATTATTACTCAAAAGCCACATTGTATGTGATTAATGTCTTTTTTCCACTGTTAACTTTCATAGCTAATTAACTTGCACATATCAAATACTAGCAGGTGGTAGTCTAATATTAAGTATGTTTCTTCAGTTCTTTGACTTGAATATGTATTATGTTCAAAAAAAGACTCTTTGTTTCAACAACTAATATTGTACTAACTTCTAATGGCTCTATGAGAAATTACTGGCCAACAACTCAAAACCCATTCTTGGTTTTGGGATTTTACTAGGTACAATATTGTGTCTATTTGGTGAGTTATATTTATATGAAAACTACATTTATATGAAATACTATATTCTATAAAATAAAACTGGATTTATGAACCCAGAGAATATCACAATGTCTCAGAATCTGATGATATAAGAAAGCTATGTCTTCAAAAATAAGGCCTGAATATCAGGTTCTGAAAAGAAAGAAATGGTTTTGCCAATCATCTGTGATATCTGGAGAGATTCATTGACCCCTTATGGTAAATGACTGGCTCAGACATGATATACCCCATTATTAGAAGTCTTAGTTAGTGTCAACCCCATAGATTTACGGGTTTTCCTTTGTCCTAGGTTTCTAGCTTATCCCAGAGATGCCTTTTCTCCTTATCCCCATCCAGTTGTTTCTCCCTTCTTAATTTCTAATTCAATATAATGCTTTGTGAGGTCTGAAATGTTGGCTCAGCATTTAAGAGCATGTACTACTATCCCAGAGGACCAGACTTTGGTTCCTGGAAGCTATGTCAGATGTCTTACAAATAAATATAATTCTACGTATGGGTGATCTGATTCTCTCTCCTGCATCCTGTAGGCATCTGTACTCACATATGCACATACCCTCCTCAACATACACACACAAACACACACATACACACACACACACACACATACACACACACACACATACACACACATGTGCACTTATTTCAAAATGAAGTATTCTTATAAATCATCTATTTACAAATCTGTATACACATTTTGTTAAAATGTTATCTTTGCCTCCTCAATATTCACTTCAGTCTTCTTCCATTAAGATGACAAATATTATAGCTTGCAGCATCAATTAAATTTCATATGGTACTGTTCGATTACTTATTCTCTTATTTCATTACTTCATCATCATTCAATTAGACGCAATAGCTCAAGAATGGACACATTTAATATTTTAAAATTAGTGAATTTCATTAGATATTAAGGAGAATTAAGGATCACAACACAATATAGAATAACAAGTGCATAGTGGAAAGCAAAATAGCTGATACATTTACTGAGATGATGAAATGATCTTTGCATTGAGTCATCAACCTGACTCACCTTTACCCAAACTGCACCTTGAGGATCACAGATAGATAATTGTTCCTTTATATTTATTAGTGTGTTGTTATATCTATCATCCTGTTTCAACTATTTTTCTTAGAATTTCACTACTTAAAATGCCGTGTTGTGACAAATGTGAAAGTCAAAGAAGTCAAAATTATTGACAATATTTAATGCTATAAAATATAGAAAACATATTAAAATTAAACTTACTGTTTTGAAAGTGTGAGAAAGTTTTATCACTTCTAAAATCATATTGGCTCATTGTCTGAACTATGATTATTTGACAATAGATAAATCACCGTTTGGGGATCTTAGATGATTACCAGCCTGTCTCCTTCAAAAAATAATTCACCATAACTTGGGTTTGTTCACAATAATATATTTTGTTTCTCCTTAGTTATCTATAATCATATCAGCATCCTCGAGTAATTTTTATGATCTGATAAAATAATATATGTAGAACTATACTGGCAATCCCTAAGGCATTTTTAAAAATTAGAATAAAGATTGATGACTACTTTTTTCCCATAATCTGTTGATGCCCTATCAAATGAGGTCAGTAGTTTAACAATATAACAATTATAGAAAGAATTTATATACATCTCAGTAATCAAAACAGGGAGTTTTAAAGGACTGGTTTGTACTCTGATTACTAATCATGCAAAAACCTTTAATGAAAAAGTACATGAGAACTGGAATTTATTTTGGTGCACCTGCTCACTGAAGCACATAAATCCACTGGGCTAGAACTGGTTCTCTATTCTAAACCCAGGATAAAACATATAGGTAGATATAGACAGATAGATGATAGAAAAAGAGAAAGAGAAAGAAAGGAAGGAAAGGAGGAGAAAGAAAGAAAGAGAGAGGGGGAGGGAGGGAGGGAGGGAGAGAGAAAGGAAGAAACAAAGGATATGGATATGATGAAGCCTCATAGTGTCACCCCAAAAAATGGATACCCCACACCAATCAGATACCCCTTAGTTTCCTAAGCTGTCTATCACGGGTATTTCTGTCACATAAGATGCCTGCTTCCTAGTTCTTTCAGAGTATCTTGTCAATCAATAAAGCTGGTACATCAAATTCATTCTATTAACTTACTTTTCTAAAGATCTGTTTACAGTAGTAGTATATTAGTACTTACTCACCTCGTAATTACTTACTACTATACTAAAACAACAAAAATTAAAAATGAAAATATTTTACTCATAAACTTTCTCTAATTAACACAAGAACCTAAATATGCAAAACGCAGACATTATTTATATTTTCCCTTGTATAATAAGACAGTCAAATTTTCTTTACATACCCCATTTTTTCTTCTACTGAACATTTTAAAATCAGGTTGTTGACTGTAAAGAATATTTTTAATGTTTCAACACACAGAATGTGTGTGTCTGATGAACATTATCATAGAAGAGCTACTATAGTAGCTATAGCTGATAATTTAATTTCAAGCCGATGGGGGAGATTCACTCAGTATTTCTCTTTTATACAACCCTAAGGTAGAAAGTATTGTAATAGTTTGATCGGACATTTTTCAGATATGCCCATTTTAGTTACAATTTTATATCTCGTGAAAAGAAAACTCAATTATTCTTTTCACTTTATAGATGACACATATGTCAGGGAAGAAATACAATTGAGGATATTGGGGGGAGTTCTCTCTTCTTAAGAGGGAAGATGTAGGAGGGGCTGTGTGACGGGAGAACTTGGAGGAGGGGGACTGTGATCCAGATGTGGAGTTAATAAATAAATAATTTAGTGAAAAAAGTTTATAAAAGTGATGGAATATAATGAAAAGTTAAATTGCTTCTAAAATACAATTGAACATAATATTCTGACATATTATTGAAATGGCAGTATGAGAAGTATTCAAAAGCTGTCTTAATGTTTGCAAAATCCAGGAATACTTCCCTTTATTTCATTGTCAGTGGTCAAGGTGTAATAGGCTGATGTCTCAGTTGACAGCCAAAACTTTGCTTCTAATGGGCTGGACAAAGACTCAAATTCTTTTTAGATTCCAGTATATTCTGATGTTGTTTTTCATCAATTTCTACTCTCTGTGTTTTTTGCATGATTATCATATAAAGGTTCATCAAATTCCCATAAACTCCAGGACAGCCCAATCTGGCACCTGAGCATGATGTTCAATTCAAGTGGTAAAACACTTTGTTTAGTGCCAGAGCCCTTATTAATCCAACCACCTGTTTCCAGAACACATCTACATAGAAGACAGAAGCTTTCATTTGCAGTCCACATGAAATTTACCTTTGATACTGAATTTTGTTCATTTTCATTTTGCTTTTGATCACAATATTTTTTGCATGCATATAAGTGTCTTTTACGGATATTAGCCCAGAAACTTGGAATATCCAAGACACATTATGGAAAACAGAAGAAAATCAAGAAGGATGAACATTTGTGGATACTTCATTCCTCCTTA
>NC_034594.1:84870885-84878255 GCF_900095145.1 Mus pahari | reverse complement strand
AAAAAAAAAAAAAAAAAATAAGTGTCTTTTAATTACATGTGTTACACTAGTAAACTTGCAAATATGTATATGAATCAGAAAACAGCAAAAGCAAATAGCAAAAGTGAAGTAAGGAGTAATTTTTTTGTCTACTTCAATACAAAATTTTATTTTTAAAATTTAAGTGCTTCCTTGAATATTAATTAAGATGCTACATCTAAGTTTAATAAAAATCATTCAATAACATTTTCCATATTTTTAAATTTTCTTTAGAAATATCCATAATTCCACAAAAAACAAAATAATACTGTTAAAATATTGGCTGCTATTGAAATGATATAAAGTATTTATGAAATATATAGTTTCTAATTAATTCCTTTTCAGAAGAAAAATGTGTTTCAAAATTTGAGATAATCACTAGTAACATTTTTTTTGAAATTTAACATGAATTTGATGTGTATGATAAATATTGATATTAATTTAGTGTATATTATTTAATTTGAATATAATCACAGAAAGTAGAATCTTTTCTATGTTTATATATTTTTGCTAATATACTTTTTAAACATATTGTCCCTTTTATGTTTGTTTCTTTTTTCAAATGATAATCTTATATTTTGTGAGACTATAATATATTTATATCGTTTCTCCCTTCCCTTTCTTGCCTCAAAATCCTTCCATTTACTTCTTGATCTATTTCAAATTCATATATATATATATATATATATATATATATATATATATATATATACTTTCTTAAATGCATAAATACACCCTGCTCAGTATGTATAATGTGATTTGTATGTATCTTTTCAGGGTTGATTATTTGGTGCTGTATAATTAATTGATATTCTCTTGCCTAGGTAGAATAATGAATAATTCTCAAATTCTCAGAGTCCCTTTGTTCCTGAAGTTCTTGGCTCAGGGTTGACAACTTATGAGCCCTCTGAATTCATCATTACTTTAAGAAGACTACCCAAGAGGAAAGCCTACAAACAGGAATTTACTAAGTCATCACAATTACTGCTAACATTGTGGTGATTTGAATAAGTATGGTCCCCATAGCCTCACATGTTTGAGTGCTTAATCAGCAAGGTGTTACATATTAGGCAGTTTGTCTTTGTTAAGTGTGGCCTAATTCCTGAAAATGTGTACCTGATAAGGGCTTTGGTGTTTTACAAGCTCATGAGAGGCCTAGTGTCTCTCTCTCCATACTCCTTGCAAATCCAGATGTAGGACTCTCTGAACTTATCTAGAACCAAGACTGCTCGCATGCCACCATGTTTAACTCATTGACAGTAATACACTAAACCTCTGCAACTGTAAGCTAACCTCAAATGTTTTTCTTTCAGAGTTGAGGTGGGTATGGTTTCTCTTCTCTGTCATACTCTTTTGACTATAACAAACACTCTAATAACACGTCTTCATACACACAGATAAGTGTAATCTGCTCATCAAGAAAACTTTTTCTTGCAATCATCACAGAAGACTACACCCAAAATACACAGAATTTGTAGAGCCCAGTCAAAATGGATGCATCTACAAAATATCTCTTACATATAGGGCTCAATGATCATTCAATAATGAGAACAGAACGACTATGTAAGATAGAAAATTACTGTCAAATTTTGTCACTTTGTAATAATAGAAGATAAGTCTATGAAGGTTTTCCATCCCGACTACCTAAATATGTGTTAAGAACAGCATCCATTATTTTTATTATGCAAAATTTGTGTAATATTTTACTTAGAAGAGGTTACAGAAAAAAGATATCCCAAGATTTATTTAAAACTTTTCAATCATTCAGGAAAATTAAAATAATATAAAAAATGTGAATGAGAGAATGAATGAACAAAATATTCTTGGCTGTGTGAAATTATAAGAAATCTTGTAATGTTTGCTCAAATCCCAGTGATTTAAAATTTATGAGACAATAGATACTATTTCCACCTGCTGCTTGTGTTTATGTCTTACATATCATTGAAAAGTAAATATACAAATGGAAGTGTCATCGCTAGTCTGATGGAGATATGCTATATTACCTAAATGTCACCATTTGTTCTTTGCCAATATATCATTTCACATTGCTTGCAAAGTCATTACTAGTGTCACACTTGAAAAATTGTAAGATTCTTCTCACTTTTCCAATCAAGTTCTTGGCTTGGATATGCACATTATATAATCCCTAAATTTCCTGAGAGATGTTTCTTACAAATAAGTAAAATGGTGTTGGTGTAAAATAAAATATTTGAATCCTATTTGAATTGAACATGGCATCCTTAATCTATCACAATAGCTTAGTCTCCACTTGACAATCTGACTTCCTTAATATGGTTGAAATATTTTTTATCCTTATTAAATCATACTGATCCCTGATACTTGAACCAGAATAACCATGAAATCTCAGTGAGTTGGTTTTACAAAGTAAATGTTTTGAAATTGAAAGCATGTAACTTAAAACTCCTAATTTAAAGTGATATAAACTATTTCTGACTAAAGCCCTGTGGCACATGTCTTAGAAGTAATAAAAGAGGTGAGTAGGGATAAGAAAAGAAATGCATTTAAGACCTGAAAAATGAAAAGCAAATTCCATTTTCTCATTGGGTGCATGAGACAGTGGCTGCTGGGAATAGAATAGGATTTCATCTATTCATTTCTTTATGTTCAGGTTTCCCCTGTACTTTTCATTATCTCTACTAATCCTTAAGAAGCTAGATAATTGTTTTAATTTTAAACAGGAATAGAAACCATACAAACTTCCCTTCTCATAGATAATCAAACACTGAAACAGTTTAAGGGGGATATTCTAGCCAAATATAAAACACATTTAAAAAGATAATTTTCCCTATTCAGTTAAGTGTAGTCAGCAGTTGTTTAGTTATTTTTTCATGTTTGGCATTATCTTTCTTTCTTCTTTCCTTCTTTCCTAACTTCCCTTAATTTTTTTGTTTTATTTTGTCTTTTTTCTTTCTGTCTTTCTTTTTGAGACAGAGTTTCTCAGTGAGACATCCCTGGGTACCTGGAATATGATTCATAGTCCAAGCAGGTCGCAAACTCACAGAGAACTCAAAGAACTCTGCTATCTAACTGCTGACACTGAAGGCAATTGATACCTTGCATGGCTAAGTCTGTCATTTTCATTTCATATTTATACATTCTCCTTGTCTGAAATAAAATGAAGTAGATTGTGGGTTTCTAATATGTAAAGTTTATGTGCCACATATATGTGAAAAAAAAAAAAACAAATACAACACTGTCTCTTAAAGTACATGCTCAGTGGTTACACTTAACGTGGTTAGTATAAATCAACACTAAAATCATTTGCATATTTCTGCATCAAGATGTCTAGAGAATCTAAAAGCAGATGTTTGAAATTTAAATAAAGAAAATATTCAATAAAAAAATTAAAAAGGTGAGATACTTCTCCATTTGTAGTTTTCAATCATATTTTTCAAATCTTTGCTCTTATGCGTCCCAATATTCTTTTCTCTTATCTGTTCTCCCACCCACCACTTGATTTAGCCTTTCTAATTTTGTTATACCTCTATTCTTTAATTTTTGATAATGTAATATAATTTCCTTTGTCCAAGCCCTCCCATGTATCTCTCCTAACTTTTTTTTCAAATTCTGGACTCTTTTCATTAGTTATTATTACATATATTTACATGTTTTCCTAAATATATAAATGAGTTATGCTGAGTCTATTTTTTGTATTTATATGTTTTTATAGATGACAACTTGGTGTGGAATATTCCACTTTTGTGTTCTTTTCTGTGATAGACTATATTTTCCTCTCGCAGTATTCTTTACTTGTTTGTAGAAGTTCTTTGTGTAGGGCTCAGGCCTCATGATCTTTTCCCTGTCCACTTTGCCATGTCTTGTTGTTGTTGTTCAATTTAATTTTAGGCAGTCATGTTGGTGAAAATTTGTGGGTGAAGTTTTTGACATTGTTATGAGACACAATCTTCTAGCAAACTCTCTTATTCTCTGGTTCTGTCATTCTTTCTGCTTCATCTTGGGCAGTGTTGCCTTGAGTACAGGAGTGTTTTGTAGATGTACCCCCTGGGTCAGCATTGAACAGTTCTGCATTTTTTTATTGGTTCTGGTTTTCTCTTTGTTTGAAAAAAGCAACAAAAAAAACAAAAACGAAACAAGAACAAAATTTGCCTTGATAAATGACAAGATCTACACTTATTTATGATTATAACAACTAATATTTAAAAAGTAGTTAGGGATTACTCTTATAAAACTAGATGTTGTAAGTTCTCCCAGTAAGCATTACTTATCTGCCAGAGGAGTGTTCTTCAGAAGATGACCCCATTTGCCATTGAGTTTCAGTGACCTAAATGATTCCTTTTTGTTTTGAATTTGCTTTCTCTTCCTTTTGCTTGGGATTCCCAGAGCTTTGCCTAATGTTTGGCTATGAGTCTGTATTTGATCAAATCAGATACTAGATGAATACTTTCTGATGACAATTGGGATAGGCACTGACTTAGGAGTATAACAAAATATAGAGCCAGTGGTGTTTTGTTCCATGCTAGATCTCTAAGCTATCTAGCCTCTGAGTCTTAGCAATCCAGCATATATCATGTCCTTTCTTTGCATGGACCTCAAATGGAGCCAATCATTGGTTGGCCATTCTCAAATGTTCTCCACTATTACCCAAGCACATCTTATAGGCAGTACAGATTATCAGTCAAAGGTTTTAGGGCTAGGTTGATGTTTCTGTACCACCACTGGAGTCTTGCATGATTATAGAAAATGCCCAGCTCAAGTTCCATATCCCCTATTACTGGGATTATTCGCTAGGATCATGCATGTAGATTCTAGATTCTAGAGATATTCTACTAAAATATATCTGCACATCGCCCACAAATGCACCCAAATCCAGTAGTCGATCCAAGTCTGCAAATATTTTTATTGAGCAATTTCATACCTATTTTTATTGGGAATCTGAGTCTAAATTGTTTTTAATTACTGAGTATTTAATTAGTTTTGGTAGTAAAGTAATACGGGATGTGTACAAGTTTCAAACTGTTTCTTCTGTTTTTCTATTACTTTTATTTTTAAGCATATAACTTCAAGATTCATCCCTACATTTTTTTAACCTCCATGCCATCCTATATAACTGTTTTTGCTATCTTTAAAATTCATGGCCCTTTTGTTACACTGATTGCTAGCTGTTACATGCATATATGTATATACATTTTTTTTCTAAGTAGAGTCTGCTCATATGTACTTATATTTTCAGGGATGAACATTTGGTATCAGATAAGCAATTGTTAGCCACTTCTGTAGGAAAAACAATGACTTCACCCCTCTCAGCATTCCTTAATTGCCAGTAGTTCTTTATGTAGTGTTGCAGCACCTAAAGAGTCATATCCCCTATAAACAATATTTCTTTTATCATGCTTGTTCAGGTCATATTTAAGCAGTATTCTTTTGTGCTGATTTCTGGGAATAGTTTTGGCATTATGTCCTGGATAGTAATATATTAATTTGGTACAAGGTAAAGTCTTCTGAAAGGAGGGATTTCAACTGAGAAAATGCCTCGGTAAGATCTAACTATAGGTCATTTTCTTCATTACTGATTGAGGGGGTAGGTTCCAGCCCCTTTGGGGTTTTGATATCCAGGGTCTAGAGTTCCTGGGCTCTATAAGAAATCTAGCTAAGCAAGCCATAGTGATCAAACCAGTAAGCAGAACTTTGCCCATAGCCTTTGCATTATCTCATGCTTTCAGTTTCCATTCCTCTTTGAGTTCTTATCCTGAATTCCTTCCATGATGACCAGTAATGTGGAAGTGTAAGACAAATAAAATCTGTCCTCCGCAAGTATTTGTTTTTTGCTTGTTTTGTTTATTCATTTTGTTTGTTTTATCACTGCAATCATAACCATAATGGATACAAGTTGGTAACAAGAGAGTGAGGTGTTGCTTGGAGATACCAGTTGTTTTTATGAATGGTTGTGGAAGGAATTTGGAGTAATTGAATACTGAAAGTTCAGTAAAATGTTTTGTAGCAGTTTGGAAGATTAGAATAGAGGTCTGAAAGTTTCAGAGAGAAACAAAACTCTTTTGTGTTAGACCTCTGTGGTGTCAGGACAGCTGAATCTGAAGAATTTGCTATGACAAACTAAAAACATTAAAATAAAGCCTTTTCCTTGCTGGACAATGGAGATTGATCATCTGGGACTGGGGAATCAGCTATGATTAAGAATGGACCACCTTAAATATTCAAGATGGGACCACACATCAATACAAGCAGTGTCCAGCTAGGACTGCCTCCAATGGCGTGGGACTCAAGTTGGGACGGTTATTCATTGACCACATCCATAAGTTCTGTACTATTATTAACCCAGAATATCTTACAGGCAGGACAGTTGGTATCATGAAGGTTTTAGGACTTGATTAGGGTCCCAATCACACAGCTAGAAGACTTGACTAGTTATAGAAGATAACTAGTCTTCTGTCCATATCACCAAGTCACTCTCAGATCTGTGGAGTTTCCGCTGCACTAGGCTTCTACATCACTTTTCTCCAATGACTCCCAGTTTCATTATGCTTTTCATTTATGTATTCTCCATTTACAACCTGATTCCTCCTGTTCTCATCCCCATCGACTTCTAGTCCACTCACAAAATATATTTCCCATTCCCAGGGAGAACCACACATCACCTCTTGAGGCCTCTGTTACCTGCCCTCTCTCAGTCTGTGGATTGTGTCATGATTATCCTTTCTTAACAACTAATATCCACTTATAAGTGACTACATACCAACATTTATACCAAATGAAAGAGCAAACAAATTTGTTTAAAAAAAAAAACATGAAAACCACTACTAAAACTTAAAACATATACATAGCCTTAATCACTAATAATGGTATCCCTAAATACCCAAATCTCTCCAATGGACAGAAAATCAAAATCAAAAATAAAAATAAAAATAAAAATAAAAAATAAAAAAACCAATATCCTGGAGCTAACTGACTTCATCAAGCAGATAGACCTGGAAGATACTATAGAATATTTTACTCAAAAAAAAAGAGAATATACCTATTTAGCATCTCATGGAATTTTTACAGAAATGACCACATACTCAGATGCAAAGCAATAGTCAGCAGACACAAGAAAGTGGAAATAATATAGTGAATCCTTTGTGATCCCCACACATTAAATCTAGTTGTCAACAATATTAGAAGTAACAGGAAATTAACAACTGAACAACTTACTACTGAATGAAAGCTAGACATAGATAAAGAAAATTGAAGATTTCTAGAATTGAAAGAAAATGGATATACAATATGCCCAAACTTATAAAACTTCGAGAAAGCAGTTTTCAGAGGCATGTGTATATCATACACACACACACACACACACACACACACACACACAC
>NC_034594.1:84864002-84870855 GCF_900095145.1 Mus pahari | reverse complement strand
AGAGAGAGAGAGAGAGAGAGAGAGAGAGAGAGAGAGAGAGAGAGAGAGAGAAACTTTCGAGTAAAACAAAGGCACACCTGAAAACTGTAGAACATAAAAGAAGAAACAGCATGCAGAATTAGTAGAAGTGAAAAATCTCATCAAATTCAGGACTGAAATCAAAATGCAATCAAGGAAACACACAAAATCAAAGAATCAATAAAACAGAAAATTGGTTCCTTGAGAAAATTATTAAGATTATCTAAATTATCTAAATTATCTAAATTAACCAAAAGACTGAGATAAAGACACAAAGTAATAAAATCAGAGATGAAATTTATTCATAGCAACATACAACAATTCAATTCAGAGAATCAAATAAATATACTTTAAAAACATCTACTCCATTAGAGTGAAATTATAAGTGAAATCAGTAAAATTCTCTACACATACCACTAACGAAAGTTCAATCAGACTTTGATAAGTAAACAGCATTTCAATATATACTGAAATACAAGCTTAAAGTAAAACTGAACTTCCCTCCACCAAAAAAGCCAAGTTCCAAACAGTATTTGTGCAGAATTCCTGCTGATTTTTCAAAGAATGATTAATGCAAATACTCCTCAAGTTATTTTACAAGAAAAAACAGAACATGCAGCACTTCATTCTGTGAGGCCACATTTACGCTGATAACTAAGCAACATTAGAACCCAAAAAAGAAAGATAATTACAGACGAATTTTCCTTTTTAACATAGAATGAAAAACGTTCAATATAATATATGAAAACTGAATCATATCACACATTAGCATTATAACTAATATTTAAAATTCCACCAATACACTCCTATAAATGCTGAACACTTTCAATAAAGTAGTTAGATACAAAGTTAACTTTCAAAACATAGTAATTCTCCTATATGCAAATCACAGAAACATTTTTTATACTAGCCTCAAATAATGTAAAATACCTTAGAGTAATACTAAATAAGTGAAAACTTTGGATGACTAAAATCTTTATATCATCATTGGCAAATTTCACACCTGAAATTCCTGACCCATACAGGTTAGTGCCAGTTCCCCCACCTATCTTCCCTACTAGCCAAGCTGCTCTGATTAGCCATCTATCCCTTTAGGAAATCCATTCACCCACCACCTCTCCTCCACCTCTGTTAGACTCCTGAAGCCTACAGGTAAGCTTTTCTTCCCAGACTCATTATCCCTGCTCTCTCAACCCTATGGACCAAGCCAACCAGCTAGGAGAATCCTGATCGCACAGGAAGACCTTCGTTCTCATTCCACCTCACCCCACACCTTCATCATACCTGATACTCCTGAAAAATACAGAACTAGAGGTACAGAATCATACAACTGAATAATATACATCAGAGGCTTGCCACCCCAAGACCATCAAGGTTTTCAACCACCACCACCCCCCAATACCTACTACAAGAAGAACATCCAAAGACCAAACCCACCCAGACAACTAAAGGCACTCAAAAGAAAACAAGCAACAAGAGCCAGGGCAATATGACACCTCCAAAGCACAGCTATACCACTAGAGCCATCCCTGGATATCTTGTCTGAACCATAATACAAGAGAATTGTCTTAAACCTGATCTTCTAAAGATGGTAGAGGCCTTTTAGTAGAGAACTGCTGAGTCTGTGTTCATTCAGAGATGATGAACCTAACCCTCAAGAGACTGGTGGCTCCAAGGCGTTTAGAGGTCAGGTGGGGTGTGGAGTGGGGATATTCATGTTGAGACAGGGGTTGATGAGGAGGTATGGGATATAGAACAGTCAGAGGGTGGATGAGGTGGAGGATAAAGTATGGAGTATAAAAAAAATAAATTAAAAAAAGAAATTGATAAATCTCATAAATACTGGAAAGTACAATCAAATAAATAGAGGTCTCTAAAGAGGAAACAAATTCCTTAAAGACACGGAAAAATACAATTAAACAGGAGAAATAAATAAATAAAACTGTGAAATACCTCAAAGTGGAAATAGAAACAATAATGAAAGCACAAACTTGGGAAATCCTGTCGCTGTATTTGATTAATCTGCTCTACCTCCATGGCAGCACCTACCCAAGTACCTCACTAGCCACCCCAGTGCTATGAATTCTCAAATGAAAGACACATACATGTAATCTTCTGGTTTTTTTTTTTATTATTATTATTTTCTTTATTTACATTTCAAATGCTATCCCGAAAGTTTCCCATACCCCTCCCCCCACCTCTGTTCCCCTACCCACCCACTCCCACTACTTGGCCCAGGCCTTGCCTTGTGCTAGGTCATATAGAGTTTGGAAGACCAAGGAGCCTCTATTCCCACTGATGGCCGATTAGGTCATCTTCTGCTACATATGCAGCTAGAAACACAAACCCCGGGGGTACTGGTTAGTTCCTGTTGTTGTTCCACCTACAGGGTTGTAATCTTCTGTTTTAATATACCTCAAACAGCAAAACTGCTGGGGCTGGGCTATTTTGAAACTTCCACATTGTTAACACCTCTCCTCCAATACTCGTGAGTCATTACTTACTAAATCTGTGTTTCATCTTTGCTACCCTGTACCCAGTGGGGGTAGGGATACTTGGTTCTGCTCTTCCCTGGCTCTTACATGGTTGCATGCTCTTGCTTCTCCAAGCCTGATTCTACTACCTCATCCCTGACATGCAAGTTATCCCTCTTCTTCTCTCTCTCTCTCTCTCTTGCATTCCTTTCCTGCGAACCTCAAGTCCTGCCTCTGTCTTGGTGCCCAACCATTGGCTGCCAGCTACTTTATTTATCAATTAGAGCCAACTGGATACAGGGACCTGAAACATCTTACATTGGAGATGTGTGAATTTCTGCATAATTTGGAAACCCCTCTTAAAATATGCAATAAACCAAATCTACAACATTTTCTCTTTTTCATCCATTAAAAAGCCCCTTTCTCTTAGAAGTACAATGAACATATTTCTCACAATTATGTAAATGATAACTTATGATTATTCTAATAACATCCAGTTCATCACATTTGCCAATTTAGGTACATTACTCTAACATTTATTTGAACTTATAGTATATAATTATATAACTGAATTAATTTTTGATGTTAACTTAAATTATCATCTGAAAACTATCAATTTCTTCAATACTAAAAACCTTAAGTTTGATTATGAGACTACAATTAGTCTTCAACTCTGTCAGAGAATTAAATATTACCTGAATATATAGGAAGCACAAAAACTTAACTTCTGAAACTTAACCAATTTGCAGAGACAGCTGCCTAACTGGACAGCCCCCCATTCCTCAAAACGTTGGAATATCTGTCTTCAGCCCTCTGGCCTAGAGTCATCTGACAGACTTTAACTGAAGCAGGGCCTATGATGCACTAGCTTACTTTGTCTTGGCAAAACTAAATTGTTGACCATCCTACATTGTGCATCCTTTTCTGAACATAATTTTTTGTCTGTAGATTAATTAAGGCAATTCTTGCAAGAATTGGAGCAACTCCACCTGGAGGTTATGATGCTCAATATCTTCTTTGAGCCAGGAATGGGATACTCTCAGATGTGTCACGATTTCTGATAATAATGAAATGATTTTAAGTGTCATTTTATGTGGATTTCTGATGCTTTTAAAGACTATCTATGTACAGTATATGAAGTGTTAAACCTTGATTAGTCTTACTTATTTAGATCTGAATTTTGCTGAAAGCATGTTTTTAAAATTAGATCATGATCTAATAAAACAATAAGTTTACTATCTGGCCCTTAACTTGCATTACTTAATCATCTTAAGTAGTTTGTAATAGCTGCTTTAGAAGGATGGAGACTACGTCTTTATGCTTAAATGAATTGAATATGCATGAGGCCCATCTAAGAGTATCAATATTAGGCTCAAATTTTGTAACAATATAAAAATATACCAGTGAATATCTTAAATCTGTATCAATATATAAATCCTGTACCAATGTAAGAAATTATAACTTCAAGTGTTTATCGATTATAAAGATTTCTACCAATGTAAGATTATGACTGTACGATGCTTTGTTTAAGAATAAATTCCATAATACATCCCATATAATCCTTCCTGTTCAGAATAATGACCATTTCCAAATTATCCCTTAAGATTATAACCCTTCTATAATTTATAAAATAACTCTAACCAGACACCCAAACCGAAGTGATCAGGATGACAAATGACTACAACTTCTTCCTATTGAATAAGGATGGCATTTTTTTTCAAGGGGTGGGGAGGGTGGGGAATTAGAAAGATTGGTTAAATTTAAGAACACTAGATTTAGGATCTTGAATCCAGTCTCTGTATGCTTAGAAGCCTTGGGGTTTGACTGAAGTTCTCAGATATGTCTGAAAGCCTGGATGGGCTGAGTCCATCAGTAATCAGCAGCTATACCTGAACCTCTTTGGGAAGCAAGTCTCTGGAAACAGCATCAGGAGGAAGCAGGTAGTTTGAACAGCATATCATCTCAGTGTCCACATAGATGAATCTTGTCACAGCTGCACATTCTGCAATATATAAATCTTACAACCAAAATTTTAGTACTATTATGGTATTCATATGGGATATACAAGCTCCACAAAGAGGTCAAGAATGAATTTCTGCCCTTCTTTAAACAGATAAAAGACAACTACCCTTTTATGAGTTAATTTTTTCAATAACCAGTTGTAATAAATCTTCATTTATGCCATGTGAAGGATGGCATATTGATTATTAAGGATTCCATAACCAACAAGATTTATTGCCTAATATTAGCTGAAGTTTTGGCTAGAGACATTTTTATGTCTAAACAAGTTATAAGGTGGTTTCCATGTGGAGGAATCAATAAATCAAGTTACCTGTCCTGTTTGATATTCTCAAAATTTTCTTTTCTGTAGCCAAGATCTTTGGCAGGGGTGTCTTCCCTGTCAAATCTGATCCATGTCACTCTGAAAGAGGTCCAAAGCCCTTTCTTCTCTCCTATTAACACAAATACAGAACCTCTCTTCCAAAAATAGAATGTCCTTGTTCCAGTAACCTGAAATCATCAAAGGTATAGATTGATTCAATTTAATGGCCTCCTTCTCTTCAGGCCTGATTTATTTTGACCTCTCTCCTAGTGGATTTTCAATATCATAACCACCAAATTTATAACCACATGCACATGATAATTAATAAAATTCAAAACCAATCAAAGCAATCTAAACAATTACCTTTATCCACTGAGACAGTTCTCCACTAGCTCCAGCCTTGTTCTTATACAGTTAATTTTTAACACTGCGATCAAGGGCTAAATATACTTATTCATCTATGCACGCATAAATTCTCCCTTCCATGGAGATTAGAATATCTCTGTGGAGATTAATACATATCCCCTTTCTCTTTATATAATTTGAATTAACATCATTTCCTATGTATTCAACTTCAATTAACTTCTTTTCTGAATTTCTGTATGAGCCTAGTCTCAGGCTATTAATTCATCATACTAGGCTAAGAAATCCCATAATTGTCTTGTAGCCCATGTTCAAAGACACCAAATGCCTACCATGGCATAAACTTTTTCAAACTTCCTTTAAAGTCTTTTTCTCATTCATTCTCCCTTCTATGAAATTTAATATTTATTTATTATCATTTGTTAAGATAGGCTTTCCATCTATCTTTCTGCCTTTAGTTCCTACACTTGAGATCAAAGGCCTGAATTTCTTTATTCCTTGTGTACTTAAAAACACTTAAACAATTGCCACCATATCTCTATCTTTTATCATTATAAACAATTAAACAAATCTCATTTATACCTCTCCTTTGTTTATCTTACAGAAGAAGACATGCAGACTTTACAATCTGTCTCTCTCTGTCCCTTCCCTGCAGCCTGTCTCTTTGCACAGTTGGGACTCCCAGTACCTCCTGCCTTAAACTCTATGAGGCAGACACAATCTTTTGAGAAAGGCTTTGGATAAATCCCTGCCACCCAGCTTTGTCTGGGTCAGCTTGGAGGACTTTGATGTGTCAAAACTCACTCTATGAACTGCAGAATTATGCACACCAATTCAGCATGGCTTTTGTTCTACTTCCAAACCTGCACAGCTTAGAACAGGAAACACTGGCCCAAGCAAAACCCTGCAGCTCTGCTAAGAAACCAATTCTGCCCACCTCATGGCTCATATTTTCCATTCAGGAATCTCCAATTAATTTTTGATAATGAATCTGATGCTGTAGTTGAGATGGAAATCCTAAGGAAGAAAACTGGAACAACAGATGCAAGCATCACCAACAGAATAGAGGAGATAGAAGACAGAATCTCAGGGATAGAAGATACAATAGAAGAAATTGATATATCAGGCAAAGAAAATATTTAATCCAAACAATTCCTAACATAATGACCTAACATAAAATAAAAAGAAATAGAAGGTGAAGCCCTAATGCCAAGAAACTATTCTTAATAGCATAGCATCATAGAAGAAAACATTTCCAACCTAAAGAAAGAGATAGCCATAAATATAAAAGAAGCTTATAGAAACTCAACTAATCTGGAACAGAAGGGAAAATCCCCCCACTACATAAAAATCACAACAAAAAGTCTTCAGAAATATAAAAGAAAGAAAGAAAGAATATGAAGAATAACAGGGGGAAAAAGCCAGGTAACATACAAGGGGAGGCCTATCAGAATTACACCTGACTTCTCTACAGAGAATCTATAACCTAGAAGGACTTGGACAGATATCTTGCAACCTCTAAAAATCCACAGGTTCCCAATAAGGTAACTACATCCAAAAAAATGCATAATATAAGTAATTCCATACTGGCAAACAAAATGAAAGCACACATAAACACATGTACACACACACATACACACACACACACACACACACACACACACACACACACACA
>NC_034594.1:84845826-84862987 GCF_900095145.1 Mus pahari | reverse complement strand
TGATTATGGGATGGATCCCCAGGTGGGGTAGTCTCTGGATGGTCCATCCTTTAGTCTTAGCTCCAACCTTTGACTCTGTAATTCCTTCCATGGGTATTTTGTTCCCTATTCTAAGGAGGAATGAGGTATCCACATGTTGGTCTTCCTTCTTCCTGGTATTCTTGTGTTTTGGAAATTGTATCTTTAGTATTCTAAGTTTCTTGGCTAATATCCACTTATCAGTGAGTGCATATCAAGTGACTTCTTTTGTGATTGGGTTATCTTACTCGAATATAACTTCTTATCAGCACCTAAGGGATCCTTCTCCAAAATTGGCAATATTCTTTGGTCACAAAGCAGCCCTCAATAGACACAAGGAAATTGAAATAATGCCTTGTATCTTATAATATTACTATGCATTAAAGCTGAAATTCAACAAAACAGAAACTGGAAAGCCTACACACTAATGGATACAAAACAACTCTCTACTCAAAGATCTCTGGGTAAGGGAAGAATTAAAGAAAGAAAGAAAAGACTTTCCAGAATTCAATGAAAATGAAGGCAAAGTGTATCCAAACTCAAGGGGTACAATAAAAGCAGTGCTAAAAGGATAGTTCACTAAATGCCCCCATAAAAAAAAAGAAAGTTCTCATATCAATTTAAAATTATACCTGAAAACTCTGGAAAAGAAGGAGAAGAAGGACAAAGAGAAGGAAAGGGAAAAGAGGAAGGAGAAAGCACACTGAAGATGAGCCAGAAATAATAACAATCAGGGCTGAAATCAAACAATTATAAACAAATAAAATAAAACGAAGAATCAAAGAAACCAACAGCTATATTTTGGTGTTCATTTTTTTGTTTGATTTTTTTTCCTTTTTTTGAGAAAATCAAAAAAATAGACAAACCCTTAGACAAACTAACCAAGAAACTTAGAGATAGTATCTTAATAACCAAAATAAGTAATGAAAACGGAGACATGCAACTGACATTGGGGATATTCAAAAAATCTTTTGGTCTTACTTCAAAAGCCTGAAATTTACAAAATTGGAAAATCTTAAGAAAATGGGTGATTTTCTAGACAAGTTCCACTTATTAAACTTAAATAAAGACCACGTAAACTATTAAAAAAAAATAACCCATAACCCTAAATAAATAGAGCAGTCATTAAATGTCTCACAACCCAAACAAATCAGTGTTAGATGGTTTTCATGCAGAATTCTACCAGATTTTTAAAGTAGAGCTAACTTCAATACTCCTCAAACAATTTTCCAAAATACAAACAGAAGAAACACTGCCAAACTCATTCTATGAGGCAATGTACGGTCACCTTGATATCTAAACCACACAAAGATTCAGCAAAGAAAATTTTAGATTGATTTCTATTATAAACCTTGATACATAAAAATACTCAATAAAATACTAAAAACTGAATCCAGGAACACATCAATGATATCACCCATCAAGATCAAATAGGCTTCATCACTGAGATGCAGGGATGGTTCAATATAAGACAATCTATCAACAAAATTCACCATATAAAATTAACTGAATGAAAAGAATGACATGATTTTCTTATTAGACAATGAAACAGCCTTTGATTAAATCAAGCACACTTTCATGCTAACAGAATTAGAGAAATTAGTAATACAGGGGGCATCCCTAACCCATTCAAAGCAATACACAACAAGCCAATATCAAACTAAATAGAGAACAATTAAATGATTTTCACTAAAATGAAGGACAAGACAGGCTGCCCATTATCACTCTATCTATTCAATATATTACTTGAAGTCATAGCCAAAGCAAATTATGTAATTAAAGAAAATCAGAGAGATACAGGTTAGAAAGGAAGAAGTCAAAGTATTGCCATTTGCAGATTTTGATACTACACATAAGTGACCCCAAAAATTCTACAGTTGAACTACAGCCAAATATTCTTCAGCAAATTGTCCGGATACAAAATTAACTCAAATAAATCAGTAGGTTCCTTTATACAAATGATAAAAGGGCCAAGAAGGAAATTAGTATAACCATAACCATTAATAATATAAAATATCTTGGTATAACTCTAGCCAAACAAGTGGAAGATCTTTATGTCAAGAACTTCAAGTCCATGAAGAAAGAAATTGAAGGAGAAAATGAAAAGATCTCCCATGCTTGTGTATAGGTAAAATTAACATAGAAGAAATGGTGATCTTGCCAAAAGCAATCTACAGAAACAATGCAACCCCTATCAAAATTACAACACTAATTTTATAGGTCCTGAAAGAGCAATTATCAACTTCATATTGAAAACAAAAAAGCAAGGAAAGCCAAAACAATATTGAAAAAAATAACTTCTGGGAGAATAATTATTAATGCCCTCTATCTATAGAACACAGTGATATTAAAAACTTCATGGCCCAGCACTCGGGGGGTAGAAGCAGGCAGATTTCTGAAGTTCAAGGCCAGCCTTGTCTACAAAGTGAACTCTAGGACAGACAAAGCTATATAGAGAAACCCTGTCTCAAAAAACCAAAAAAAAAAAAAAAAAAAAAAAAAAAAAAAAAAAAAAAAAAAAAAAAAAAAAACCAAAACTTTATGGTGTTGGGACAGAGACAGACAAGTTAATCAATGGAAATATGGAAATGAATCCAAGACACAGAAATAAACTCACACCCCTAGATACTCCTGATTTAGATAAGCCAAAATAATACAATAGAAAAGTAAAAGTGTTTGTAACAAATGGTGCTGGACTTACTGGATATCTACATGTAGAAGAGTAAAAATAGATCCTTACCTGTCACCCTGCACAAAGCTCAAATCCAACTGGATCAAGGACCTCAATATAAAAGCCAGATATACTCAATATCATACAAGAAAAATTGGGAAATGCCCTTGAATGCATTGGTACCGGAGACAATTTCCTGAACAGGACACCAGTGACTCAGGCACTCAGATCAAAAATTGATAAATGGGACCTCATTAAGCTATAAAGCTTCTGTAAGTCAAAGGACACTGACAATAAGACAAAACAACAGCCTACAGTTTTGGAAAGTACCATCACCAACCCTACATCTGACAAAGGGTTAATATCCAAAATTTACAAAGAACTCAAGAAATTAGACACCAACAACACAAATAACCCAATTAAAGAATGGGACACAGAACTAAACAGGGAATTCTCAACAGAGGAATCTTGAAGGGCTATGAAGCACTTAGAGACATGTTCAAAGTCCTTAGTCTTCAGGTAAATACAAATCAAAACAGATCTAAAGTTAAATCTTACACCCATCAGTAAAGCTGTGATCAAAAGACTGAGATATAGAATATGCTGGCAAGGATATAGAGCAAGATGAACACTTTTTTTATTCCTTGTAGGGGTAAAAACTTGTGCAACCACTTCAAAAATCAATGTGGAATTTTCTCAGAATACTGGGAATAGCTCTACCTCCAGACGAAGCTAAACCATTCCAGGGCATATAACCAGAAGACGCTCCAACATCCCACTTGCTCAATTATGTTCATTGCAGATGTATTTGTAATAGCCAGAAACTGGAAACAATCTAGGTGTACCTCAACAGAGGAATATATTAAGAAAATATGGTATGCCTACACAATGGAATACTACTCAGCTATTAAAAAGAAAGGCACCATGAATTTTGCAGGGAAATGGATGGAGCTTGAGAATATCATCCTGAATGAAGTAACCCAGTCCCAAAAGGACATACATGTCATGTACTCACTAATAAGTCTATATTAGACATAAAAAACAGGTACTAGGCTATACTCCACAGTCTCAAAGAATCTCAATAGGAAAGGTGGTCCAAATGAAAAAGCTTGACTCTCACTATGAAGTAGGAATAAAATAGTCATAAGAAGTAGATGGAGGAAGGGAGATGGAAGGGAGTGTGGATAAGCAAGAAAATGGGGAGTTAAAAATCAGGTATGGGAAGTATAGGAGTGATGGCTAGATGATCTAGAAAATAAGTGAAAATCTGCAACTGAAGAGGGTGAGGAGGTATAGGAGCGTATCCAGGATAAGACAGAGCACTGTTATAAGGTAGGTGCCCAAGAATCAATGGGAATGACCTTAGTTGTGTCTGAATACATTAGGGATGATACATATGGAGCCTGAGGAGGCCACAGAGTATAGTAAGGCAGGAACTCCAGTGGATCAATAGAGAAACCAGTCCATCCCCAAAGCATTTAAACCAAAATCTATCCTGTCTACAGAAATGCAAACATAGGAATTATAACCAAGTCTGACAGAATGGCCAAAAAATAACTGGCCTTAAGTGACACTTATCCCACAGTAAAGCCCTAATTTCTAACAAAAGAGTAATGATACTCTTTTATACTTGCAGACAAAAAATATGTTGCCCTCAGAGAGGCTCCACCCAGCTCCTGACTCAGACAGATACAGACATAGCCAAATAGCGGAAGGAGCTTGGGTATTCTTAAGGAAGAATAGGAGGAAGGATTATGGCACCAAAGGGAATAAAATCTCCATAGGAAGACCAATAGAGTCAACACACCTGGATCCTCAGGTCAATCAGAGAACAAACTACCAAACAGAACATACAGAGGCTGTACCTAAGCCTCAATGCTCATGTATAGCAGATGTACAACTTTCCCTTCATATGGGACCTGAAAGTCTGTAATCTGAAATCGGGGCTATCCCAAAAGCTGTTGCCTATAAGTGGGATATAGTTTACTGACTGAGCTGTTGTCTATTTTCAGTGGGAGAGGAGGTGACTAGCCTTGCAGAGATTTGAAGTCCAGGGTGTGTTTCAGGGGGAAATACCCAATGGTGGCCTTGCCTGTTCATAGGAGAAGGAGAGGGGACATGGGCAAGTGATTATGGGAGAAGGTATATGGAGGAAAGCAGTGAGCAGGATATAAAATTAATATGTTAAAAATAAATTTAAGTTTAAAAAATATATGTTACAAAATAAGTACACTCTCCAAGCATTTTGCTGACCATGAAATAATCATTTCTTGTTTGATCCATTTAAAAAACTTTAATACATTCAAGAAATAAACTGAAGAATATCTCAGAAGATGAAAAGATATCCTTTGTTTTTGGATAGCTAGAATTAAAATAGTAAAAATACTATCATAAAAATAACAATCCATAGATTTAGTGTAATCTCCATCAAAATTCATATATGATTCTAAGTTTGATAGACTTTCATATGGAATCACAAGAACCCAGCTAAACACATAAACAGAATCAATAATAATAATAATAATAATAATAATAATAATAATAATAATAATAATAATAATTCTGCTAGAGGTATCACCATCCACAATCTAAATTGTACTGCAAACCTATATTAATAAAAAGAGTTGGTATTAGCAGAAAACTATAAACCTTGATCAATGAAATAGAATTGAATAAAAAGAAATAATTTCACAGAGATCTATAATTAATGTTAGGCTTGATCCAGAAATGCACCCAGGAAAAAAGATAGCGTCTTCAAATTATAGCACTAGTTAAAGTGGATGGCTAGCTATCAAAGAATCCACATAGATCCATAGTTTTTTTTTTAATTAGATATTTTCTTCATTTACATTTCAAAGGCTAGCCCCAACCCCCCCTATACTCTCCCCCCGGCCCCCAACCCACCCAGTCCTAATCGGCCATCACTGGGAAGAGAGGCCCCTTGGTCTTGTAAACTTTATATGACCCAGCACAGGGGAAGACCAGGGTCAAGTAGTGGGAGTGGGTGGGTAGGGGAGCAGCAGCGGGGGTGGGGTATAGGAAACTTTCGGGATAGCATTTGAAATATCAATAAAGAAAATAATAATAATAAAAAATGTTAAAAAAAAAGAAATATTCAAACATTTTCAATTTTCAGAGAAATGCCAGTCAAAACAGCTTTCAGGTTTCAACTTCATCCATGATAAGATCACTATAACAAGTGACTCCTCATACTAGTAAGTATGGAGTAAGGGAAATACCTATACATTGGTAGTGAGTTACTAAATTTGTATAGTTAATATGTATAGTGTAGGAGTTCTTCAGAGAGAGGGGAATCAATCTACATCAAAATCAAGCTTTTCCTCTTTTGGACATATACCCAACAAATACTTTATCCTACTACATGGATAGCTTATGCTCTAAGGAAAACAATAGATAAATAGGACATTATAAGGCAAAGAATGATGGCAATAATACATAATGACAACCCACAGATTAGGAAAAGATCATTGCCAACCCTACATCAAATAGAAGCTAATATAAAAGATACACAAAGAACTCAAGAAGGTAGACTACAGTGAATCAAACAACCCTAATTAAAAATTGGGGTACAAAACTAAACAAAGAATTCTCAACTGTGAAATCTCAAATGGTTGAGAAACACTTTAAAAATGTTCACCATTCTTAGTCATCAGTGAAATGCAAATCAAAATAATGCTGAGATTCCTCCTCACATCAGTCAAAATGGCTAAGATCAAAAACTCAGGTGACAGCAGATCTGGAAAGGATGTGGTGAAAGAGCCACTAGAAATTCCCAGATCCCAAGGAAGTAAGAGGCTCCCAGACCCAATAGGGATGACTTTAGCCAAACTACCCAAAAACGGGGAGATTGAAACTGTGGAGACCTCCTCCAGTAGATAGTTAAACCCTCAGGTAAGTGATAGGGTCATCCATGAATCAAAACTAATAATGTTCTTATCCAAAGGGAAGAAAAGGACAAAAAAGTAGAACAGAAACTGAAGGAAAGAACATCCAGAGATAGCCTCATCTAGTAATTTGTCTCATCTGCAGACTCCAAAACCCCACAATATTGTTGATGCCAAGAAATACTTGCTGATGGGAGCCTCGTATGGCTGTTCCATGAGAGGCTCTACCATCACCTAACTAATACAGATTCAAATATTCACAGACAACCATCGGACTGAGTCCAGAGACCCAAGTGGAAGCACTAGGGGAAGGACTTAAGGAACTAAAGGAAATTGCAAACTTATAGGAAGAACAATATCAGCTAACTGGAGTACCCAGCACTCCCAGAGACTAAACCAACAACCAAAGAGCCATGGAGGGTTACATATATAGCAGAGGATGGCCTTATCTGACATCAGTGTGAGTAAAGATCCTTGTTCCTATGGATGTTTGATGCCCCAGCATAGGGGGATGTCAGAGTAGTGAGTTGAGAGTCGGTAAGTGGTTGAAAGAGCACCCTCATAGATGCAAAAGTTAGAGGGGAAAGGTTGGATAGCACAAAGGGTTGTAGAGGAATAACTGGGAAGGGAAATATCATATGAAATGTAAATGAATAAAATGATTATTAAAAAAGAAAAAAGTAAATAACTAAATACTTAGATAAATAAATAGGACTAGAAAAATTATACTGAGATGTAATCCAGACCCAGATACAGAAATATGGTATGTATTCTGTTCTATATATGTATTGATTGTTGCATCAATGATTAAAAAGCCATAATCTGTTCTTAGGTTTTGTTATAGGCTAGGTATAGACTAAAAAAGGAGATAAATCTACCAAGGAAAGGAAAATGTAATAAGAAATTATGGATGGATGGTAGGGAAATTAGAATGGAAGAACCAAGTTGGGAAGGGGAAGTTATGAGGGGGGAAGATGTTGAGTACCGAAGTAAATTAATAGCTAAAATTAAGGGCTAATTAAAGGGTAGAATAGCAAACCAAAACAATACACTCTTTGTAAAATTTATGCATATACCTAGATAATCTAATTGAAATTGCCAAATAATGAAGGAGACAGAGCTCTATCTGGACATCAGTTATCACCAAGTGAAGCTTTCAGTACTGGAAATGAGTTACATCCAATTGAGTTGTTATCAAAAAAGGTCCCTTGGGAACCCTTAAAAACCCCATGATATTGCCAAGAATATAGGCAGCTCTCCTCAAACTAAAGGAAAGGTCCCATTGCAGAAGTCTATACCTATGTAACATATTAACATAGAGTTCAGTAGCTACCTACATAACATTAACCAATATAGACTGATTATTTACTACAGGATTGTACTCTGCGTGCTACCAAAAACACCAACCCAGCTATATACTCTTGAATCTTCATTGATGTCAACCCTGCAAGATAATGCTAGTGCAGTGGTAGAGTAAAACTTGTAGAAATAAACAACCAGTTTTTTTGGTTTTTGTTTGTTTGTTTGTTTTGACAAAAGTCCATTGCAGGAGATGAAACCCATACACAACACTCCTTGGGTAACCAAGAACTGGAGAATTGATATTCTTGGAACATAGGATAAAACCAAATACTATTGTTCTACTAAATAAATATAGCAATCAATATCTCCTAATGGCATTCTCCTATACTCATAGATAAGTACCTTTCTCAGCCATGACCAGAGAAGCTTCTTCTTGCAGCAGAGTGGAACAGATGAAGAGTCGTACAGAGAGTTAGATATATTGGAACACTTCATCATAAATGAGAAGTCTCTGATATTCTTCCCATATGCCTCATAGAACTCTTCCAAAAGAGGCAGAAAGAGTCCAAGTGCCAGAAAGTATACAGGACACCAAAGAAAGAAAGCCCTCTAAATAAAGGAATCCATTGATCCATTGATCATATGAACTCAGAAATAGTAATAATAACTGTTATTATTAATTATTATTATTATTATTATTATTATTATTATTATTATTATTATTATTATTATTATTATTATTTAGGTACTAGAGAAGCTCAGCAAGTCTGGGGAAATTCTCATTAATTTATGTCCATTTGGAAATAAAATTAAAAATACAAATGGGCTTTAGTCAATAACTTGTCTTGTGCAGAGCAAGTACAAATAAAGTTTCAAAAATAAACTAGGTTAAAAGTATTTGTGATAGTAAGCATAAATACATATATTTATTCATATATTTACATATGTGAATATTAACATGTAATGATTATTTTGAACTAAATCATGTCACTACCCAAAATAAACATATGCTAATAGTCTTTTCACGGTTTAAAAATACATGAATGACAGAGGAAAGATTCTGTAATATAGCAATGTGTTAATCTTTTTATACTATTTAATACTAATCCATGAGAAAAAAAATATATTTCTTTTTTGGGGGGGAGGGGTTATTTTTTTGAAATTAACATTTTTTTTATTATTTTCTTCATTTAAATTTCAAATGTAATCCTCTTTCCTAGTTTCCCCTCCGAAAATCCCCTATCCCCTTCCCCCAACCCTGCTCACCAACCTACCCATTCCAGCTTCCTGGCCCTGGCATTTCCCTAAACTTGGGCATAGAACCTTCACAGGACCAAGGGCCTCCCAATAATGACTGACTATGCCATCCTCTGCTACGTATGCAGCTAGAGCGATGAGGCCCACCATGTGTTTTCTTTGGTTTGTGGTTTAGTCTCAGGGATCTCTGGGGGTACTGGTATTGATGTTCTTCTTATGGGACTGTAAACCCCTTCAGCTCCTTGGATACTTTCTCTAGTGAGCAAATTTTTACACATTAGTGGCTCTTCAAGCTTTTAAGTAAGCATACACTGGTTGAAAATTAATAAATTTCTTTTTTCTAATTAACAAGATAAGATATATTTTTATCTCTACCCTTACATGGGAAAATATAAAACAAAACTCTTAAGTTCTTGACTGAATGAATTTCATTCGATATTATTGGAAACAGTAGTGAAAACTATTGAACACATAAAGTAAAATATTTCTCTTTCCAATGAACAAATACATTTAATGAGTACCTCTTTGTATATCTGGAAGTAGGCAATTCTCTCTAAATAATTCTCATATGCTAATTTCAGGTGTATGGATTTGCTTCTTCACACATGCTGATTCTGTGTGAGATGGCCCTTTCCAGATGTTAACTTGACTCTATCTGAAATGAAATATAATACAGAAATGAAATTCACACCTGAGATCCAGTTCTTGAGGCTGAAAGATACAGGCTTTTGATCAGAATCTTGCAATGAGATGACACACACTTTTGATCTGGTTCTTGAGACATACTGGGCATGAAAAGCTGAGACCCAGGCACAATGGTACATTTCATTAATTCCAGGAGACCGAGAAAAGCAGATCTGTGAGTTCAACGCCAGCCTGGCAAGGATTAAATTTCAAATGAAGAACAGTTTAGGTCCAGGCACTGTAGTACACACCTTTCATCTGGACCATACCTTCTGCTAGAGGCCTACATAAGAACAGTGGAAGATGGAAGGCTTGTTTCTTCGTCTTCACTAGCTTGCACTTGATTTCCAGCTTAAACAGAAAATCAGCTCAAACACTAAAACATGGGACTGAATAATTATGAGTTTCTTGGACATTCCATTTATAGCTACCCATCTTTGGGTTAGTTGGACTATGGACTGAGTAATTTCAATAATTTCCTTTAGTAGGAAGAGACATTCCATAAGTTCTGCTACTCTGGAAAACCCTGATTTGCACAGTAGGTTACAGCCAGGAGACAACATTAAGTATACACTTAATTATTCAAAATTGGCATTAAAGTATAGCAATATTTCTGACTTTGTAGAAATGAAACCTGAAAAGTTAAGAGATCCAAGATCATGCAATACTTAGTCTCAGAACAAGGAATGACAGCAAAAATGATAATAATAGCACTTAATTTTAGCACTACATGAGCATGTAATTTTATTATTTCCCTTTATCCTTCTCACAAGCCTGTGTACAGAGACAAGTGGAAACTTGCCCCAATTTGAATCTCATTTAAATTTTATCAATCTAGTTCTAGAATCTGTGACTTTCACTTCCAAGTATCTACCCCTGAAGGAGATATGCTTAGGGGTCAAGGGTACAGAAAGATGACTTGCAATTAAAAGGTGGATACTCTGTACTATCCCCAGGGTATTGAAGAGGTGACAGAATTGGATACTTGTATTGAAACATTCAGGCCAGTCTTTATTAGTTCCACAAAACAAAAATTATTCCTTATTAAAATAAAGGGGAAATAAACGATCCAACATTAATTTTGATAAACCTTTGCTTTAGAAAAGCTTTACCTTAGTAAAATAAGAAATTTAAATACTAAATGTGATCAATTTAATTAAAACATGATGGGTCATTATTTTTACATGTAATCTTATCTTAATTGATGATAAAATTTGGTCAAATGAGAATGTAAAATAATCAGATTAAAAATAATTAGCTTCCCTTTAAGCTGGGGCAGAGTGCTAGCTTGTCTGCTCGTCGGGAGACACCATATGCTGAACCAGCTCAGAAGATCTGCTGCACTCAGAGCATTTGATTGCTAGCTACACTGCTCCCATGGAGACACCATACCCTGAGCCAGCCCAGAAGATCCAGTGCACTCAGGATAACTGACACCACAGCCTGAAGCATCCCAGGAGATCCACTGCCCATAGGACAATTGAAACTACAGTCTGAGATCCAAGGAAATCTGCTGCACAAAGGGCAACTGGCATCCCAGGAGATTTGCTACATACAAGGAAACAGAAAAATTGATTGCCATCATGTCTGTTCCCCTGAAGACACCACAGGTTGAAGGTACCCCAGTAGGTCTTCTGTTTACACACCAGTTGGGCAACAGACACCGCCATCTGAAGGCCTCCTGGAGGCTCTGTGGCATGCAAGGCAACTGACCCATCAGTCTGAAAGCCTCCCTGGAATTCTACTGCACACAGGGAAACAGAAACCACAGTCAGTAAACATGCTTGTAGAACATGTTCAAACAAGACAACAGCCTGACTGCTCCTCTGAAGATCCAACAGTCTGAAGGCTTCCCAGGAGATCTACTGCAGCCAGAGCAACAGATCAGCAGCTTCTCTGGACTGCTCAAGAACCACCCAGTTGGAAAGCCCCAAATGTGGTCTGCCATAGCCAGGGCCACAGGCATAACAGGAGACCAGAAGCAAACCTGGAACAAAAGAGGCAGACTCCAGACAGAGTCACACAGACCAGCAAACAGCAGGGACAACCAGATGGCAAGAGGCAAACACAAGACCATAAGCAACAGAAGCCAATACTTCTGTGGGCATAATCAGAACCCAGTTCTTCCACCACAGCAAGCCCTGAATACACTAACACATGAAACTCAGGATGCTAACCTAAAATTCAATCTCATGAAGATAATAGAATTCTTTAAGGAGGATATCAATAACTCACTGAGAGAAATAAAGGACATCATAATTAAAGAGGTGAAGGAATTGAATAAAGCAGTCCAAGACCTACAGATGAAAGTAGAAACAATAAAGAAAACACAAATGGAGGCAAACCTGGAAATTGAAAACCTAGAAAAGAGATCAGGAATTAAAGATACAAGTATTACTAACAGAATACAAGAGATAGAAGAGAGAATCTCAGGTGTAGAAGATACCATTGAAAACATTGACACAACTATAAAAGAAAATTCAAAACATAAAAAAACTCCTAACCCAAAGCATCCAATAAACTCAGGACATAATGGAAAGACCAAATCTAAGAATAATCGGAATAGAGGAGAATGAAGATTCCCAGCTCAAAGGACCTGAAAATGACTTCGACAAAATCATTGAAGAAAATGTTCCCCACATAAAGAAGGTGATGAGCATAAATGTAAAAGAGGCCTATAGAACACCAAATAAATGGGACCAGAAAAGAAAATCCTCTTCTCACATAATAATTAAAACTCTAATCCAATAGAACAAAGAAAGAATATTAAAAGTAACAAATAAAGGTAACCTATCAGAATTATACCAGACATCTCAACAGAGACTATGAAAGCCAGATTAGCCTGGTCACAGGTCATGCAGACTCTAAGAGAAAACACAAATGCCAGCCAATATTACTGTAACCAGTAATATTCTCAATCAACATAGAGAATATTCAACATAGAGAATAATCAAAATATTTCAGGACAAAGCCAAATACAAACAATATCCATTTCTACAGAGGATCCTAGAAAAACTTCAATATAAGAAAGGTACCTACACCAAAAACAAAACAAAAACAAAAACAAACAAACAAAAAAATGACATGATATTAATAGTCTCACAACAGAGCCAAAATGAGATAACCACAAGCATATAAATTCACCTATAAAAATAAATATATCAGGAGACAACAGTCATGTCTCTTGAATATCTTTGAATTTTAATGGAGCTAAGAAGACATAAGCTCACAGACTGGATATGCAAACAACCTCCAGCATTTTGCTACATACAGAAATACACCTAAATAACAAAGACAAACACTATCTCAGAGTTAAAGGTTGGACAAATTTCTTCCAAGCAAATGGTCCCAGGAAACAAGCAGGAGTTGCCATCCTAATATCAATAAAATAGACTTTCAACCTAAAGATATCAAACATGATGAAAACTGGTACTTCATATTTATGAAGGAGAAAAATCTATCAAGAGAATGTCTCAACTCTGAACATCTATGCCCCAAATGCAAGAGCAGCCACATTCATAAAAGAAACATTATTAAATTTCAAAACACATACTGAATGCCACACAATAATGGAGGGGAGACTTCTACACCACACTCTCACCAATGGACAGGACATTGAAACAGAAAACAGAGTCACAGTGAAACTACTAAAGGTTATGAACCAAATGGATTTAACAGATATCTACAGACCATTTCATCCGAAAACATAAGAATATACCTTCTCGGATGCTCATAATCATCCATTGGACTGATCACAAGATCCCCAATGAAGGAGCTAGAGAAAGAACCCAAGGAGCTGAAGGGGTTTGCAGCCCCATAGGAGGAACAACAATATGAACCAACCAGTACACAAGGACTCATGGCTCCAGCTGTGTTTATAGCAGGGGATATCCTTGTGTGACATCAGTGAGAGGAGAGTCCCTTTGTCTTGTAAATGTTTGATTCCCCAATGTGGGGGAATGCCAGGACAGGGGAATAGGTGTGGGTGGGTTAGTGAGCAGGTGTAGGGAGGATGGGATAGGGGGGTTTTCAGAGGGGAAATGGGGAAAGGGGATAAAATTTGAAATGTAAATAAAGTATCTAAAAAAAAAAAAAAAAAGAATACACCTTCTTCACAGCACCTTATGTACCTTCTCCAAAATTCATCATATAATTGGTCACAAAACAACCTTCAACCTATACAAGAAGATTGAAATAATTCCTGGCATCTTATCATATAACCATGACCTAATTTTGGTCTTCAATAACAGCAAAAAACAACAGAAAGTCCACATACACATAGAAACTGAACAACTGGAAAGCCTCTATAAGGAAAAATTCATAACCAGTAAGACAAATCAGCAAACTACAGATTTGGAAAAAAAATCTTCACTGACCCAACGTCCAACAGAGGGCTAAGGTTCAACATATATAAAGAACTCAAGAATCTAGCCACCAAAAAAAAAAGAAAAAAAAAAATCAAAATTGTAGTATGTAACTAAACCTAGAATTCAAAACAGAGGAATAGCAAATGGCTGAGAAACACCTAAAGAAGTGTTCAAAGTCCTTAGTAATCAGAGAAATGCAAATCAAAATGACCCTGAGATTCTACCTTACACCAATTATTATGGCTAAGATCAAAACCTCAGGAGATAGCACAAGTTGCCCAGGACATGGAGAAAGAGAAACAGTTCTCCATTGCTAATGTGATTGTAAACTGGTACAACCTTTCTGGAAATCAATCTGGAGGTTCCTCAGAAAATTGGAAATAGATCTACCTGAAGACCCAGCTATACCACTCTTGATATGGCTCTTTTCGTTTTTTTTAACCAAAAAGGTGCCATACCATGCCACAGGGTTATGTGCTCCACTATGTTCATAGCAGTCATGTTTGTGATAGCCAGAAGTTGGAAACAACCCAGATGTACTATGACATAAGAATGGATACAGAAAATATGGTTCATTTACACAATGAAATACTCCTCAGCTATTAAGAATGAGGATGTCCTGAGTTTTTCAGGCTAATGGATGGAACTAGAAAATATCATCTTGAGTGAAGTAAATCAGACCCAAAAGGACTGGCATGGTATGTACTCACTAATGAGTGGCTTTTAGCCAAAAAAAAAAAAAGAAAAAGAAATTACAGAAAAGAAAAGTAAAGAATACCCAAGATACAGTATACAGAACTCAAAAAGTTCAACAAGCTGAAGTGCCCAAGTGAGGATGCCTCAGTCCCACTTGGTAGTGAGAATAAAGCAACCACAATGGGGGAGGGAAGGACCTGGGAGTGAAAGTGAATTGCAGGGGCCTGGAAAGGGGAATGTGATCTGGTATTGGGTGGAGAAAAAGGACTGAAATCCCTTAGTAACTCCAGATGACTTGGGAGGTGAGAGACTCTCAGGACTCAACTTTAGATGAAATGTTCTCCATTTAAGAGAGGAAACTTGTAGAACCCATCTCCAGAAGAAAGATAGGGCATCAGTCAAAACTTTGACCCATAATTGTTCCTGTCTGAAAGAATTACAGGGATAGAAATGGAGAGGAGCCTAAGGAAAAGAAGGTCCAGTGACAGGACCAACATGGGATCCAGCTCAAGGGGAGGCCCCAAGACCTGACACTATTACTGAGGCTATGGAACACTCACAAAAGAGACCTACCATGACTCCCCTCCAAAAGACCCAACAAGCAGCATTATCATCATAGATGTCATAGATTTGTTATGCTATGTTTGGTTGATATCCCTGGCAAGTCATCCCCATCCTCCCTCTTTCTCTTTCTCCTTTTGTGTTTTAAAGAGAACCCTCTGGCAGAGTGGGAAGGTGGGGACGGGGGAGGAGGGGCAAGTGAGAGGAGTGGAGTATGGGAAACTGTGGTGGGACTATAACATATGCAAAGAATACAATTTTAAAAAAAAAAATAAAAAAAATTAAAAATGGAATTTAAATAATTATAAAATAGCAGCTGTTAAATAAATCTTTATTTCTAAGTAAAAGAAAAAAAAAAAGGAGTCTGATGCAGACATTTGCACTCACCCAACCATTGGACAAAAGCTGCTGAGTCCTGTAGTTGAATTACGGGCAAGCTGAAAGAATCTGAGGAGGATAACCCTGTAGAGGAACGGAAGTCTCAATTAACCTGGACCCCAGAGATCTCTCAGATACTGCCACACCAACCAGGCAGCATATACCAGCTGATATGAGGCCCCCAACACATGTACAGCAGAGAACTGCCAGGTCTTGGTTTAGTCAGAGAAGATGTACCTAACTCAAGAGACTGGAGGCCCCAGGGGTCTGGTGGGATGGGAATGGGAGATAAGGACATCCTTGTGGAGATGGGGGTAGGGGGAGGAGGTATGGGTTGTGGATCAGTTGGAGGGTGGACCAGGAGGGGAAAAAATCATCTGGAATTTAAAATCAATCAATCAATCAATCAATCAATCAATCAATAGCTTGATACTACACTGACCGTGAGCTTGTAAAACTCCCTATCAACAATTCAGTGCACCTATGTGTGTGTGTATACATGTGTGTTTTATATATTAATTTGCATATCATTGTATTAATAATCTGTTTTTGACAAGAATAAATTTATCTTTATTTTCAAATACTCACTGTATCTTACTAGATTTCTTCTCATTCTTAGTCAAAGTTGAGTTCTTTTCTAAATTTTCTTTTACTCTTCTCATATGTATTACAACCCAGTGGAAGGTTCTTTTCCAAAAAACTCTAGTTCCTTCCTGACACTCCTCTTCCCCTATCAATCTACAGCTCTACCATTTCCCTTAAGAAGAGGGTAGGCCTCCCAGGGATATCAACCAAACTTTGCATATAAAGTTGCAATAAGACTAGAACTTCCCATATTGATGATGGACTAGGCCACCCAGTAATTGGAAATAGGTCCCAGTAGTGGACAAAGGAGCCAGAGACAGCCATCACTCCCACATTAGGAGTTCCAGATGGAGAAAAAAACTACACATCTATAATACAAATATATATTATATATCTATAATTTATAATGTACATCTAATATATATATGTGTGTGTGTGTGTGTGTGTGTGTGTGTGTGTGTTAAATCTTTATTTGAAAGTAAAAAAAAAAAAGGAGTCAGATGCAGATATTTGCATCCACCCACCCATTGGACAATATATATATATATATATATATATATATATATATATATATATATATATATCAGATGTTTAGCTTGACTTTCAAATGGGATCTTAACAACTAGAGACACTATGAACCAAATATTTGATTCTGTGTGTTTTACCCAAGCTTCTTTGTGTTTGTTTTAGTCAGTTGCTGGAAGAAGTCTCTCTGATGAAGTTTATGCTAGGCTCAT
>NC_034594.1:84781502-84845696 GCF_900095145.1 Mus pahari | reverse complement strand
CTCTCTCTCTCTCTCTCTCTCTCTCTCTCTCTCTCTCTCTCTCTCTCTCTCTTTCTTTCTTTCTTTCTTTTTTGCCAGTAGTGGTTTTCGTTGATTCAATACTGGTATCTGTGTTATCCAGCCTCTGGTTCTGACATTACAGGCACTGTCAAGAGTGGGCTCTTCTTTTCACATGTATCTCAAACTGGACCAGTCATTAGCTGGGCATTCCTATAACTTCTGTGTCATGGTTATGCTAGTACTTCTGTAAGTAGAACAAATTATAGGTCAAAGGTTTTGTGGCTGGGTTGGTATCCTAATTCCTCCTCTGAAAGTCTTACCTTGTTACAGGAAATGGCCAGTTCAGCCTCCATATCAGACTCACTATACAGTGTGATTTAAATATGTTGTGGTGATTGATTAGTTCTGGAAATTAGTATGGTGGCAGTTACTCTTTAAACAGCTATTTCCCAAATAAAAGACACAGAGACCTTTAAATTTTACAACAAGTTTTATAGTACTTTAACTGGACAGTTATCGACCCTCTAAGCAATCTGTCTATTTCCTTATCAAACTCCCAGAGTTATTACTAGCCCTATGTTACACTTGCCCAGCTAGCTTCATTAGGCCAGCCCTCAAAGCCACATGCTCATGATCCATACTTTCCCATGATGAAATTCTTTCTTCTCTCCTTGTTCTCTCTTATGTTCCCAACATGAGACTCTAATCCCAGAAACCTTTGTCCAGCCTACCTTTTCTGCCACACTACAAGCTGCCTGCAACTTTTATTAACCCATCCGGGATAATTGAGAGAAATCTTTGCAAAACAAACACTCGTGTATGTAAGAATCTGCTAGTCTTGTGCCACCAGATCTTGGGATACAGAATCTAGCATTTGAATATCTAGAGGCAGAACAATCCTCAGTATCACCGATTAGGTTCCTAGGAGTTCTACCTCATCCCTGAAACCTCAGTCAATTCCGGTTGTCTCTCCCAGGACATTATCCTCCAATCCTCCCTGTGTTCCCATTCCATCTTCCCTCAAGTCACCTGCAATATTTATACTATTTTTGATTCCTATGAGATTTTTTTGTTGCTCTATTTGAGGCCCTGTTACTTAGCATGTCAGGGTCATTGACTGTGGCAACATTATTCTTTATTTTACAGCAAATATCCACTTATAAGTGGTTATATACCATGATTGTCTTTCTGGGTCTCAGATACCTCACTCAAGATGATGTTTGTTTGTTTAATTTTTAATATTCTGTTTTTCAAGATTCAGCTATTTTCCTGCAAATTTCAAGTTAATTTTTAAGAGCCAAGTAATACACCCTTGTGTAAATGTACCAAATTTACTGTATTCTCTCTCCCTCCCTCTCTCTCTCTCTCTCTTTCCCATCAAATTACAGCTGGAACCAACACATGCCATGCCATCCTGCAAGAGTCATCTACTGAAAAATTTGCATGTTTTTTATCTAATATTTAACAATAACACTGCTATTAAGAAGACATAAATAACAAAATGCTGAGGGGTACTTCTTAGACTTTAAAACCATTACAACACATAACTTTTTCTTATGCTTCCTCATGTTAACCCCTTCTAATCTTTGTCATCCTTCATGGCATCTTATATATTGTCCATAGTTTTAAACTTAATTTTTCTACCCAATGAAACGTAGCTTTCTTATTAAAATCATTGCTATCAATTATTTTATATTTGAAATTATAAATATCACCAACCAAAAAGTACACATGGAGGGATCCAGGGCTCCAGCCACATATGTAGTATAGGATAAATTTGTTGGGCATCAATGGGAGAAGATGTGATTGGTTATGTGAAGAATTGATGCCCCAGTCTAGGGGAATGCCAGGGCAGGAAGGCCAGAATAGGTGGATTGGTGAGGGAACACCCTCATAGAAGTATAGGGAGCAAGGATGGGATAAGGTATTTCCAGAGGGGAAACTGGGAAAGGGAATAACATTTGAAATGTAAATAAATAAAATATCCTATAAAAAAATCCCTTCCTTTCTCCCAAAAATAGTAAAATGTTGAAAGAAACATATATGGAACTAAAGGGCAAAAATGCAAGAAAATCAATTCTTTTGTATATTTCTACATATTTAATATCAGCAATAAGCATGTTTTTTTAATTTGCTACCAAAAAGTCTTTGTTAAGCACAGGTTATCACTGAGTTACTTCGTTAGAGTCATTGTTTGGAATCTCCTTTTTTTAAAATTATTTTATTATATATTTTCTTTATTTACATTTCAAATGCTATCCCGAATGTCCCCTATACTCTCCCCTCACCCTGCTCCCTTACCCACTCACTCCAATTTCTTTGCCCTTGCGTTTCCCTGTATGGGGGATATAAATTTTGCAAGACTAAGGGGCCTCTCTTCCCAACAATGGCTGACTAGGCCATCTTCTGCTACATATGCAGCTAGAGACACGAGCTTTGGGGGTACTGATATTGTTGTGAAATCTCCATTTTATAAACTAGATATTTTGTCTGATTTTTACCTGCTCTTTGGTTTATAGAAAATGTACTTATATACATATATGTAAGTTTGTTAAGTTAAATACACATATATTTTATATAAAAAATATATATAAAAACTTATTAGTATTTTACATTCACTTATTTGATTAAATATAAAATGTAAAATATATTATTTTATATCTATAACAGACAAAAAAGGAGAATTTCAATGAATAAATAGGAGGAAAAATATAATAATGTTATTAAATTCTGGCATGTTTAATGAATTATAAAATAAAATATTGATACATTCATTTACTTAGAAAATTGAAGATTAATTTATCAAACTACTACAAACAAAGGAGGAAAAAATGCTTCACAGTTAGAAACTGTTTGATTTAGTATACTAAATCATCAAATTTTGAAAAAAGCTATTAATGTATCTGAATGGAAGTTCTTTCAAATTAGTTAAATAAAATTACTATATTTTATTTAATATATTAAATTAATATATTTTGTAGATTAGGCAGTTACTTATAATATAAGTAACAGAATCACTAGCAATTCTTAAATATTAGAAATTCTTTAGTGAAATTAAATAAGTGCAAGGTGATTTATTTAATGTTGACAATCTTTATTTAAAGTATTGTTGCTAATCTTTAAAAGGACTCAGAAAAATGTACTTTAGATTATTTTTAATGTAATATCAGAGAAACACTAGAATGCTTTATAATAGCATTTCTGAAAATTTATACCCCTGTTACTCAGGAATTTTCCTGAAAAATTTTACACTTTAAAAGTACATATTCAAATATACATAAGCATATACACATTATCACAGTTTTTGGTGTGGAATTGGGGATTACAGGTGTCTGTAAGACTGGAGGCTGATTCTTTGCTATCAGAAATATTTAGTAGCATTTTATATCTCAGCTGTATCCTCATCTAAGTTTTCACTGTTCATTTTAATGGGGGTCTTACAAAGTTAACCAGTCTTGCCATGTATTCAAACTATAACCCAAGTAGACACCAAAAATGACATTTTATTATTGTACAATCTCAGTAACTGAGATTACTGACCAGAATCAACAGGTCTAATAGGGTGACTTTTTGACTTCAATTTCTATAACCCTAATAGGTTTCCTAAACATAGGCCAAATATAAATATATAAATGTTTACATATTTTCAGAAAAATGTATATTTTATATTTCTGATTATTTAGTTTAACATTTTCATAAGTGAATGTCTTTTATCAAAATATTTTGTCATATTTTCAAGCCTATAGTCCGATAGTTATATGTATAATATTTTCAAGCATATAAGTTTATACTATTGAAGTAAGAATTTGAAGTCAGTATTTGGTTATTAATAAACTGTCATTGGAATTTCTATGATATATCTCATTTAAGCATCTATAAAATATTGGAAAAGGGAATACTAAATGTAAACAATAATATTATATGCTTTACAACATGAAGAATAATGTTGTTTTCTATATTGTAAGTCATTGAAACAAGATTAATAACATCCATAAAGCTTAAAATGCAAGATGAAAAAAGATAAATTTTAGACAATTGTGTTTGTGGAAACATCACTCAGGCTTCAAACTAAATTGTTATTACTTATTAATTTTTTTTAAATTATGGTTCAGTGTTGCCATCTACAAAATCTCATAGAGAAGTAAAATCAGCAGAGTGTTTAATACTAAGGGACTCATTTCAGGCCACACAAAGTCTTTGCAAATAAATTGCATAGAAACAACATATATTTTGTTTTGTATTGTTTATAGAATACAACATGGAAATTTGTACTTAAAAACAATTGAAAACAAATATAACAATATTTAAAATGTATAGTTATATTTAAGAAAAATATATTATATACATTTTCTCACATCAAGATTCAAAGTGATCTTATGAGACATACTACTTAAATTAAGAAAATGAAATGTATATGAAAAATGTACCTGATATTAAGGTACTAAGGTGTAATATCATTAAACTATACACTTCTACAGTTAATTTTCAATTAAGTATTAGGTTTACTTCAAGAATATATATGCATATATATTGGTTTTTCCGGACGGGTTTTACTGTATTGCCATGGTTGTTCTGGAATGGACTTGGTAAACCAAGCTGGCCATGAACTCAGAAATCTGCCTGCCTCTGCTGCCCAAGTGGTGGGATAAAAGGCATGGGCCACCACTGCCCAGCAAATATATATAATTTTATACTGAAATGTATAATATGAATATTTTGGCCTAGTTTGTTATATGTATCACATATGTATCACTAGAGAGTTAACTTATACCTATAAAGCCTTTCTCCATTATCTATTTATTCCGTATTGCTAACATAAGTCAATCTTTAACACTATATTAAATAAGTTAAGAGAATTTCATATACAAACATTTTTTACTATACTTATACTTCTTCACCCAAATCCTCCAATTCTACACCTTCAATTTCCTTACAATTTTCTGTCTTTTTTCATTCCCCATAAAGGGCACGTTGTTGTCCACAACCATTTATGCTCCTTTTCATGGTTGACCTATGAGCAGCTTCACACTTATAGAAAGCTGTTAAGAACTGCTAATTTGTCCTCACCTGCAGGCAGGACCTAATGCTTACTTCCTGTTTCTATGTCAGGATTTGGTATGGCTTGGCCTTCACAGGTCTTATTGATGCTTTCAGTTTCCTAGTGGCTTCCAGAAGCCAGTGTTTTCTTAAAGACATCCATCATATCTGATCTGTACATGCTTACCACCTTCTCCTCCACAGTGATCCTGAGGCTTTAAATATGCAGTGTGGCTGCATATTTTGTGGCTGATCACTCTGCAATCTCCATTTATCTGTGCCTTTACCAGTGAATATCTGAGTTGGGCATTTACTGCAAGGAGCAGCTTCTCTGATGACAATTTAAAGGTGAATTAATCTTTAGGCATAATAGTAAATCTATAAAGGCTGCTTTAATAATAAGTCCATTCATCATATTAATAATAGGTTCACCTCCCCTAGGGCCCATGATCTAGTTATAGGTGTTCAGCCAAGTAGTGTTGCTTGTTATGGGTTTAATCTTGTGGAGTTGGACTTAGAAAGTGGTTGGATACACATGAAGTTTGAGTCACTGTTGGACCAGCATTATGAAGTTTGAGTCATTATAGCACCAGTATACATGTCTTTACATGTCATTCATTATTGCGGTCCACAAAATTTACAGGCATCTATGACTGATAATATTTCCTTTTCTTCTCATATAGTGTGCATAGTTCCTTCTATTAATATGGAAACTAACCAGTGAACATTAAATTTCCAGGACAGTAGCAATTGGATTTTTCCATGCTTTATGGATCCAGTAACTGGTGTTTACATCAATACAGTCTTATTATCAAATTCTGGAAATGGGGTAACAAAGTCATTAGCAAAATAGAATATTTGGTTTGGGGTCATTGGCTAAAATCTCTAAAACATGCAATCATTTTCTGAACTGGGATTTTTTTTATTTTTAGCTTTTTGTATCTAGTAGGATCATTGATGCTTGATTAATGACATAATTCTATGTAAACTTATTTTATTATGTGTGAAAATGTATTTTAGGAGGCTTAAACATATTTTTCTATTACATTTTTTAAATGTTTTGAGAACATTTATCCTTCCACATATCCCCTCCTCTAGCCTGCCCTTCCTTCTCCCACACCAATTTATCCTGTTCCATATTTCCCTTTTAGCCATCAGTTTCCATTCCATCTATTTCCATGAAAGTATATATATATATACTTTCCATGAAAGTATATATATATTTCCATGAAAGTATATATATATATATATATATAATCATGTCTGAGGAATTTATGAGTACTAAGACAAAGGTGGTTGGAAGGAATACTTGCACCTAACAGGAAGATTAAACATGCTCATGTGATCATGAGTGAAAGTAAATAATTCAGAGAACTGAATAAAAACAGGTATAGTAGACATTTTTTTTTGCTGTGAAGAGATTTCATGACTAAGTTAACCTGTATAAAGGAAAGCAATTAATAGGGGTTAGCTTAGAGTTTCAGAAATTTAGACCATTATCAACATAGCAGGAAACTTGCAGTGTGCAGGCAGACATGGTGTCAGTGGAGGAGCTAAGAATTCTAGGTCTTGATCCAGAGGCAGCAAAAGGAGACTGTGTGTCACACTGGACACAGCTTAAGCATAGAAAAACACAAAGCTTGCCCCCTACAGTGATGCACATCCTATGAAAAGGACACACCAACTCCAACAAGGCCATACATCCTAATATTGCCATTTCCTATGGCTAAGCGATCAAATACATGAATTGATGGCATTACTCATATTCAAACTACCACAATAGAATAGAAGGATAAAATAATAGGACTTGATATTCTGTATTAAATAATTAATATTAACTATCTCAACTCTTACAGCAAATAAAAATAAATTGGAGCATCACAAGTTTATTTAGTGAAAATCCACCTTAGAAAATAAGAAATATTCATTAGTACCAGTGATATATACCATCTTAAGGGGAAAGGTGGAAAAAAGAGATTTCAATCAAATGCAATTATAAAAGGAAGCAGATGTATTCGTTTTAAATCTGATAAGATAGACTTCATGCCAAACCTAGTAAGGGGAGCCTTGATGTTATTTAACTTCTTTCTCAAGACATACATTTCATCAGAATTGATTGTCTCTTCCTCAGAGTTCCCCAGGTAAAACACATATTTAGCAAATTAATTTTCAAATGAGCTCTTTAGCTGTTTATGTGCCTATGTTTTTGTCATAAGCCCTTGAGTTGTCAGTAGCACTGACTACTGCTGCTGACTCCTTGAAATTCATGGGCCAGATTCAAGAGCTTCCCAATAATTGGTGTTTTCACTGTGCTTTCAAAATCAAATCGGGTACTAATGTTATGGTTTCCACCTTGCCAAAGCCTGCATTTGATTATGTCACATTTGGGCCTTGAAAATTGTTATATGAGATGCGTTTTTCAAAATTAATGCTAATTAAAATAAATTTCCTTTTTCTAGTCAATTTAGAATTTTTCAGGATTCTGTGTGATGATTAGAAATACCCAGGAGTGTCAGCAAATCTGAAGTGGAAGTCAATGTTCTTTTAAACATGACCCATAGAAGCGGCACTTGTGTGGCTATTAACATCACCAACTGGAAAAATATGCTCAGGTTTATTAAGTAATAATCTCAAAGGTGTTTACAAATCATGTTCTGCTTATGCAATATAGTTACCATGTGGCTCACAAACCCCTCAGAAGAGTAGAATTAATAAACAAAGATTAATGAAGTGTGTTTATTATCAGGGATGTCCTCCAAAGGCGTTCCTGGAAATGAGCATTTGATTCCTGAGTGTACATGAAGTACAGCATTATGAATATATAAGAAATAGAGTCACTATACACGTTTTGCCTTAAGATGAAATAGAAAAATAGATGTGTTCATACATAAATTAATCAGCATTAAATACCTCAATCTTGACTCTTCCACATTATCATTTTCCTATTATTAGACTTAATTTCCAATATAGGTTAGTGTTTAATTCAAAATAACTCATAAATAAATGTGGAAATAGTGAAATAACAAAAGTCCTTTGTGTGAAGAAAGATGCTTTTAGAATTAAAAAACTGTTATAAAAAGATTTAGATGTATTTAATACTGTAGCTGTTACTGAATGAAACGGTGAGTAATATTATGTTAAAGTTAAATGGTGGAAAGCTATGGATTTAATTGAATTTGATGAGAGTATACACAGAAAAAAATTGAGTACATTTTCCCATAAAATCAGTATGTCCAGAAAAAGTAAGTTTAATTCTTGTTTTCATCAGTGTTGGATCACATGACCATAGATAATTTCATTTCTCTACGAAGGAAAAGCAATCACATGGCTTTCAGACATGCTTGTCTATGTAACACAGAAACACACTAACATATATCAGCTCATATAAAAATCTAATAGGCAATGTTCAAAAAGCCATGCAAACTATAGCAATGATTAAGAATTTCTAGTTCATTACATTAACTTTCTTTATTGAATTTATAACAAAAATATCTAAGAATTTCAATCCTTTGGACTTGTGTAACCAGCAGGCAGAAGTAGCTGTCATCAACCATCATTAGGAAGAGAGGCACCTTGGTCTTGCAAACTTTATATGACCTAGCACAGGGGAAGGCCAGGGCCAAGAAGTGGGAGTGGGTGGGTAGGGGAGCAGGGGTAGGAGGAGGGTATAGGGAACTTTCGGGGTAGCATTTGAAATGTAAATAAAGAAAATATCTAATAAAAAAAAAAAAACAGAAAGGTTGAATAAGTTACATTTTGCCTTTCATTTTGTCTACTGGTTCTGTTAGTGGTAACACATAAGGTACATGAGAAGATAAAGGAGAAATTCAACTTTGTCCATACGATGAGGATTTAGAAAAACTTAATTTCTGAAAGAGACTTTTAGATAGAACAGAAGATGAGAGGAAAAAATAATGAGCATAAGAAAGGAGAATCATTTAACCCAAGTGAAAAGTTAAATGGTGTTTTAATTGCTACTAAATTATGTATCACACTTTCTCTGAATTAGAAAAAGAAATGATACATTGAGTTCCATTATTTCACCAAAGATTTTTCCAGTTAAATAGCAGATTTTAAAACTTCAAATATGCACAATTCAATATTCTAAACTATGTCAGCAATGTTTAAGTTTTAATATGTTAGCAATGCCTAGTGTGTTTTGAAGTAATTAATTAATTTAAATTGAAAATAAATAAAATTAAACAGATGTATCATGAAACTTTGAAAAGTGCTAATTAATTTCCAACTTACAAAATTCAAGAAAGCATTTTAATATACATTTACTGAGACAAGTGAAAAAAATGATATTCCCTCCTCCCCATTGACTGGATAGCATGCCAATTAGAAACAAAATAATATAATCCTAAGGTTACAGACCTGGGTATTTTCAAACTGTTATTAATTATATCATTGGACCTCCTAAAAATTGGTTACAAGAGAGTACTGAAATATTTTCAGAGCATAAAATTAAACAAGAATCATAATAGGTATCAAATAAAAACTATGTTCTAAATCCATTATGACTATTATGATTATAAATTTCTATGTGTATATTCTGCTCATAAAATATATGTCAAATATTTTTATGACATGAGTATATCTAGTGCAAAATAATTTTAATTATTTATTTCATATAACAATGACAAAAATAAATCAATAATATTTTCAGACATTGGAAGTAATTCATTATGTTTTATTATAAAATTACCAGTGATTTGATATAAATAATGAAATAAAAATCATGTCCTGATGTTTAGTTTTATTTTGAATGAAAATGTAATTAAACATAAAACCAGTAATAACCATATAATTATTATAGTAGATAATTGAGACAAAAGCTAGCATATTACTGAAATATTCTGTTTTTTGTAGCAGATTTTTAGAAATATTTAAGTAAATGTGTCTTTATATTATAAACGTATAAAGAATATGAGAACATTATCTATTAAGATCTTCAGTTACTTTAAAATAGCAAAGTAACAACTTAAAAATTTAGTTAAAAGCATTGACAATTCCTAAAGAATTATATAATTTTCTTGTTCTAAATAATAAACATGGTTATATTTTATATGGATTTCAACATCAACTTATTTATGTAAGTATCAACCCTATGATCATTCAAAAATTGAAATGGAGGGCAGACATTGTTGTTATAAACTAAAAAGTCATCAATTTTCTTGTGCATAATTTCATACTTCTACTTATTTATTAAACAAGTTATGTAAATCTATTTCTGTGCTAAGATTTCTTAATTTCTGAATAACACAAACATTAAACTTTTTTTCACAGCAAAAAGTACAATTTTAGCATGTTCCATAATAAGAGGCAAATTAGAAGCATTTGGTGCTGAAGTTTTATTTTATATCACAAAGTTTTTCTTATATGATTCCTTTACTGAACAATACATTGTTTTTTGAAACATGTATGATAAGAAAATGTGTTTGATATTCATCAAATTATCTAAGCCCATTATTTTTGAGTTTTTACCATGCCGGGAAGGACAAATAAAACGTTTGCCAAAAGCATCCTGTGAATCCCCAGAAAACTTTGGGCCCCCAAATTAACCAGCTTGGAATCCTGCCTGACCAATCCCATACAAGTTGGATCTGTCCTCTATCCCTGTTGGTCTGCCTGGGACAGAGTCAGATTCTCCTGCCGCCTGAATTGAGTCTTACTGGGACACATACTGCAGAGTAGGGTAAGCCTGTAACACAACCTGCAGAGTGGGGTTTGCCTGAGGAAGAGCCAACAGAGTCTGATAGCCAGACCCCCATTGTTTGGAACACAAAATGCTCACACCTTCCTGAAAAACCCTGCTTTCATAAGGAGCATCCAACCAACACAGGGCAAACACAGATACCTAAAGAATAGCATCAGATATATTCAATAAGACCTAGGGTAATAGGGCAGCAGCAGAGCCCAGATATCATGCTACAAAAAAAACCACCAGATATCCTGATGAAACTAAAGCACAAAAGGAGAATCTTAAAGCCAATTTTATAGAGACGATCAAGGCCTGAAAACAGGACATGAATAAATCCCTTAAGGAAATTCAGGGAAACATATTCCAACAGGTAGAAGCATTAAAAGAGGAAACTAGTAAGAACTATAGGAAAATACATCAGAACTGTGAAGGAAACGGATAAAACTGACAAAGATTTATAAGGGAAATAGAAGTAATAAAGAAACAACAAACTGAGACATCCTGAAAATGAAAAACCTAGGAAAGACATTAGAAACTACAGGCATAAGCAACTCCAACAGAATACAGATGATGAAAGAGAGACTGACGTGTAAAAGAGGAGAGAAAAAAATCAATATGTCAATCAAAAGAAATGCAAAATCTAAAATGTTCATGGCACAAAACATCCAGGAAATTAGGGACACTATGAAAAGACCAAACCTAAAAATAATAGGGACAGAAAAAGAAGAAGATTCCCACCTCCTAGGCCCAGAAAGTATCAACAACAATATCATAAAAGAAAAATTTCTTAACATAAAGATAGAGATGCATATAATAGTACAAGAAACTTACAGAACACAAAACAGATTGGACCAAAAAGGAAAATCCTCCTGCCACATAATAATTGAAACATTAAAAACACAGAAAAGAGGAAGAATTTTTAAAGCAGCAAGGGAAAATGACCAAGTAACATCTGAAGGAAGACTATCAGAATTACACCCCATTTTTTACTTGATTAGCTAAAGGACAGAAGGGCAAACAGAATATATGGAACTGATTAGAAATAGGTCTTTGGAGCATATACATTCTGTGTTGTCGGGATATCAGCAATTCAGGTCACATGGATCTGCAGTGGTAACTTGACCCACTCACAAACACCACTCATGAATCAGCAACAGGCCTATCCAGAAGAAACTGTTAGGTGCTGCCAATCATCTCAGTTCTCCTGAAGCAGCAATAAGCTGCTGGGATACCACCAGAAGTACTTTGGAGGCATCTCTCTATAATGATACATGATGACCATCAATGAATGGCAAAGCAAACCAATACCATCAGCTTTGTCAGCAACATCAACAAAAGCTCAAAAAGGACCAGCAAAAAATTGTAAGGATTACCAATACCACATACCCTCATCCACTCTTGCAAACATCATGTGTTCTCTCAAGCATTCTCTTTACCCAAACATTACATACTCTATTTTTTCTGGATGCATTCAGCAAACAACATGTGTCTGTTCTCAGCCAAACATCCTCCCACATGTGTACTTCAGTAAAAATCATCCTCTTATAATACAGTTTCCAGAAGGAAATAGAATAACACAATTGAATTTCCAAAGAAACCTGAAATTTGCACTTTAACTATGGATTAAATCTTGCCTTCAAGAACACAAACAACAAAAAGCCTACATACTCTTAGAAAGTGAAAAACTGTTTACTAAATCAACACCGGGTCAAGGAAGAAATAAACAAATTAAAACCTTCTAAATTCAATGAAAATGAGGTTACAACATACCCAAACTTATAGGCCACTATGAAAGCAGAGCTAAAAGGAAAGTTCTTAGCACTGAGTAATTACATGGAGAAACTGGAGAGTTCTCTTACTAATGAATTTAAAGTATATTACAAGGCTCTAGAGCAACAAACAAACAAAAAACAATGAAAATACATCCAGGAGGAGTAGACTGTAAGGCAATAATCAAATACAGGACTGACCTTAATCAACCAGGAACAAAAAATACAATACAAAGAATTAATGAAAGCCAGAATTGATTCCTTGAGAAAATCAACAAGCTAGACAAATCTTCAGCTAAACTATCTAAATAGTAGAGAGACAGTACCTAAATTAGCAAAATCAGAAATCTAAAGGGGGCATAAAATGAATACTGATATAATTTAAAGCATCATTGGATCTTAATTCCAAAGCTTGTATTCCACAAAATTGGAAATGCATTATTTTCTAGACAAATACCAATTACCACAGTAAATAAGGATTAGTTGCTATATCTGAATAGTCCTAAAATCCATAAGAAAAGAGAAGGAATTATTAAAAGACTCACAAACAAAAAATATCCCTGAACAAAAAGTAGTTTTAGTGCAGAATTTGCTATATATTCAAAGAGTCAATACCAATACTCCTCAAACATTCCCCAAAATAGAAGAAGAAAGAACACTACCAAACTCATTCTTTTTTTTTTTTTTTTTTTTTTTTTTGGTTTTTCGAGACAGGGTTTCTCTGTATAGCTCTGGCTGTCCTGGAACTCACTCTGTAGACCAGGCTGGCCTCGAACTCAGAAATCCGCCTGCCTCTGCCTCCCAAGTGCTGGGACCAAAGGCGTGCGCCACCACGCCCAGCTTACCAAACTCATTCTATGGGTCCACAATCATCCTAATACAAAAAGGGAAGGCAATTTTAGAATAATTTCCTTATGAACATTATTGTAAAAATACTCAATAAAATACTCACAAATTGAACCCAAGAAAATATCAAAGCCATCACCCACCATGACCAAATTGGCTTCATCCCAGTGATGTAGGGGTGTTTCAATACAAAAATCGCTTAGTGAAATCCAGTATATAAAAAAACTGGAAGAAAACAAACAAACAAACCCCAAAACAAACAATAATATCCCAAGATGTTGAAAAGGCATTTGACAAAATCCAACACCCCTTCCTGATAAAAATTTTGGAGAGTGCAGGGATAAAATGTACATACTTAATCAAAATAAAGGCAATATACAGCAAGCCTAATAGCCATTATCAATTAGAGAGAGAAAGAGTAAGCATTTCAACTAAAATTGGGGATAAGTCAAGGCTTGCCCCAATATTTCTTCAATATAGTACTTGGAAGCCTAGCTAGTTGAATAAGACAACTGAAGGGAATAGAAATTAGAAAGTAATAATAGCCACAAATAAAATAAAATACTTCGATGTATCTTTAACCAAGCAAGTGTATGAACTGCATGAAAGGAACCTCTAACCTCTGAAGAAAGAAATTGAAGAAGATAGCAGAGCATGGAAATAGTTCCTTTGCTAAGGGATTGGAAGTATTTACATAGTTAAAATGCCCATCTTACCAAAAGGAATTTAGACATTCAATTCCATCTTCACCAATATTGCAACATAGCTCTTCACAGATCTTCAGAACACAATCTTCAACTTCATGTGGATAAAAAAAAAACTAGCAAAACAAAACAAAAACCAGGATATCTAAAATCAATTCTGAACAATAAATGTACTTTTGGAGGTACCACTAACTCTGACTTTAAGCTGTACTAGAAAGTAATAGAAATAGAAAGTGATAGATATACAAAGAGATAGATTGATCTATGCAGTAGAACAGAAGATCCAAAAAAAAAAAAAAAACTACACACCTAAGAACACTTTGTTTTTGACAAAGAAATCAAAACCATACAATGGAAAAAGGGAAAGCACCATTAACAAAGTATGCTGATCTAACAGAATTCTGCATGTAGAAGAACACAAGTAGATCCATATTTATGACACTGCACAAAACTCAAGTCCAAATAGATGAAAGACCTCAATATAAATCCTCATTTTAAATCTCATAAAAGTGAAAGTGAGAAATATTCTTGAATACGTTGTTATAGGAGACAAATTCAGAAGAGAATACCAATGGCACAGGCACTCAAGGATTAATAAATGGGACCTTACAAAACTGAAAAGCTCCGTTGGTCAAACAGTTCTGTCACTAGGATCAAATGACAGCCTACAGATTGGGAAATGAACTTTAATAACCCTATATCTGACAGAGTACTAATATCCAGAATGTATAAAGAACTCAAAAAGTTAGACACCAACAAACCAAATAACCAACAAGACTGCCTCTCTCTCCAGCACAACAGCCTACCTGTCTTCCAGGAGGTCTTCCATAACCAGGAACAGAGGTCAGACCACTGCCCCAATACAAATGCCAGCTGGGAAACATACTGAGGCCTTTTTAAGTGGGATTTATCCCACTCTGCAGAAACACCATCCTCCCAGTTTGCATCTACACCTGAACCTGTGACATATCAGTGAGCCTGCTGCACCCCATCCCCTGGACTCTACAGGCTATCTTCCTCGCAGGAGGTCTTCCTTAGCCAGAAGTAGAGCCTCCCTGTCTTCAAAGAGATCTCTCAGAACCAGGAACACACATCAACTTGCCTCTCTCCAGACCCCAAAGAGAGCCTGTCTTCCAGGAGCCCTGCTGTAACCAGAGTCACAGGAGCACTGCTCTAACCAAAGACAACACTGCCTGTTCCAAGGAAGCCTGCTTTAACCCATGTCAGGCAGCGGGCATGGGAAAATAAAGGGGGTGGGAGAGAACCTGAGTACCGCTAGAGTTCCGGTGCTTTTGGTGGGCAGACACAGGTGACTGTCACATGCTCTCCGTGTGGCCTGGGTGGGCATCTGGCTGTAGGAAGCCACAAAATCCCACTCCACAGGGGGTGTAGGGAGAGTAGTCCAAGGTCTCTGAGCATCACAGAGGCCAGAGATGACAGGTTCTAACTCTTGGGCATCGCAGGACGTTGCTAGACACCATGGAAGAGCAGAGAACAAAGTGAGGGTCCGGGGGTAGCTCAGTCAGCCCCAGAGGACAGGGGAAAAAAGGTGCTGGGTGGTTTCCTCATAGGCAAGAGTCCCTGGTCTGGTCGGCCAGCTGGAAACACTGGGAGGCCTTATCAAGGAAGATTAGATGTAGCTCTTTAGGGGAAGGCCTCTTCCATTGATCAAGCACGGTGGGTCATGATGAGCAGAGATGGTCCACGGTTTTAGAGTTTTATTGTAGAAAGGCAGAAAGAAAGAGAGAAGGTAGAAAAAGAAAGGCCAGCCATGGCCACGTGCAGAGAGTGGGGAAGGGAGGGGGAGAAGAGCGAGAGATGAGAATAAGAGAGGTAAGCGTTTAAGAGAGAGAGGAGGGGTCAAGTAGTCCCTTTTATAGTGGGCTGGGCTAACTTGCAGTTGCAGGGTATCTGTGTGGAGGAGCATACCTGGCTATTGTCAGGTAACTGTGAGGGTTGAGTCTGTGTGACTGATAGTCACAGGATTATGGAGTTGGGGGCTCCATGGTGTCAGGTGCCTATGTCTGGGAACGTGGCTCACTATTTTCTTCCTTGGAGAGTTTTCTACTGGGTCTCTGGAGTAAGCTTTGCTCAACCAAAATACAGGATGCCTTTCCCACAAACCCAGGTCACACAGCTCTACTTGTCTCCAAGGAGGCCTGCACCAGTCCCAGAAACTCAGGCTAGCGAACGCCAGAAAAAAACAGATGGCAAAAGGTGAGCACAAGAACATAAGCAAGAGAAGTCAATGTAATTTGGCAACATCGGAATCCAGTTATTTTACCACAGGAAGCCCTGGGTACCCTAGCACACACAAAGAGGAAGATTCTGACCAAAAATCCCATTTCATGAAGATGATAGAGGATATAAATAACTCCCTTAAAAAATACAAAAACACAGAGACAAACAGGCAGAAGCCCTTAAAAAGGAAACAAGTAAATGCCTTAAAACATACAGGAAAATATAATGAAACTGGTGAAGAAATTGAACAAAACAGTCCAAGAAATAAATATAGAAACAGAAACAATAAAGAACACACAAATGGAGGCAACCCTGTAAATGGAAAACCTAGGAAAGAGAACAGGAGCTACAGATGAAAGCATCACCAAGATATTGAAAAGAGTATCTTGGGCATAGATGATATGGACACATTGGTCAAAGAAAATGCAAAGGGTAAAATGTTTCTAACCCAAAACATCCATGAATTTGAGGACACAATGAAAAGACCAAACCTAAGATTAATATAAAAGAAGATCTTGAAGATTCCCAGTTTAAAGGGCCAGAAAACATTTTAAACAAAATCATAGAAGAAAAGGTCCCTAACCTAAAAAAAAAAAAAAAAAAAAAAAAGAGTTGACCACAATTATACATTAACCCTAGAGAACTCCAAACAAATTAGATCAAAAAAGAAAAATTATCTGCCATATAATAATAAAAACTTAAAATATATAAAACAAAGAAACAATATTAAACGCTGTAAGGGAAAAAGGCCAAGTAACATATAAAGGCAATTCTATCAGAATTACAAAGTACTTCTCAAGAAAAATGATAAAAGGCAGAATCTTAGACAGCTGTCATACAGAGCCTAAGAAAACAGAGAAGCCAGATCAGGCTACTATACCAAGCAAAACTCTCAATCAATGTGGATAGAAAAAGCAAGCCAATCCATGACAAAACCAAATTTAAACACTATCTTTCTAGTAATGCAGCCCCACAGAGGACACTAGAAGCAAAACTCCCCTACAAAAAAGATAATTATACCCAAGAAAATGCAAATGGGTGTGTGGTGGATCCAAGCTGCAGCTTTGTAGCATAGGGACCTGGTTTAACTGAGTTCAAACTTAGGTCGTTTCTTTAAAAAGAATTACATGGATTTAACAGATATCCACAAAACATTTCATGCCAAAATAAAAGAATAAACATTCTCTAAAATTGACCATATAATTGGATACACAACTAGCCTCACCAGATAAAAAGATAATTAAAATAATCTCATGTATTCTATCAGATCACCACAGATTAAGACTGGACTTTAATAAAAATACTGACCAAGTTATCATTGAGTAAAGTGGTGGATATGGTATGTGATTCTCTTCCTTTCAGTTTGACCTCCTCAGGAAGGCTATAGTGAACCCTGGCAGTATCTCATAACTAAGACTCAATATCCAGAATAAAGTTGCTACAGATTCGAAGGTGGACATGTTTTCTAGAAAGCACAAAGATTAAGCCAACCATGTTTGTATACCCATTGGACACCCTTGAGTTCATCTAATAATTGGCAGTCATCTGCTTCTGCAATAACCTCTATCTGTAGGTTGGGGATAATGGGAGTAGATGAACCAAACATAATTTCAAAAGGGGTGAGTCCCATCTGATATGGGGAGTTCTGTACTCTATAAAGGGAGAAGGGGAAAAGAGTTACCTAGGCATTGTCAGTTGCCAAGGTCAATGTTGTTAAGGTCCCTTTTAGGGTTTTATTCATCCTTTTTCACCTGTCTTAGACTCTGGGGTCTGAAAGCACAATAAAGTTTCCAAACAATCCCCAGAATATTAGCTTAATGTCATATACTTTGGTCAAATTGGCATGCTGTCTTTCAGCTACTTCGAGACCTGCCAGCAGGGCATGATGGTAAACCAACAGTCTCTTTCTACTTTTAATGAAGTTAAAGTCTCAATCTGAGTGAGTAGGGGGGGAAAGCAAACATGAATAACTACATGGTTATTGGAGTGGATCTCCTGTAGGGCCAGGAAACAACTTACTGGCCTGGCAGGAATGGGTGGAATCCAGACAGAGAAGGAGACCACACAAGACCTGAATGACCTCCTGCCCAGCTACCTAGACAAGATGAAGAACCTGGAGACTGAGAACAGGAGACTGGAGAGCAAAATCCAGAAACATCTGGAGAAGAAGGGGCCCCAGGGTATCAGAGACTGAGGCCACTACTTCAAGACCATTGAAGACCTGAGGGCTCAGATCTTTGCAAATTCTGTGGACAATGCCTGCATTGTCCTGCAGATTGACAGTGCCTGTTTTGCCACTGATTACTTTAGAATCAAGTATAAGACAGAACTGGCCAAGTGTCAGTCTGTGGCGAACAAAATCCATGGACTCAGCAAGGTGGTACATGACATCAGTATCACAAGGCCACAGCTAGAGACAGAAATTGAAGCACTCAAGGAAGAACCATGAGGAGGCAGTTCAAGTTCTGGAAGACCAGATTGCCATTCTGGGTTGACTGTGGAAGTGGATGCTCCCAAATCTCAGGACCTCAGTAAGATCATGGCAGTCATTGGCTCCCAGCATGAAGCACTGGCTCAGAAGAACTGTGAGGACCTGGACAAGTACTGGTCTCAGCAGACTGAGGAGGGTATCACAGTTGTCACCACTAAGACTGCCCAAATCAGGGATGCTGAGACCATACTCAGGGAGCTGATATGCACACTCCAGACCTTGGAGATTGACCTGGACTTCAAAGAAAGAAAGAAAGAAAGAAAGAAAGAAAGAAAGAAAGAAAGAAAGAAAGAAAGAAAGAAAGAAAGAAAGAAAGAAAGAAAGAAAGAAAGATCAAATTGGAGAACAACCTCCTGGATGTAGAAGCCCAATACAAGGCATAGATGGAGCAGCACAATGGAGTACTTCTGCATCTGGAGTCAGAGCTGGCACAAACTCATGAAAAGGGGCAGCGCCAGACCCAGGAATATGAAGCCCTGTTGAACATCAAGGTCAAGCTTGAGGCAGAGATCTCCACCTACCACTGCTCGCTGGAGGATGGAGAAGATTCCAGTCTCAGTGATGGCCTGGAGTCCATCAACTACATGTAAACTGTGCAGAAAGACTACTACCCATAAGATCATGGATGGCAATGTGGTGTCTGAGTTCCTTCTATGATGCCACACAAACGATTATAACTAAACTACACAAAGACTCAACAAAACTTCGCTTATAACAATGCAAACACACACACACACACACACACACACACGCACACGCACACGCACACCGAAACGAAATGAAACGAAATGAAACGAAACAAAACAAAACAAAACAAACAAAACAAAACAAAAAGCACCTCAATATATTTATCCCAATCCGAATCCTGGACATATTAAAACATCATTCACCATTGTTCAAATAGGCTTTGACAAGAGATGTAGGGAGGGTTCAATATGAAAATCCAACAATATAATAATCCAGTAGATAAACAAACTCAAAGAAAAGAAACCCCATGATCACATCATTAGATGCTGAAAATTCCTTTGACAAAATATAACACCCCTTCATGTTCAAAATCTTGGGGAGATCTGGAATTCATAGCACTTACCTAAAAATAATAAAAGTTGTATATAGCAAACCAAGAGACAAAATCAAATTAAACAGAGAGATACTTGAATCAAATATCACTAAAATCAGGGGCAAGAAAATGCTGATCACTCTTTCCCTATCTATTCAACATAATACTCAAAGTTTTAGCTATTAGCAATTAGACAACCGTAGGAGATCAAGTGGATGCAAATTTGGAAGCAATAAGTCAAAGTATCACTATTTGCAAATAGTATATATAAGTGAACCCCAAAACTCTACCAGAGTACTCCTACAGCTGATAAACAAGTTTAGAAAAGAGTCTGGATATAAAAGTAACTCAAACCAGTTGGCTCCCTTTATATACATGATGAATTTCCTGAGACAGAAATTAGAGAAACAACACCCTTCACAACAGCTACAAACAATATAAAATATTTTGGTCTAACTCTAACCAATCAATTGAAATATCTGTAAGACAAGAACTTCATGTCCCTAAGGAAAGAGATTAAAGAATAAATCAGAAGATAGAAAGATCACTTATGCTCATGGATCGATAGAATTAATATAGTAAAAATGACCATCTTACCAAAAGCAATCTACAGAATCAATGTAATCCCCATCAAAATTTGTAGATTGATCTTCACAGACAAGGAAAGAGCAGTCCTCAACTTCATATGGAAAAATGACAAAAAAATACTCATTGATAACTGGGTATTAGTCACAAAATACAGAATACCCATGATACAACTCACATACCACATGAAGTTTATTAATCAGAAAAGTCCATGTGAGGATGCCTCAATCCAACTCAGAAGTAGGAACACATTAACCACATTACACTGTGAGAGGGAGAGACCTGTGTGGGAGATGGGAGGGTAAGAAAATGTAGGGGCAGGATTGGGTATGGGGGGAGGGGAAACAGGATAGAGGCCCAGATGGACAGGAAAATTAATGGAAATATGCAGCTCAGAGAGGTAGGGGACAGACAGAAAGTTCCAGAGACCTGAAATTTGAGAGGCTAGGACTTAACGGGTATGACTTCAAAAATGCTCAACACTGGGAATATGGATCCTGAAGAGATGACATTCAGTGACAGGGAATTCAGTGAAGGGATAGGACCACCCATCTATTTTCAAATTTTTGTCCGGAAATTATTCCTGTCTAAAGGAAATGCAGGGAAAAAAATGGAGCAGAGACTGAAGTAGAGGCCATCCCAGGATAGACCCAGCTTTGGATACATCAATGTGCAAGCACCGAACGCTGACATGATTACCGATGCTTACAGACATGAGCCTAGCATGGCTGTCTTCTGAGAGGCTCTACCAGCAGCTGAGTGAGACAGATGCAGATACTTACAAACAACCATTGGACTGATATCAGGGACTCCTATGAAAGAGTTAGGGGAAAGAATAAAGGAGCTGAAGGGGATCATCATCTACATTCTGCTCCATTGCTTTTGCAACTAATAGTAAGTATCATCTAAACCAGACCCTTAAAAGCATCCAGAGACTAAGCCAACAACCAAAGAGCACACAGGGCTTGACCCCTGCCCTCTAGCACATACGTAGCAGAGGGATGCCTTGTCTGGTCTCCATGAGAGAGTATGTGCCTAATCTTGTAGAGAGTTTATGCCCCATTGATGCTGGAAGGGTGAGGTGGTGGTAGGTATGTGGGTGAGGAGGTACCTTCTGTACTGGCTAGCTTTGTGTCAACTTGACACAGCTGGAGTTATCACAGAGAAAGGAGCTTTAGATGGGGAAATGCCTCCATGAGATCCAGCTGTGGGGCATTTTCTCAATTAGTGATCAAGGGGGTAGGTTCCCTTGTGGGTGGGACCATCTCTGGGCTNATCAAGGGGGTAGGTTCCCTTGTGGGTGGGACCATCTCTGGGCTGGTAGTCTTGGATTCTATAAGAGAACAGGCTGAGCAAGCAGGGGAGGCAAGCCAGTAAAGAACATCCTTCCATGGCTTCTGCATCAGCTCCTGCTTTCTGACCTGCTTGAGTTCCAGTCCTGCATCCTTGGGTGATCAACAGCAGTTTGGAAATGTAAGCCGAATAAACCCTTTCCTCCCCAAATTGCTTCTTGGTCATGATGTTTGTGCAGGAATAGAAACCCTGACTAAGACACCTTCTCAGACTCAAAATGGAGTGGAAATAGGATAACAAAAATCTGGAAGGGGACAGGAGTTAATATTTGGGATGTAAGGAAATAAAATAATTTAACATAGCATAATTTAAAGAAATGAAAAAGAATATTTTTAAAAAAACTAGTTGCAAAAGCAATGGAGCAGAATATAGAAAAATGGTAGACAAAAATAATCTCAACAACAGTTCTTTGAAAACAGATTGGGTTCAGAGCTAAACAGAAAATTCTCAAGAGTTATCTTGAATGGCTGAAAAGCAACTAAAGAAATGTTCAAAGTCTTTAGTTGTCAGTGACATGCAAATCAAAAAGACTCTGAGATTCTATGTTACACCCACCAGAATTGTAAGATTAAAAGCTCAAAGGGTGTAGCACATGCTGGCCACATTTTAGAGCAAGGGATAGAGCAAATTCATTCCTGATGTCAGGAGTTCAAACTTTCACAATCACTCTGAAAATCAGTTTTTCAGGGTGATGATTTGTATATGCTTGACCCAAGAAGTGACTCGATTAAGGTGGAGTGTTTTACTGTACACATGGTCTTTAAGACCCTGATCCTGGCTTCCTGGAAGCCAGTTTTTTCCTAGCAGCCTTCAGATGAAGTATGCCTGACTGGATACTGCCATGCTCCCACCTTGATAATAATGGACTGAACCTCTGAACCTGTAAGCTGGCCCTAATTAAATGTTGTCCCAATAAGACTGGCCTTGGTCATGGTTTCTGTTCACCATGTTAGTGTAGAATCCTAAGGCAGGTATTTTCTCAGAAGAAACAGAATAGTTCTACCTAAAGATCCAGATATACCACTCCTCAGCATATATCTGACAGATGCTCCACCATCCTACAAGGACACTTGCTCAATTATGTTCATAGCAGTTTTATTCATTATAGAAAGAAACTATATACAACCTAGATGTCGCTTAACTAGAGAATGGATACAGAAAATATTGTATATCTACACAATAGAATACTATTCAGTCATTTAAATCATGAATTTCACAGGCAAGTGGATGGAACTAGAAAATATCTGAGTGCAGACTCCCAGAGGCAAAGGACATGCATGGTATGTGCTCAGTTATAAGTGGATATTAGCTATAAAGTGCAGTATAACCATGCTATAATTAATAGACCCCAAAAAGCCAAATAACAAGGAGGGCACACGTATGGTTGAATCTTTCTCAGAAGTGGAAACAAAATAGAGGTTGAGGGAATGGGGGAACTGGGTGGAAAAGGGGATAAAAGGGAAGCAGGGCAGGGGCAGATCATTTGTAAGTTCAGGGGAGAGAGAAGGGAGATTGGATGTGGGAAGACGTAATCTCTAGGATATATCAGAGAACTGGAATTAGAAGTGTCCCCTTTTATGGTTTAAGGGAGCGACTCTATCTGAGACTCCTAGTAGAGAGGGATATGAATCCTGAAGTGACCACTTCCTGTAGCCAGGCATGACTCCCAGTGAAAGGTTAAGGACAGTAACCCACCCACAAAACCTTATATTCAAAATGTGCCCTGCCTACAAAATGTACAGGGAAAAAGATAGAGCAGATACCTAGGGGATGACCAATCAATTGACAGTCCTGAATTGAGACCCATCCTACAGGCAAGAACCAATCCCTGACACTGTCAATGATAGTCTTTTATGCTTGCAGACGGGAACCTAGCATAAATATTGTCTCAGAAGCTCCAACAAGTATTCAATGGAAAGAAGCAGAGACTCACACCAAAACATTAGGTGGAGCTGGGGGAATCCCGTAGAAGTGTTAGGAAAAGGATTGTGGGATGGGAAGAGGACTGGGACTTCACAGGAAGACCAACAGATGTCAAGAAACCCAAAGAAACAAACAAGAAAAACCACACAGTTATATGGAATTAGTTTTAGGTCTTTAAGTTATACTCCATTGATCTCAACAGCTGGTTTTTTTTTTTTTTTTTTTTTTTTTTTTTCCATATTATTTTTTTTATATTCAGGGTTTCTCTGTATAGCCCTGGCTTCCCTGGAAGGTGTGGATGACTATATATTTCTTTTTCTTTCTTTCTTTCTTTCTTTTTTTTTTTTTTTTTTTTTTTTTTTTTGTGCCAGTATCATATATTCTGATTACTTTAGTTCTTCGTTCTAATTTGATGTTGGAGATGTTTATGTTTCCAGGAGTTATTTGATTATTCAGGATTTTGTTTTGTTTTGTTTCATTTTTTAACTATCCTAGGTTTGTTCTGCTTCATTATATGACATTATAAGAAGACCTATACATGTGTTTATATTAATTATCTGATCTTGAATTTAGTTTGGTAGGGGCGATACATATGAAGAAAATGACCCACATTTTAGGTAATAATATCTTTTTTTTCTTTTTGTATTAGATATTTTCTTTATTTACATTTCAAATGTTATCCCCCTAGTTTCCTCTCCAAAAATCCCCTATCCTCTCCCCCCTCCCCCTGCTCCCCAACCCACCCACTCCTGCTCCCTGGCCAGGCATTCCCCTATACTGGGACACAGAACTATCACAGGTCCAAGGGCCTCTCCTCCCATTGATGACCAATTAGGCAATCCTCTGCTAAATACACAGCTAGAGCCATGAGTCCCACCATGTGTTTCCTGTGATTGGTGATTTCATCCCAGGGAGCTCTGGGGTTACTGGTTAGTTCATATTGTTGTTCCTCCTAGGGGGCTGCAAACCCCTTCAGCTCCTTGGGTATTTTCTCTCACTTCTTCATTGGGGATCCAGCGCTCTGCCTAATGGATGACTGTGAGTAGTCAGGCACTGGCAGAGCCTCTCAGGAGACAGTTATATCAGGCTCTTGTCAGAAAGCTATTGTTGGCATCTGAAATAGTGTCTGGGTTTGGTGGTTGTTTATGGGATTGATCCCCAAGTGGGGCTGTTTCCTTCAGTCTCTGCTCTGAACTTTCTTCTCTCTTTAACTCCTTCCATGGGTATTTTGTTCCCCCATCTAAGAAGGATCGAAGTATCCACACTTTGTCTTCTTTTTCTTGAGTTTCATGTGTTTTGCAAAATGTATCTTGGGCATTCTAAGTTTCTGGGCTAATATCCCCTTATCAGTGAGTGCACATCATGTGTGTTCTTTGTGATTGGGTTACCTCTTTGGATGATATCTAAAATTCAGTCCAGTACCTGATTTTTAATTAAGTTCTTGTGATTATCTGGATTTTCCAGATATATGTTGTTATGTCACACACTTTTCTATAATTTTTATTTTGAATATTTCTCTCTATTCTCTCATCAAATTTTCCAAGGCTTTGTTAATATTACTGACTTCCTCAAACAACCGTTCTTGTTTCCTAGACTCATTGTGTATTAATTTTGTTTGTATGTTTGTCTTTTTATTGACTTCAGTCCCAAATCTGATTTTTTTTTTTTTTTGCTTCTTGCTCATTTTGGGTATAATTATTTTTATTCTAGCTTTCATGTATTCTGTTAAACACTTGAGATCTCTCTCTCAATCTCTCTCTCTTTCTCCCTCTCTTTGTCTGCATTTACTCTAAATAGGCATTCAGTTTTTCTCTGTGCATAGGCATTTAGGGCTATAATTAGGCCTTTTTGAAACAAATTCATTTTGTTCCATAAGCTTAGGTTTCTTCCTTATTAATACTTTACTCAATTCCAGAAAGTATTTTATTTTTCTTAATTTCTTTCTTGACCCATTTTTCCTTTAATACTTAGTTCTTCAGTATCCATGAGGCTTTAAACTTTCTGTATTTTTTGATTTTGTTATCAAATTTTAATTAATAGTGGTCAGAAAGGGTACAAATTTTTATTTCAAATTGCTTGTATCTGTTGAGATTTGCTTTGTGAAGTGGTGAGAACAAATTACATTCTTTTGTGTTTGTATGAAATATGCAAATATCTGTTAGGACTGTTAGTTTTACTGCATTGAGTCCCGGTTTGTACCTTCTCTAAATTTCACGTGTTTTCCCATGTGTTTTTCCTCAGCAAAACACCATGTGAAGACTCATAATACCACTAGAAATGTTAAAATTCACCATCCCTTCCCAATAAAGAAGAGCTGTAACACTGAAAACCTGAAAAGAAGGTCTTTTCACCTGGTACTCACAACAGGAATGAGATCCTGCTAATCTAATTCTTTCAGCTCCACTTCATCCACTTGAGTCTGATATGCAGTAGGGCCTAGACACCCTAAAGGAAGAAGTAGAGCATGAAAACACATGGAATGATCCAACAACACCATTTTTCTGTATTAAGTAAGAATATTTTACTATGTTAAAATATTAAAGTCTAATTGGTAGAAATAAATCAATAAGCATATACAGAAGAATAGATGGAGATAAGATATAATGAGTATAGAATGTCACCACCTAGCTTAAAAACAGAACTATATTCAGCATTGTACCATCTCGTATGGATGGATTAAAACAATTTGTGTTATAACACATAAGCTTAAGGAAGTTGACTACTTGGGATTTTCAATTCCAACATGACTTAACTTACACAGAGTATATAAATGTGTTAAATCAGTATAGACAAAGAGAGAAAGGATAATTTATGAGCATGAATAAAGAAGAAAATCAGAATTTACTAATCAAAATATACTATGCATTGTTTAAAGTATTGAATAAATTTCAAAGCTTTATCCTTATCAGGCAACACATGGCTAAAACCACTAAATTATATTTTACTATTAATACCTCTGTACATTTAAGTGTCCTTATTACTAAAAGACTTAAGAGAAATGTACATTTATTATAGAGAGTAAATGTTTCTATAAATGAGATGACATGGTATTTTATTAGGTAAAAAGTTAAAAACATAAATCACTTGCTATTTATTAACTATATAATACTTTAAACATTATACAATTCTATTTAACAAAACAACTTATCAGTATTTATAGAAGGTACATTATCTGAAACAAAGAAGGAAGGTACATTTAACATGATTTTTAAAAATGTACTTTATAGATAATGAGTATGACTATGTAGATTTTATATAGGATTAAATGACATTTTATATTAACACAGAAAGAAGAAATCTGCAAGTAGTTTAGAAATTTTCACACAGTTTTAATTTTAAGCACTTTCTTTTATTTTCAACAATATAGAGTTAAATTTATATTCAAACAGTAGCATGTTTCTTCACTTTGAAAAGTAACAGACACAAAGAATTAAGAATAAAGAGCTATCGTACGAAGTGAGATGTATGCCATGTAAACAACAAGTGCATTCCTACCCTTGCTTATGCTGCCCTTTCTTTTAACTGCATATCCCTCTTACTAAACTACTAATTCAAGTATTTGCATTCAAGAAGATTTCAATATGAGGAATAAGGGACAATTGCAAGTCTGCAATTGGATTAAAATACTTGATAACTAGGAGTTACATAAAATACAGTTGGAATTGGTTTCTTAAATCATAAAATAAAGATTTCCACTTTAATTATGAGTATATGTGTGCTAAGCATTTCTGGGCATAAGAGATTTTATTTTTTTAGAATGCTTAGCTAGTTTTATAATCTTTATTGCTCAATATATTGTATTTTACCAGTTAAACTAAGCAAAAAAAATGCCTTCCCTACATATATAAATTGGGGTTCAGGTAAATACTTAGTTCATAATTGTGATTCAACCATATTTACAAGACCTAAAATTTTTGCAGATAATAGGGCTGCCTCTAAACTGTTATTTTTTTCATTAATTTATTTCTAATATAATTTGTGTGTCTAATCTATATTTAAAATTAATAAACTAATTGCTTAATGGTTGGATTCTTTGTAATATATTTTGCGGTTATATTCTGCGACAAGGGAGTTAGTTTCTCTCCATAAAGAATTTTTAAAAATTCTATAGATGGACATATATTAATATTTATAGCTATATGAAGGTTAACTAAACTTGATAGTTAGGACAGAAATATAAATATTTTCATTTACTATGAAACATATTCTTCATGAAGTTAAGGTAGCAAGTGTGAAGCTTTACCCTACAGAACTGAAGTGGTTATACCTGAATATCTATATGATATCTATGCCAGTGAGCCTCAAATGAAAGGAAAGTGAAGTAATATAACAAGAATTTCTTTATTGGAAAGAGGATACAGTATAGACAATTATCAGAACTTCTGTGTTCAGTCACCAAATGCAGACACTATTGCATATGCCAGCAAGTTATTGCTGACATGACTCTGATACAGCTATCTCTTGTGAGGATATGCCAGTGCCTGGCAAATACAGAAGTGGATGCTCACAGTCATGTATTCGATGGAATACAGGGCCCCCAATGGAGGAGCTAAAGAAAGTACTCAACGAGATGAAGGGGTCTGCAACACTATAGGTGGAACAACAATATGAACTAATCAGTACCCCAAGAGCTTGTGTCTCTAGCTGCACATGTAGCAGAAGATGGCCGAGTTGGCCATCATTGGGAAGAAAGGCCCTTGGTCTTACAAATATTATGTGCCCCAGTATAGGGGAATGCCTATGCCAGGAAGCAGGAGTGGGTGGGTTGGGGACCAGGGCAGGAGGAGGGTATAGGGGACTTTTGAGATAGCATTTGAAATGTAAATGAAGAAAATATCTAATAAAAATTGTTTAAAAGTATTTTAAGCAATGATATTGATTACTCTTTATATGTAAGAATTGCCATGATTGATTTGTATGAGGGGCATAGGTAATGTATACCATGGCTCAGGGAACTTGATAATAATCATTGCAACATGATGAGCCATATTTTTCACCTGCCAAAAATGTTTAAAGGACTTTTAGCTACTATTTCCACTAAGGAATGTTAACAGGATCTCCTCAAATCATGTTTTGTACATGTGGATAAAAGTTCAAAAACATAAAAATTTGATCAAGTTTATAAAAGCATAGAAATGGATATGCTGGAAGCAACATTGATATCTGTTTTCACAGCTTTGTTTTCATGTAGTCAATATGGACATCTAATAAAGCATGAAAAAAATGACATGGATATTTAAAGTTGAGTTAGTAGGTCAAATTAATAGTCTATAGAATAAGAAATGAAGAAAGGCTTTTCTAATGTCAATAAAAAAGCACATAGTAGTCATATAGATAGAATTAAGATTCAGTATTATTTATCCATAATTAAGTAAAAGGCATAAATTATAAGTGAGGAATATCATGATCAGTAAGTTGCCAAAAGTATGAGCTATATAGTTATCAACATGTACAAGTTAGAATTAAACTAAAAACATGACTAGATCCATGAAATTGTCTGCATAGTAAGAGACTACTTCAAAGTGGGATAAGCTATGGGCATAGATAAAAATTCCTCCCACCCCAAATAGAACAACAAATAACAACAGAAAGAATATTTTGACCTTAAAAAGGACAATTATCTCTAAGGTTAAAAAGACAGGTCATAGAGTATATTCAAGATATTTATTTCCTTTCAACATGATAAATTCAGATATTAATGTATGTTAAATTTAATATAAATAAAGCTTATATCCTTTAGATTCCAAGTGTTTTAGGCAATTGATACATTATTGTCATGTAGGAGTATTTATATCCACTTATCTCTTAGGATAAATTATGTTCATGTTCTTACAAAAGTCGATTCTCATGAAACATTGGTTCATTGAACTTTAAAGAGATTATCAGAAAAATTGTATTTGGCTCCTGATATATTTATTTTTTTTGCTATTGCCTACTTCTGTGTATATATCTAAGAGAAATTAAATAACTACATCCATGAGATACCTGTTTGCCCATATTTACTGCAGTGCTATTAACAGTATCCAAATGTGATTAACTGAAATGTATACCAGATGCTTATAAGACGATGAGGGAAATACGGCATGATTCTAAATGGAATATAATTTCACCATTAAAATAAAATATTTTTTCTGAAAAAAGGAAGAATTTATACCCCTGTTTCCTATAGGAAAACACTTATTAAGAACAAATAATTTTCAGGGTAACTAGACCTAACACCATCATTTCCTAAGCAATTGACAAATTGTATGATTCAAAAGTGCTGTGTATAAAAATAAACATTAGCATACAAACCTACCAGTTAACACTAAGATACATGTGTTATTCTACAAATAACCTGACTCATTGGCTTGTATTTTTAAAAGCATTTATTTTCAGTCATAGAACTGGGTCAATACACTGGGGCATTTCACACATGGCTATGGCTGCAGAGCTCTTTTTAAGGCTGAATCCTAACTTATTTTATCATTTTCTTAGAGGTCAGTCGACAAGTTCCAATTGTAACCATTAGACCAGTAAAAACATATAAAATTGTGTATGACTATTTTGTGATGTAGATATAAAACCATAAACCGATCAATGTTTAAAAATTTGTTATCACTACTGGGATCAACTCTTCATTATTTCAAAGATAGCAAATTTCCATATTATGGTTTATGTCACATTTAACATTTTAAATACTTAAAATAAATGAATTTTAGTTCATATAGAAATATTAATATAATGAACCTTTCTACAATTCATGACACTAGTCATAAAAACTCCCTCAGTCACAACATTCAAGTAATCCAGTCTATCATATAATTTTAGGATAGAGTGAGGAAGAAGGAATGGTTCATGCACTCTTTGTTCACTGGGATAATTTACATATGAAAGTATATATGGAGGCTCAGTGCTAGGGAATGGTAGGACAGTGAGGTAGGAGTTGATGGGTAGATGGGAAGAGCACCCTCATAGAAGCAGGGAGAAGGAAGGATGGAAAAAGAGATAACATTTAAAATGTAAATAAAATACAATACAATAAAATAAAAAGAAAGCACAAATTAGGAAAAAATTACATTTTTACCTGAAGAAAGTTTTGAAACCAGTAAGTGGTTAGCATTTTAATATTTTATGTTAATTTATAAAGAGATAGTTATAAATGATTGCCAAACTCTTTTAACAATAAATCTTTTAAATTTATGTAGTATTCATAAAATTCAGCAAAACTAAATGCAATTGTATTTCTTAGCCTATGAATCATATAATCTGTAATGTGATTTGTGTAGATTCTCACTATACTGCATACATGTAATGAAGATGCATGCTGTGTATAAATTTTAAAGCAGAACTCATGAATAATTTCATTTGTAGAAAATGTATTGTAAGTACAATAAAATTAAAAATTTATATCAGTGCAATCAATGGAAAGATTTTATAAATGATTATATCATCAGCTATATTGTTTTATAGCACCTGCATATCCTAAAGAATTTTTATGATCAGCAGCAACAACAAAAAGCGAAAAGTGGAAGTATGGACACCAGACTGGGAAGGAATACTAAGTAAGAGGGTATATAGTCTCAGACATGTCAACTAGTGGATGTCTACTTCTTGAGACGTCTCGTGAATTGTTTCTCTTTGGTTGTTTTTCCTATCCAACTTCGATGTGACAGTTTTGTCTTAGCTTACTATATTTTATTTTACTATGTTTTCTTGTTATCTCTAGAATTCTTGTTCTTTTCTACTGAGAAACAGAAAGGAACTGAATCTGGATAGGACAGGTAGAGAGGAACTGGGAGTTATGATCAATTATATGAGAACATAATGTATTTTAATAAAAGGGAAAACAACTATAACTATAGAAATATTACATGCAGGGTTGTGTTGCCTCATGTCTACTATACAACTGGGCATGGCCACTTGTGGAAGTGGAACATGGGGAGTTTGACTGCACTTATCCCACACAATCCCAGGGCAGGTGTGCTGGTCTGTTGGGAAGCACTGAGGCAGTGCTCTGGGGGTGGAGAAGCACAGTCTGAGAAGACAGAAAAAAGTGAGAGGTAGCTTGGGGGTCCCTGTGCCTTTTAAGAGGGTGGGGCCTTGGGGTTCCCAGGTTCTTGAACAGCTGGGACTCTCAGAGAAGTTAAGAACTTGAGAACAGATTGGGGACCCACAGGCTGGGGAAGGGGAGCTCCAGCTAGTTCCATGTGGAGAGTCCTTAGCTTGATGGTGGCAGGCTTGGTGCAGTTGTGCCTGAGAGTGCAGAGAGGTCTTCTTTGGGATACTAGACTTCAGCTCTGACTCTGTAGGTGAAGGCCTTCTCCAGGGATCCCCAATGTGGATCACAATAAAGAGAAAGTCCATGGTTCCAAACCAATTATTGTAAGGATAGTTGGTGGAAAGTATATGTATAAAACCATACTCTACTTCTCAGGGTAGGCCTGAGATTAAATATCTTTTGCAGGGAGGAATATCTGGGAAGGGAATCTTGTTGGCAATTCCCTCTGGGCCTCTTGATACCTCATTAGCATGGAAATCCATCTTAAGCCTACTTGACCCCAGATCACTTCTCTTTTCCTATTGTCTTGGTCTGAGATCTTAGGGATGCCTCATCTACATGTGGAAGGGCTTGGGGCCTTGCCCTTACATGACTGATAGCCACAAATCTATGGGGGCTGGGTCGGTTACTGTGACTATGGGACAGGGGCCTGCTGCCAGTAGTAGGTGAAGCTCCTATTGTTCCAAGTTTTTCTGGAACTTCAATCCTTTAGATCAGCCTGAGGACCAGGCTTCCTTTCATGGGTCCACTACACACACTTATCAATTCTTTGTGTAAGCAAATGCCTGAAGAATTGTCTTGAAGATAAAAATTTTAGTGTTAATTTGTTTCACAATTTTTGACACTTTAAATCACTGATAAACTATTTAAATATGAATCACATTTTATTGCCCCAAGAAACACAAAGAATGGACAGCAAGTCTGCTTGATCAAGCTGACAAATATTTTCCTGGACAGGTTTTATACCCAGAGAAGCAGGATATGGGGAGCTTTGTTTCTGGGGGAATGCCCCTGTTCCCCAAAGCAGGATATTGGCTAGGTTAAAAAAAAAAAGTTCAGCAGGAGGAACAGAACAGAATGGGATGCTAAGTACCTGTCCACAAGATCTATAGACATTTGTTCTTAACTGGGGATAGTACTTTCCTACAGAGGCCTCAGCTTTTCCCCACAGAAATCTCAATTAAGCTAGTTCTTTTCCACTAAGGCTGAGACTTTGTAAATGAGCACTTATGGCTATCAAGGCAATTAACATTCAAACAGGGTCGCTCTCAGCATTTTATCAATCACAATTTCTGAAAATTAAAATTTGGGAAAGGAAACTTGGCTTAAAAAAGTGTTTCAGTGGGAGGAAGTGAAACAAGAATCAGTATTAGAAACTAGTTCTGGGCTTCAGTAACATAAGCAGGTAACAGTTGTAAATACATACAGGAAGAATCTATGATAGATTTTGAAATAATTAGATTTGAATTTTTATACACATGCAAATGATCAGTAATGAGATCAAAGTCTTCTTATTTTGTATATTTTCATACTAGATTACTATATTGGAACAATTAAAGATGTATACATATTATGAATTAAATGTTAATACTTACATATTCTGGGCCAACTGTAAATTATAGTTAAGGTTTGCAAGTAAAACTTTTAGTATTTCAATATTTACCTTTGAAATTTGACAGCATACTAGCACTAACAGTGTCACTATGAGCAAGCATTTAAACAATCATTTTGCATGCAATAATCTATTTCTATATTATCATAATCATACACATACTCCCTTATAAGGGAGGACAAAATAGAGTTGCCTGACATTGTGTAGTTCTGTAGATATAATTTAAAGAAGTATTTTTTAAATTAATTTGCATATTTTCTCAAATGATTGATTTCAAATTATATATACAATTTCATATAGAAAATTTGATACAATTCTTAGATTGTAGGGTAAATTCTCAAAAAAAAAAAAAAAATAAGCGCCAACAATGAAGATACTCATAAAAATCCTAAAATAAGAACAGAAAATTATACTTATGGTTATTTTCAAGGTTTATAAAACATGATCATACATGTAATTACATTTATCAATTCATTAATTATACTACACAATACATATATATTCTAAAATCCCCCATAACATATACTAGGTCAGAAACTAAAGCTGTGAATGTAGAAGTAATATTATTTGGAAGATGGAGGAAATTAGTGGGAGAAACAAAGTGACAAGATACTCTAATGGGTATGAATTTAATTGAAATGCATAATAAATATGTGTGAAATGTCATAATTGAACTTTTGTGTACTAGATTATTCTAATAAAATATATAAGAACAAAAATAGAAACTGAAAAGATAAAGCTTACCATATAGCATTATAAACTAAGATGTTATAGGTAATTATATCAAACTGTGAGAAATACGGGATATGAGTGAGATCATCAGTTTGTCTGTCTTTGTAGACAAAATTTGCTTTAGAAGAAGTAATATATATGACATTGTTCTCTTGAGATCACAGGAAGCTTTGTAGAAATAGTTTAAGAAGGGGCCTTCTACAACCCATGGGTGAGAACTCATCAGACTTAACCCTCAGGACACAAGGATCTTTGTTTTCACTATAAAATGCTGAGATAAGACTTCTCTGTTTCTGTGGAATTTTCTTTTGACAGATCTAATGGGCTATGCATTAATGCTCCCTATGTCTGTTCTGTGACTTAGAAACATATTTTCCATTAAACAAGAGCTGTTGAAAATTAGGAAGAAATTCTTATGTCTGTGATTGAATTCCTATTTAGCAGTATGGGGTTGATTTTATTTATCTCCAGTTATTTGTCCTAGCCGGTACTTAACAGCTTTATGAAGGGTTGTATTGTCTTGGAAAAAAGCTCTCAGAAGATGACCTGAGAGTATTGCATTTATCAGAGCTTAGACATGTGAAGAGGTATCAATACTAAGTATATTATTCCTATGGATGTAGTGACCAGTGTCATGCTTTGTATATTAGAGTTTAAGTAATCAGATTCCTTATTTCTGGCATATTCTAAGATCAATAGCAAATCTTTAAGCATTATTAAATTACATATGTCTTTGGGACAAGAAAACATAGGACGGTGAGTGGTTAAAATTAAGTAACATAATTTCAAACATCAATATTTGTGTAATCTTCATTAAAACCATCTCTTTTATAACAATTTTATTTAAATTCAATTAGTAATTTATAATCTAATTTATGTCAGTATAAATGATATATTCCTTTTGTGAATATAATCTACAGGAAGAGTTTGTAAGTTTCTACCAAATGTATACAAAATTAAATTAAGACATTTATGCTCACAAATAATATAGAAATGAATGAAGTTTAATGAATTCAAGCTTTGTTTTGAAATCTGAATATAAAATAGGATACTACTTTGCCATTAATAAAACTTTGCTAATCACTTATTGTTCAACATATCAGATATTATAGGAAAAACAGGTGAATGATAGTATCTGCCTTAGAAACCCGGACTTTGCATGGAGAGCATTTTCAAACAAGGACAATTTCTTACTGGGTTGATATCAAAAGTGTGTTAGCAGGTATTATTACCTGAAGACTTTTAATTGAAGTGGACATTAGTTACAACATTTGGGGGTGGGGAGTTTGGGGGCTGTTGTTTTACATATATGCTATTTAGTCAGATTTTGCTGATGATTTCTTTCCTTTTTTGAATTTTTATTAAATATTTTCTTTATTTACTTTTCAAATTTTATCCCCTTTCCTGGTTGCCCCTCCAAAATGCCCTATCCTTTCCTCACTCCCCCTGTTCACCAACCTATGCACTCCTACTTCCAAGTCCTGGCATTACCCTACACTCGAGCATCAAGCTGAAAAAGACAGATACAGATATTTGCACCCAACCAATGGATAGAACCTGGTGACCCCTATGGTTGAGATGGGGAGAAGCTTGAGAAGGCTGAGGAGGAGGGGAACCCTGTGAGAAGACCAGAAGTCTCAACTAGCCTGAATTCCACTATCTCTCAGACACTGAGCCTCCAACCAGAAAGCAGGCCCTGGCACATACACAATGGGGGACTGCAAGGTCTAGACAGGGTTGGAGAGGGCGCACCTAATCCTTGAGAGTTGGGGTACCAGGGAGTGGGAACATCTGGTGGTGTAGGAGTGGGGGACATCCTCTTGGAAACTGGGGTGAGGGGTGCTGGATATGAAGCGGTCAGGGTTGTACCAGGAGGGGCATGGAGGCTGGACTGTAGGGGAGGATTGAGTAATGAATAAAATAAAATATTTTTAAAAAACACATGTGATAGACATTTCTCAAACATTGATAAAATGATGATAGTTTTTACTACTAAGACACATTGATTTTCTGTTTAAGCTCTAATTGTTTATCAAATGTTCTGAAATAGATTTCCTCCACATCTTAAAACTAAAACACATGTTATTTGTTTCTAAGTCCTAAAAGTTTTAAGTGCCAAAATTAAGCACTACTTAAAAACATCTATCTGCCCCCAAAACAAAATAAAATTCTCCACTAAAAGTTGTTCAGAAAAAAAAAAGCACAGAAAAATAAACAACAGAGAATGACCAAAATTCTTACTATTTGATTTTTAAAAAGTTGTGTGTGTGTGTGTGTGTGTGTGTGTGTGTTCATATTATATAACCAAATTACAAACTAGTTATCTAAGTTCATATTTGTATATGTTTTACATTTAGGCTGTCATGCTGTTCTACTGAAGTATATTATTTTTATTTTAAAAATATGGCCAAACATGGCAAAACTGCAGAGGAAATGGAAAGGGGTTGGATGTGGAGAAGAGGGAACATAGAGTGATTGAAGAAGTGGAGGAAGGGAAAATTATAATGGCTAGGATATATTTCATGATAGAGATGTCTATATTCAATAAAACATTTAAAATAAAGTATATTAGTAATACAAATTTATTGCCACATGCCTTGAAAATTATGTCTTTTGATAAAAGAAAATTCATTCATAGTGTAACTTCTAAACGAATAGAAGACTTTGTACATTTAAAATGTTGTATTCTCCACCACCTTAAAAAAACATTTCCATCAATACCCTTTCTTCAGAGCTCAGGAAACTCTGTGGAAGAGGAGTTAGAAAGAGTGTAAAAGCCAGAGGGGATGAAAGACAGCAAGGAAATAAGCCCTCTAAATCAACAGGAATGATGGACATCTGAATAGACAGACTGATGTAGTGTGAACATGGCCTTCAGGTTCTGTACCAGATAGGAGTCCTAGGACTCATCTCTAAGCCAGAAGCTATCTCTAGTTGATGACTACTTACAAGTAATAATTTAGTTTTCTCCAAGGGAGATTCATGGGGAAATAAATTACTCCTTTTTGTTTTTTTAGTTCATTCATTTCTTTATTTATATTACATGCCAGTATCCACACCTTCCTCTCACATCTTCCTGCTGCAAGTCCTATCCCCATTTCCTCCCCTTCCCCTCTGAAGGGGGAGCACACACCACCCCCTCTCAATACCCCACACATCAGTCACTGCAGGAATAAACATCTCCTCCCACTTATGCCAGAACAGATAGCCCAGGGATAGGAACAGATTCACAGACAGACAGCAAATTCCGGGACAGTCCCTACTCCAGTTGTTTGGGGAACTGCATGAAGATCAATCTGTACATCTGCTACATCTGTGTGTGGGGTGGGGAAGGAATCCAGTTTATACTTACTCTTTAGTTGGTGGTTCAATCTCTGAGAACTGTCAAGCATCCAGGTGGGTTGACAATGTTGGTCTTCATGTGTAGATTCTACTTCCTTCATGTTCTTCATTCTTCCCTGAAAATCTTCCACAAAACTTCTCAAACTCCATGTAATACTCAGCTCTGGGTCTCTGCATCCCTACTGTCAGCTGTTGGATAGAACTTCTCGGAGGACAATTACACTAGGCTCCTGTCTGTAGGACAACAGAGTATCATTAATAGTCAAGGATGGGTTCTTGCCCATGGCTCTCAATTTGGGGCAGTCAGTCCATCAGTCTCTGCTCTTTGTTTTGCTGCACATTTTGTAGGTAGGACAGATTTTAAGTAGGTTTTGTGAGTGGATTGTTCTCTTTATCTGTTCACTCTTGAGCATGGGCTACATACCCCTAAGTGGATGGTCATTAGACAACGAAGTCAAGAGCAGTTTTGCAGGTTCTTTGTCTCATGATGTTCTATGAGGGCATATCTATTTTTCTTTTTCTTTCTTTCTTTTGTCCTTCTTTCTTTATTTCTTTTTTCTTTTTATCTTAAGTAATTAATTAATTTATTTTACCCAACAAGTCCAATGTGTAAATATTATGGTTTCTAGATTAATATTTATATGGGATTCATGCATGTGGTAATGTGTGTGTCTCCACTTTCATATATGTGTCTGTGTTCCTTTGTGCTTATTTGTCTTGTCCTATTACAGTGTTAATTTTGGTTTTATTTTATTTCAATTTATTATCTTTCTTAGAAGCCTGTTTCTTTCCTAATAAGAAACAGAAAGAGGACGGATCTTAATCAGTAAGGAGATGGAGGCAACTGGGATGGTAGAAAGAGAAGAAATTATATGCAGAGTATGTTATATTCCATATTCAAAAAGATGAATAAAGAGTTTGGTTCATGATATTTCAAAATATACTCTATTTCCTCAACTAAAATATATTTAGTTCATTTATAACTTTATATTTTTCCAAATTATTTTATATTTACAAAGTTATATCCATAAAGAAAAACATTCAAATTCAAGTTAAAAAAACATGAATTTTAATGTTATTTTCTACCATATTCTAACACATATTCAGAAATAATATACAAAGTTTAATTTCAAACATTTTATCATATTATGAATTTGAATGTGCTTTATGTCTTTTAAGAAAACCTACAGCCATGGCATCATTTTCTGGGCAGGATTATGTATCTTTTTCATGTTTATCATTCATTTACATTATTTATTCTATGCTTTACTTCTTTGTTTACCGTACTTGATTTTTATATTATTCATTTCTTGGTTTATTTAAATTATTTATAGTACTGTAAATGTATGTGTCTATATAATATGTGTGAGTATGTGAAGTAAGTACATGCAAACACATACCTTTAACTCCGCATGTTTAGGTTGTCTTTTTTTGAATCAGTTCTCTACTTCTACTTTGAGATCTGGGTTTCAAACACAGTTTAGAAATTTTCCTGATGATGGAATTAGATGGTTACCATATGTCAATGAATAATTAATCTGTAATATACCTCCTTTGCATAAATCACCTTATAGGACATCACATCTCACAAATTTATAGACTCTAAGTATATGTAATGTACAAATTGTTTCCTGCGTTTGTATGCAGTGAGTAAGAGTACACTATTTAAAGATTTACTTGTGTTAGGAACCACCTAACCCTATCAAGTAGATCAAGGCCATAAGAATTGGTAGGGCTTGAACAATAGGGTAAAAAGTACTATTTCTCTGCTAAATAAGCATAGGAATAATAAGACTCCTAAGGACATATTTCTATATTTGTAGATTAGTACATGCTCAGCTTTTGTTAGAGAAGTTCCTTTTTTTCTTTTCTCTTTCTTTTGTTGAACATTTTATTTATTTGCATTTCAAATGTTATCCCCTGCTATATCCACTCCAGTAGTGACCTGTGTGACAGGCTAAAAAGCCTGGACAGGGTCCTGGACAGGGTGAAAAGTTCAAGGAAACTTAGTCTCCTGGAACCGTGGCATCCCGTAATAATGAATGCTCCAAATTTGTCCTTGCTTTACTCAGTAAATGGATCTGTGGTGTGCTTTCCCTTAATACTGCTTTATTATAAGTGCCTCTAAGGATTGATTTTGACATATCCCAGTTGTTAACATTGAATTTTATCCCAGTTGGTTCCTGCTTGTCCTTTGTAGGCATTCCTCTGTTTTGTGTCAGATACTTCAATGTACCTTGATGCTGTGATATCCTACTCCATTATTTTCTGTATTGTATAAAACTGAGGCTCATTTTGAGACAAAATACATTCAGATTCAGCACACTGCCTTGTGTCCGCATCTGTCTGTCACCCCCTTCTCCCCAACCCCATTGCCCACCTACCAGAACCGTGAGTTCTCCCGTGGATTGAGGGAAACCCGACTGAGGCCAGTCCTAGGCAATCCCCTTTCCCAATTTCCCCTCTGCTAACACCCTATCCATTCTCCCCGCCCCATACTTTGATAAGGGTCCCCCCCCCCACGCACCTAGTCCTAACTCAATACCCTTGCATTCCTTACACTAGGGCATCAAGCCTTCACAAGACCAAGGACTTTTCCTCCCACTGATCTTCAATAAGGACATCCTCTGCTACATATGCAGCCGAAGCCATAGGATTCTTCATTTATACTCTGTTTATTCTCTTAGAGCTCTGGGGTGTCTGGTTGGTTGAGAGTGTTGTCCTTCCTATGGGGTTCCAAACCCTTTCACCTCAGCTCCTTCAGTCCTTACTCTATGTCCTCCATTGGGGACTCAGTGTTTGAGACAGGAGCAATTTGGGGTTAAAATTTTGGATATGAGTAGATGGCCATATCCCCCAAACTTGGGACTAGCCTACCTTCTGGATATGGTCTCTACACATTCTTCCTCCCCTTTGTTGGGTATTTCAGCTAATGTTATCCCCTTGGGTCCTGAAAGCCTCTTGCTTTTCTGGTGTCTTGGACTTTCTAGTGGCTACACCTAGTTCTCCATTGCCCATTGCTACACACCTCTCTTCAATTTCCTGACACTCTGTATCATCCCCCTCTCCCCCCATACCTGATCATCTCCCTTTTCTTCATTCTCTCTTCCTCCCAAGTCCTTCCCCATCATCTCTCTTCTGTGGGTATTTTGTTCCTCCTTCTAAGAATGACTGAAGCATCCACATTTTTGTCTTCCTTGTTCTTGAGCATTATATGGTCTATGAGTTGTATAATGAGTATTCTCAGCTTTTTGCCTAATACCCACTTATCACTGAGTACATACCATATGTTTCCCTTTTGGACTGGGTTACATTACTCAGGATGATATTTTCTAGTTCCATCCTAAGAATTTTGTGAAGTCATTGTTTTTAAAAGCTGAGTAGTAATAAATCATTGTGTAAATGTACCACANTTTCTGAATCAATTCCTCTGTTTAGGGGTGTCTGTTCTCTTTCCAGCTTCAGGCTATTATAAATAAGGCTGCTATAAACATAGTGGAGCATGTGTCCTTGTTATATGTTGGAGGATCTTTTGGGTATATATGTAGGAGTGGTATAGCTAGGTCTTCAGGTAGTACTATGTCCAGTTTTATGAGGAACTTACAGACAGATTTTCAGAGTAGTTGCACTAGCTTGCAATCCTACCAGCAATGGAGGAGTATTCCTTTTTCCACATCCTCAACAGCATCTGCTGTCACCTGAGTTTTTTTATCTTAACCATTCTGGCTGGTGTAATGTGGAATCTCGGGGTCACTTTGATTTTCATTTCCCTGATGACTAAGGATGTTGAACATTTCTGTAGGTGCTTCTCTGCCATTCAGTATTCCTCAGTTGAGCATTCTTTGTTTAGCTCTATACCCCATTTTTAATAGAGTTATTTGGTTCTCTGNAGTCTAACTTCTTGAGTTCTTTGCATGTATTGGATATTAGCCCTCTATTGGATTCAAAATCGGTAAACATCTTTTCCCAATCTGTTGGTTGCCATTTTGTCACACTGACAGTGTCCTTTGCCTAACAGAAGATTTTCAATTTTATGAGGTCCCATTTATAGATTGTTGATCTTAGAGCATAAGCCATAGATGTTCTGTTCAGGTAAATTTCCCCTGTGCCTATGTGTTTGAGGTTCTTCCAGAATTTCTCTTCTATTAGATTCAGTGTTTTAAGTTTTATGTGGAGGTCCTTGATCCACTTGAACTTGAGCTTTGTACAAGAAGAGAAGAATCTTATTGTAAGAGATGGTAACTAACTTAGAGATCCCCAATTGTCCAACATGCAATGATCTGTGATTTTGAGTCTGTCTTAAATGGAATGTCTGAATCACATTCCTCCCATTAATGTTTGGGATTATGTAGAAGGAGTAGGATGTGATTGCAGCAAGTGTGTATGTATAGCCTCAAGGAAAAAGTGTACTGTACACATCACAAGGCATGTTCACCAAAGTCAAAAAAATTGTTGCAGAATTCATATTGACCTTTTTCAGTTCAAGATATATAAAATCCCCTCACTGAGGTAATATGTGTGACTCTTGTTATAACAACCACACTCCATTATAGGACACATAATTAGGAGTGCAGAATAAATTAGACCCCCTGGTTTTCTGTGATTTTTTTAGGCATACATATACATGTTTTGTGTACACAGGGGCACACATGCACATGTATGCATGTATATGTCATTATAAAGTTCAGCTTTCCCCCCTTACCCCTCCCTGTCTTGCAGGCAGCTTCAGACGAAAGCCTCTAAGCCTAGAGGTACAACTCATAGCATCATGTGGGTTACATAGTTGGTGGGGAAGAGACCCAGTTTGTTGTGAAGATGACCACCAAGATGGGTTGGAGCTGTCCAGGACTTCAACCACCTCTCCAGCTCGTCCTCCTCCAGAGCCTGAAAGTCATATAGTGCCCTGGCCCAACGCCCTGCCACCTGTTGTTGTATAGGGTCCCTGTGTCTCCAATGCATCAAGGTGGCGTTCACCTCGATGCCAAGGCAGCAGTGTCCATCGTTTACGTCCAGGCTGCCCCCACTGCGGTCCTGGTGGAAGTGCTGCAGATAGCATTGTTGTTGAGGGGGCTGCGGCCTTGGTGGGAACTGGGGGGGATGGCTATTGGTGTGGGTGGAACTGCTGGGGACCCAGAAGAAGGTGGTCTGACAGCTTCCAGTTCACCAAAGGTCGGATTTTTCCTACGGTTCCACTCGGGTGGGGGCAGCCCTGGGACCGCTGTTGCCCGGGTCACCCTGATCTTGGGTTCCATCCCGAAGGAAGATCTGCTTCTGTTTGGAGATGGACTTTGTCCAGTAGTAGTCTACCAGCTTATTTCAGGATGGGAACTTCTCTATCCACAGGAAGTAATTGCCCTTGGTGTCTTGTATGACTTTGAAGTGCTGAATGTCGTCCTCGTGCCAGACAGAGATTGAGAAGTCTCCTGGAGAACTCTGGCTGGCCCTGATGATGAAGAATCCAATGTCCTTGCCCATGAGTAAGTTTTCTGCTTGATGTCGAGAGAGGTCTTCATGGAAACACAGATTCAGAGGTTCAGTCCATTATAATCAAGGTGGGAGCATGGCAGTATCCAGGCAGGCATGGTGCAGGCAGAGCTGAGAGTTAGTTCTATGTCTTCATTCAAAGGCTGCTAGTGGAAGACTCTGTGATTTTTTTTTTTTTAATTTTTATTTCTAAAGCAGAGAAAAAGCAGATTTGGAAGAAGATTGGGAAGGGTCTGAAAGTTGGGGGAGGAAAAGAATGTGATAAAATTATATTGCATATAATTCACAAAGAATAAATTTGAAAAATCTTTAGAAAAGAACATTTCATATACCAACATCCTACCATATATCTGTAATTCAGTTACCCAAATTTCCATTTAACAGGCAAACAAAGAAATTACAACAGTTCTCTACATTCTTGCTTTTACCCTGAAGACACTTTTATACAGTTCCTCATACATGGTGAAAAAAAAGACAAATATGATAAAAACCTACATGAGATGTGTCAAATGAATCCAAGTTAGTAGCAACTATTTTTCACAGATTTAGATAACTTCATCAACTTATTTACTTGTCTCTCTTAAATTTATTTAAAAGAAAATAAAGAATGTATATTTGGCCTACTTTTCCAAATCTGAATTTTAGCTAAAATGAGGTATATATGAGGAATTGGAAAACAAAAACCATGAATAACCTTTTGATATATGGATATCTAATCTCCAAATGGGAAAGTCAGTTCTATCTAATGCCAACAGCAGTCCAGCAGACTTTGATCTTTTTCATTCAGATTCCCACCTGGATTTTAATAGCATCAATTGGACTCTGGCTATTATGGTTCCTGGGCCTTGATTTTTCCTCACCATATAATTATGAGTGAAGCAAATGGGAGGTGGTAAGGCATTATTCTCTCTAATTTTCTTTGATTTTTCTTCTTCAGAAGTTATTTTTCTTCTTTAAACCTTTGCTCCACATATTTTATTTGTGTCACTGCACAAACTGTGGGCATAATAAGCAGCATTTTAAAACCATTCTGTCCTTTACTTGTGATGTATAAATCACAGCAGAGTTGCTAACAGCTTGTGACTGACAATCTTCCGGAATAGGCAATCTGTGATCCTTTCAGCCTTTTACTAATAAGCTCATTAGGGGAGGATGGCTAGAAATCCTTTTTGGGATATAGCAATGAACCACAGCAAATTCAATGCATGTCCAACCACTCAAACTTTAGAGAATCAATCTTTCCTCAATCAAAACTTTGTCAAATCCTTCTGAATGTCTGCTGAAGGTTACTGATTTCTTTTTTTAAATAAAAGTTTGTCAGAAAAATCAAGAAATTGTTCTAGTTTATTAGTATAAGTCAAGGGGAAATTTGACCAAACCATGTTTTGTGTTTCTTTGTTTCTTTCATTTATTTTTGAGAACCAACAGCTACAGAATGCTTATCAAACATTCAGTGTTGTCTTGATTTTCAAATTGAATGGAAAAGATAGAATAATATTCAGAAATTCAGTGACCAAATGCTACAAAACACTTAGGTTCAAGAAAACATTCAGAATTTGTTTCCTCTTAGATTTCTGCACCTTCTCAAATGAGTGGTAAATTTCCATAAATTCATAATAAGTTAAATGTAAATGTTTTTCATACATATAAATGTATATTATCTCATTAAATTAAAACAATATGAAAGTTACTTGTTCACAGATTTACACAAAACAATAATATTTGATTCCTGTTATGTAATTAAAAGAATGACAAAAATAAATAGTAATATATTCAGTATGGGAACAAATGAGTTTTTTACTGTCCTAGTGATTTGTTTAGAGTCTTTATAAATTTGAGACTTTAAAAAACAAGGCTGTTGAAGGTTATAAAAAAAAGTTTCCCAATATGAATTATTTAATAATTTTTGTAAAATGACTTATTACAAAATTGTTAATATATTATATATTATATAATATATATAGATAGAAAGGTGATAAAATTTGAAATGCAAATAAACAAAACATCTAATAAAAAAAGGGAAAAAATAAAGGAGAGTTGGTGATTGGGGGGATAAAAGGGAAGGTGGTATGGAAGGTGAGGAGAGAAATGGAAGAGGGAGAGGACACAGAGGAGGAGGAAGAAGAAGAGCAGAGCAGAAGCCTGTGGCCTGGAGAAACCACAAGTTCTAAGGTGTATCATAGATGTGGAAAATGGTAGTGTAGTGGTAGATCCACCCAATCTAGGCACACAGCATGTATTCATATTATTTGAGTTGTGTTTTCACTGCTGGGGAATATTTGGGTTGGAGAATTTATAGCAACAGTAGACAGAATAATTTTTGGTTGAAAATTTTGTGGGTGGGTAGGTGTTTTTATTGCTCCACTGGGGTTCCTGCCCGGCAACAGGAGGTAGCCTCTTCAGACTGCATATCTACAGTGGTTTGAGTCACAGGTATGGTCACACCCATTGTTTCTTTGGTGCTTCCCTTATCTCAGTCTCTGTCTCATCTTGAGATGCCCTCCACATCTTCCTGTCTTTCATTTGAAGATTTCCATTCATTTCCATGACAATAATAAGCAGCATTTTATACTCTCTTGTTCTTCCCTACACTTGTCCTGATACCTCCCTCCCAGTTTCTACCCTCCATCTGGCTCTTAAAAATATTTTATTCCCTCTTCAAAATGAGATTCAGGCATCTTCACTTGTGCTCTACCTCTTGTTTAGCTTCTCTGGCTCTGTTGAATGTAGCATGATGTCTGTATTTGATGGCTAATACCAATTTATGAGGGAGCCCATACCACACATGTCCTTTTGGGACTGGATTATCTAATTCAAAGTTATATTCCCAAAGTTACCCCCATTTGCATGCAAAATTCACGATGTCATTATTTTTAATAGCTGAATAGTATTCCATTGTGTAGATGTACCACTTTCCTCCATTCTTTAGTTAAGGGACATCTATGTTGTTTCTAGTTTCTGGCTATTATGAATAAAACTGCTATGGATATAATTGAACAAATCTTTGTGGGTGTTGGAGCATCTTTTGGGTATATGCTCAGGAGGAGTATAGCTGGGTTTTGAGGTAGACCTATTCTCAGCTTACTAAGAAATAGCCGAATTGATTTCCAAAGATGTTTTATAAGTTTGCACTCCCACCAGCAGTGAAGAAATTTCCCCCTTGTTATACATGCTCTCCAGCATTTGTTATTTGTTGTGGTTTTGGTCTTAACAATTCTGATGAGGTGAAGATGGAACCACAGAGTTGTTTTGATTTACATTTCCTTGGTGACTAAGGACTACTCTATTAGTGTATCTGGTTTTATGTTGAAGTCCTTGACACATGTGGACTTGAATTTTGTGCAGGGTAAAATATATGGATTTAATTTCATTCTTGTACATGTAGATATCTTGTACATGTTAACCCAGCACAATTTGTTGAAGATGCTTCGATCTTTTCATTGTATGGTTTTGGCCATTTTATCAAAAATCAAGTGTTCATAGATATGTGAGTTTATTTCTGGCTCTTTGATTCAATTCCGTTGATCTACATGTATGTTTCTATATCAATATCATGATGTTTTTATATTTGTTTCCCTGTAGTACAAGTTGATGTCAAATATTCTTTTAAAGTTCAGTATTGTTTTGGCTACCCTGAGGTTTTGTTTTTCCACATAAATTTTAAAATTTCTATAATTTCAAATTATAATTAAAGTTCTATAGTAAAGCTCTTCCAAGTTCTATAATAAAATATGTTGGTATTTTGATAGTGATTGCATTGAATTTGTAAATTGCTTTGGAAAGATGACCATTTTCAGGATTTTAATCCTACCTATATATGAGATTGATATTTTCTTCAATTTTTTTTCAGGAATTTGAAATTCTTGTCATACAGATCTTGCTCTTGCTTAGTTAGAGTTACACTAAGATATTTTATATTATTCATGGCTATTATAAAGAGTGTTATTTCCCTAATTTCTTTCTCAACCCATTTACTCTTTGTATAAAGGAGGGAAACTTACAATTTTGAGTTAATTTTTTGTCCAACCACTTTGCTGAATGTGTTTTGGGGTCATATATACTTTCATATCATTCACCAATAGCAATACTTAGACATATTTCTTTCAAATTTTATATCCTTGATCCCCTCTAGTTGTCTTATTCTCTAACTAGAACTTCAAGTACTAGAATAAATATATAGGGAGAGAGTGGGCAGCCATATCTTGTCTCTGCTTTTAATTGAATGTCCTCCTGTTTCATTTAGATTTATGTTGGCATATTTCTCATTTACTTTTACTTCATATTTCTTTGGTTATGTTTATATCTGTGCTCTGTATCAATAATTTCTCTTAATACCTTTAGCATGAAGTGGTGTTTTATTTTATCAAAGGCTTTTAAGTATCTAATGAGGTTATCATCTGATTTCTTTTCAGTTTCTTTATATGGTGGATTATGATGATGAATTTTCTGGTATTGAGCCATCCCTCATTCCTGTAACGAAGCCTATCTGATCTTGATGATGACTGTGATGTATTCCAGGAATCTGTTTGCAAGTATTTTATTGAGTATTGTTGCATCAGTGTTCATTTAAGAGAAATCAGTCTGAAGTTGTATTTCTTTCTTGAGACTTTGTGAAGTGAATGCATCAGAGTGACTATGGCCTCATAGAATGAGTTTGGCAGTGCCTTCCTGTTCCTAAGTTTTGGAATCATTTGAGGATTATTGATATTAGCTCTTCTTTGAAAGTCTGGTAGAATTCTGCACTAAAAGGATATGGCCCTGGGCTTTATTAGGTTGGGAGCCTTTAAATAATGGCTTTTGTTTCTCCATGGCTGTTTTAAAAGTTTACCTAGTTTTGAGTTAACTTTGATAAGTGGTATCTCTATAAACAAATTTTCATTTTATTAAAAATTTCAATCTTTATGTATTACAGGCTTTGAAGTAAGACCTAATGATTTGCTTAATTTCCTCATTGTCTTTTGTTATCTCTTTCTTTTCACTACTGATTCTTTTGTCTTGCATAATTTTTGTATATTTTTATTAGTTTGCCTAAGAGATTGTCTATTTGCCGATTTTTTTCAAAGAAGCAATCCTTTCTTTTATTTATTATTTGTATGGTTTTCTTTGTTTGTGATGCTGATTTTAGCCCTGATTTTGATTATTTCCTTATTTCCTTCACTCTCTTCAACTATTAGTTTTTGTGCTTGCTGCTATTTTTGTTTTTTCTAGAGCTTTCAAGTATACTTTTAAATTGCTGATATGGAAACTTTCTAATTTCTCTATGGAGACACTTCTATCTGTTAGTTCCAACATTTCTCTGTGTAGTATGTCTGGAACTCTTGTCAGCTGGTAGGGTAGGGTGGAGGAGTATTCAACTATTAATCTGTGATTCCATGTGAGATGTAAGATTTAACTTTTTTTTTTTTTAACAAATGTGTATGTCCTTGTGTTTTGGTCACAGATATTCAGGATTGAGATAAATCTTGGATTTCCTCAGGATCTGTTGTTATGTCTCCCTTTTCATTTCTGATTTTGTTAATTAGAATATTGTCCTGTGCCCTCTAGTTAGTCTGGCTAAGGGTTTATCTATCTTGTTGATTTTCTCAAAGAACCAGCTCCCAGTTTGGTTGATTCTTTGAATAGTTCTTTTTGTTTCCACTTGGTTGATTTCAGCCCTAAGTTTGATTATTTCCTACCTTCTACTCCTCTTGGGTTAATTTGCTTCCTTTAGTTCTAGAGCTTCTAGATATTCCATCAGGTTGCTAGTATATGCTCTCTCTAGTTTCTTTTTGGAGGCACTCAGGGCTATGAGTTTTCCTATTAGGACTGTCATCATTGTGTCCCATAAGTTTGGGTATGTTGTGGCTTCCTTTTCGTTAAACTCTAAAAAGTCTTTAATTTGTTTCTTCATTTCATCCTTGACCAAGTTATCTTTGAGAAGAGTGTTGTTCAGTTTCCACATGAGTGTTGTCTTTCTATTGTTTATGCTATTGTTGAACATCAGCCTTAGTCCGTGGTGATCTGATAGAATGCATGGGATAATTTCAATATTTTTGTATCTGTGGAGGCCTGTTTTGTGACCAATTATATGGTCAATTTTGGAGGAGGTACCATGTGGGACTGAGAAGAAGGTATATCCTTTTGTTTTAGGATGAAATGTTCTGTAGATATCTATTAACTCCATTTGTTTCATAACTTCTGTTAGTGTCCATGTTTCTCTTGGTAGATATTTTCTTTGATGAGTATGAAGCATCATTTCCTGTCTCTTTGATTAATTTTGATTGAAAGTCTATTTTATTAGATATTGAATGGCTATTCCTGCTTGCTTCTTTACTCTGGTTGCTTGGAAAACTATTTCCTAGCACTTTATTCTGAGGTAATGTCTTTCTTTATTGATGAGGTGTGTTTCTTACATGCAGCAGAATGTTGGATTCTTTGTTCACACCCATTCTATTAACATGTGTCTTTCTATTGGGGAACTGAGTTAATTGAAGTTGAGATACATTAATGAGTAGAGATTAATATTTCCTGCTACTTTAATGTTAGTGGTTTGTGTGTGTGTGTGTGTTTTTGTGTGTGTGTGTATGAATGTATGTGTATATGAGAGAGAGTTGGGAGAGAGAGAAAGAGAGAGAGTGAGAATGTATGTGTGTGATATTAATTATTCCCTGTGTTATCCTCCTGGGGTTGCAGTTTTCTTTCTATCATTTTCTGTATATTTGGATTTGTCTTGAAATACATTTTTCTCCATCTGTAGTGACTCGAAGTTTTGCTAAGTATTATACTATAGGTTGGTACCTATGAGTTTTTTGTTTTGTTTTGTTGTTTTGTTTTTTTGTTGTTGTTGTTGGCTTTTGGGGGGGGCGTTCAACATATTTGTTCAGGTAATTACAGCTTTCAGAGTATCTATTGAGAACTGTGGTGTAATTTTGATAGATTTGCCTTTGTATGATACCTGGCCTTCTTCCCTTGTAGCTCTAAACTTTTCTTTATAAAGTAGATTTCGTGTTTTGATGACTATGTGCATGGAGGATTTTCTTTCCTCATCCAGTCTAATTGGTGTTCTGTGAGCTTTCTCTATGTTTATAGGTATCTCTTTATTCAGGATGGGTAAGTTCCCTTCTAAGAATTTGTTTAGAATATTTTCTTTTCCTTGAAGCTGGACCTCTTCATCTTCCTCTATTCCTATTATTCTTAGTTTAGGTCTTCTCATGGTATCTCATGTTTCATAGATGTTTTGAATCAGGACATTTTTAGATTTAACATTTTCTTTGACTAATATATCAATGTCTCATTTTATCTTCTATGCCTGAGATTTGGTCTTCTATCTCCTGTATTATGTTGTTGATGCTTATATATATATATATGTTGTTCCTGTCCTCTTCCCAATGTTTTCCATATGCTGAATTTCTTTAGTGCTTCTTTATTTCTTTACTGTTTTCTTTATTGCTTCTATTTTCACTTTTAGGTCTTGTACAGTTTTATTAATTTCCTTCCCATGTTTAATAGTATTTTCTACTATGTTTTTAAGGGATTTATATATTTTATTTTAAAGGATTTGTTTCCCCTTTAAAGAACTCTATTTGTCAGTCTGTACTTTCCTCTATTTTTAAAGGTATTTATTCATTTAATCTTTAATGGTCTCTATCATCTTTCTATGATTGGATTCAAGGAAATTTTCTCATAGCAGTTGTGTTAGGATATACAGGGATTGCTGTAGTGAAGTAACTGTGTTTGAAAATGTCTTACTTACCTGGCTTTTGCTCTTTTGAGGGCCTTTAGCAATATGGATGGTTCTGATCCCTGGCTTTTCTTATTATAGTAGGTATTGGACTGGGGGTGAACGTGGATGATCTTGGTGTGGCAGGCCTCTGCTGGTTATTGTTGGGTTGTACTGTTCCAGACTTGCAGATCTATATGGTTTAAGAGTCTCAGCTCTGATGAAGGTAGGCAGAGAGAATGCAGGAAAATGGAGATTCCCCTTGGGACAGCAAGATGCTCGTGGAAGCTTGGTTTGGGCCAGAGAGCTCAGAGACCAGACAAGATGGGAAGTGGAAAATAAGCTTACATGTATGGCACAGGATCTGCATGTCTGATGAAGATAAGGGGAGAAGGGCCAAGAGAATGGAGATCTCCCTTGGCTAGCTGACTGCTTAAAGCAGCTTGACCTGGCCCAGAGGGCTCAGGGAGGAAGATGGGTGGGCTGAAGTTTACCTGTATGGTTCAGGAGTCTGATGATGATGGAGGAGCAGTAATGGGAGAAAAGGGCTGCCCACCCCCCCACACACACACACATACCAGGCAACTTGGACTGGCACCTTAGTTATTTATTACTTGTAAGGCATAGAACTTCAGAAATTCTTTGAAATATTTTTTCAAACTTTAACATTTTTCAGTGTAAAAAAAATTTAAAAGACCAGGAATCTTTTACTTAAAAATGCTGACATTTAAACAAGCAAATTATGTCAAGAAAATACACACTTTAATTTGCATCTGGCTAGGCATCTAGAGCTCACATCCTTCTTCATGACTATCACTTTTCACAGAAATGAAAATGATATCTGTCCTAATAAAAAAATCTTCAGACTCACAAAAATGAGATAGACATAGAATTACTATTCCCCCTCATGTCACAATAGCATTTTTATACATGTTTTTCAACCTTCCTAATGGTACAACCTTTTAATATACTTCTTCATGTTGTAGTGATGCCCAACAATAACATTTTATTTATTACTACCTAATGACTGTATTTGCTGCTACAGTTAGTAATAGTATTGTAAATATGCTTGAAGGTAGAGATTTACCAAAGACTAGTGATCCACAGGTTGAGAACTGCTGAAACAAACAAACAAACAAAACAACAACAGCTGCAACAAACCCTCAGTGTCAGTGTTCTAGTCAACAAAATAACTTCTTGACTTTTCTTGAATTCCATATTTAGTTATAGCAAGCTATTCAATTTTGTAAACATAAAGTCGATATTCAAAGATGTTATAGAATACATTCACATAAGTTAAGATCACATGCACATTTATTGTCACAATTTCATTTTTGACAAAATGTGTGCAGTTGGAATTCCTTTTGATTCCAACATGGTTAAAACTGTCACTGTTTCTAAAATGTTTTTATGACTATCATTTGTTGGCTTAAAGAAAACTTCATTACTGAATCTTCTTACTTCCTCTGGTACTTGTAAAACAGGTTTCTAATGTAAGGACACTTGCTCTATGTTCATTGGCCTGTTATAGACTAGAGTTTCTTCATTCTAAATCATCCCACTTTTGAAGCATAACCACATGAATATTTTCATGAATAGAAATAATTTCATTTTGCTCATGAAATAAATTTCACATAAGTTTTTGGTGTCTTCACTTTTCTGATGATATATTTTCCTAAAATAGAGCAGGACCTATAGAAGAAAATGAAGTAATTTTCTCACCTACTTAAAAAAGTATCAAAAGTAAGTTTACCTCCTGAGTAGATGCCATGTATCACATTTATTCACAGTGTTTAAAATTAATTATTTTACTTAACATTTACATCTTCTTTCCTATGGGATTGCTCATATTAATTTATCAGTGTAATCTGAAGTTTTTAAATCTTATTTAAATCAATCAGGATTCAATTTCTTATCAGAGTAATAAATTTTAATTTGAGTTTTGATTTATGGCACTATATTTTATCAACATATTGCAATCTTGTTGGCCCCAAAATACATGAACAAGGAGTTTCGTGACGAAGTAACATAAGTGGAGAATGAAAGTGTTAATCAAGAGGAAATATTCTCGTACTCTCATATGGGGGGGGGTGCTATCAGATCAGTCTTTGAGAAGTGAATGGATTGTGAAGGTTCTGACTTAATCACTGTCTTATTCTGTATATGGACCCAGAAAATAAAGACAAAATCATATTAAGAGGAAGTGCAAACTAAACTAGACAAAACTAGACAGTAGGTCAAACTTCTTCTTCTTCTTCTTCTTCTTCTTCTTCTTCTTCTTCTTCTTCTTCTTCTTCTTCTTCTTCTTCTTCTTCTTCTTCTTCTTCTTCTTCTTCTTCTTCTTCTTCTTCTTTGGTTTTTCAAGACAGGGTTTCTCTGTGTAGCCCTAGCTGTCCTGGAACTCATTCTGTAGACCAGGCTGGCCTCGAACTCAGAAAATCCACCTGCCTCTCCCTCCCATGTGCTGGGATTAAAGGTGTGCACAACCATGCCTGGCTTTTAGGTCAAACTTCTTAACATTAGTCTCTGAGTATCTACTCCTTTCTTGTATTGCCTTATCCACCAAGACATGAATGACCAAAGAATGTCACACTCAAAACAGTGAGAGACAGTCTCAATCTTTCTTCCTTTAAGTTTTGTGTCTCACTTGTTTGTCACAGAGCTGGAAGAGTAAAGTACAATAAAAAATATTGTATGCCAGAGAAGAGGTATTTCTTGGACCAAATTCAACTTTTGTTTATTTTGCATTTAGTCCTGGCATATAGGACATGATACTAGAGAAGCTGTAGACAGGAGCTGCAGACTTAAAAGGGAACTTGAACAACAGCTGAGAAAACAAAGGTATCTTATTTACAGAATGTAATTTATAGCCTCATTTATATTCACCAAAAGTGTTGAAATTAATTATTTGTAGTTGATTTGCATGCACTAAGTCTAATTTAGCCTGAGGATGTACAGTGAGAATAGCCTTCAAACAAGGTAGAGGTATCAATACTCAACAACTAGTAAAGTCCATTGCTTATCTTAAATAGAGGTTAATTTTAGATTTTTTGTGATATTATATAAAACATTAATTGTTAAATTCATTTGTCTTTGTCTCTGTCTTTGTCTCTGTCTCTCTCTGTCTCTCTGTCTCTCTCTCTCTGTCTCTCTGTCTCTCTCTGTCTCTCTCTGTCTCTCTCTCTGTCTCTCTCTCTCTCTGTCTCTCTCTGTCTCTCCCTGTCTCTCTCTGTCTCTCTCTGTCTCTCTCTCTCTCTTTGTGTGTGTGTGTGTATGTGTGTGTGTGTGTGTGTGTGTGTGTGTGTGTGTGTGTGTTGAGACTTTCATTTTAATATTGAATTTAGCAGGTTCCTTTGAGAAAGTGGCTATTTTATTTTATAACATGTTAATTTTATTTATTCTGACATCTTTTCATTGGTATTTAGAGAGATTTGGATTAGTGTTTTTGTCTGTTGAGACAGGATTTCTCTGTATACCCCTGGATGTCCTGGAACTCACTCTGCAGACCAGACTGACCTCAAACTCAGAAATTTGCCTGCCTCTGCCTCCCAAGTGCTGGGATTAAAGGCATGCGCCACCACTGCCCAGCTGGATTAGTGTTAATATGAAGCATTATTTTCTATTTTTCCTTTTGACCTACCTGTCTCTTATACTAGAATACATTTTTCTAACAGTATATGTTAAATTGTTAAATTCTTTTGTTATTTCAATTTTATCATAGTATTTAATACTTACTTATTAATTGTTCTATATGATATCTAGATAAATGAAAAATAGATAATTGTCCTGGCCCACAGGACAGTCAAACAGGGTCTGAAGAACCACCTTTGGAGAGAAAGATGGAAAAGAAACACAAAGAATTGACAGCAAGTATGATTGGTCAAGCTGACAAATTTTATTTTTCTTAGACAGGATATGGTATAGAAGCAGGATATGGGGAGGGGGATGGCACAGAATTGCTTTGTTTCTGAGGGAATGCACCTGTTTCCAAAAGCAGGATATTTGTTAGGTAAAAAAATTCAGCAGGAGAAACAGAATAGAATGGGTTGCTAGGTACCTGTCCACAAGATCTATAGCTATTTGTTCTTACCTGGGGATAGTACTTTCCTATGGAGGCCTCAACTTTTCCCACAGAAATCTCAACTAAGCCAGTACTTTTCCACTAAGGTCAAGACTTTGTAAGTAAGCAATTACAGCTGACAAGGCAGTTAACATTCGAACCGGGTCGCTCCCAACAGATAATCAAGTGAAATGAGCAGTCGCTTAGATGTTTATTTCATCCAGTAATCTATTGAATTTTATACTGTGCACAAAGTAATAGTGTGTTTCCAGACAAAGATCTTACACAGATATATGAAGTCAGATGAATATTAGTACAATATAACAGGTGCCATGAAACATTGCCCTGGAACATGATGCTTAGAAATTACTCTTTACAATTGTTAATATCTACTTCTGAGCATTTTTCTACATGTTTAGTTGATCAGAATCAGTACTTTAATTATAGATTTTACCACATTACTTCTGAGTGTAGTGACAATATATAATGCTTACTGACTTTGGTCTTCATAGTTGAAAGGAATTATTTTGGAAAACTATCTAATTTCTTAAATATCAACTTAATTAAGAGTGCTCACTTGTACTCACCCCATTTAATGGTGATATGAATGGAATATGACCACTGGCGTTTTTGTTTGACTAGTGTATGCAGCATGCGGTGACATTTGGGAAAGTTGTGAAAACTTGAAGAGGGTGATCCTCTTGTAGAAAGTAGTTCATATGGTGCAGGTCTGAAGTTTGATACCTCAGTCTCCCTTTTTGCTCACTCTGGTTTCTGACTAAGATTTTGGTGAGACAAGCCTGGTCAGCTTATTTCTAATTCTGCTTATTATGATTCAGTCACCCTCATAAAATGCGATCCAAATAGACCTTCATTTCTTCTTTTTTATTTTCAATTTTTTATTAGATATTTTCTTCATTTACATTTCAAATGCTATCCTGAAAGTCCACTATGCCCTCCCCCCGCCCTGCTTCCTACCCACCCATTCCCCCTTCTTGGCCCTGGTGTTCCCCTGTACTGGAGCACATAAAGTTTGCAAGACCAAGGGACCTCTCTTCCCAATGATGGCCGACTAGGCCATCCTCTGCAGCTAGAGACACGAGCTCTGGGGATTCTGGTTAGTTCATATTGTTGTTCCACCTATAGGGTTGCAGACCCCTTCATCTCGTTGAATACTTTCTCTAGCTCCTCCATTGGGGGCCCTGTATTCTGGCTAATAGATGGCTGTGAGCATCCACTTCTGTGTTTGTCAGGCACTGGCACAGCCTCACAAGAGACAGTTATATCAGGGTCCTTTCAGCAAAATCTTGCTGGCATATGCAAGAGTGTCTGCATTTGGTGGCTGATTATGGGATGATCCCCGGGTAGGGCAGTCTCTGGATGGTCCACCCTTTCATCTCAGCTCCAAACTTTGGCTCTGTTACTCCTTCCATGGGTATCTTTTTTCCCCATTCTAAGGAGGGATGAAGTATTCACACTTTGGTCTTCCTTCTTCTAGAGTTTCATGTGTTTTGCAAATTGTATCTTGGGTATTCTAAGTTTCTGGGCTAATATCCACTTATCAGTGAGTGCATATCATGTGAGTTCTTTTGTGATTGGGTTACCTCACTCAGGATATAGCAGCCTTATTTATAATAGCCAGAAGCTGGAAAGAATCCAGATGTCCCTCAACAGAGGAATATATACAGAAACTGTGGTACATTTACACAATGGAGTACTACTCAGCTATTAAAAACAATGAATTCATGAAATTCTTAGGCAAATGAATGGATCTAGACCTTCATTTCCTAAGATGCTTCTTATAGCATATTTCATTACAGCATTGAGAAAACTGTTATACTATATTTGTTTATATAGTGGATTATGTTGATGGATTTCCATATATTAAACCATCCCTGCATGCCTGGGATGAAGCCTACCTTATCATGATGGATGATGGTTTTGATGTGTCCTTGGATTCAGTTTGCCAGGATTTTATTGAGTATTTTTGCATTGATATTCATAAGGGAAATTGGTCTGAAGTTCTCTTTCTTTGTTGGGTCTTTATGTGGTTTAGGTATCAGAGTAATTGTGGCTTCATAGAATGAATTGGGTAGAATATCTTCTGTTTCTAGATTGTGGAATAGTTTGAGGAGAATTGGAATTAGGTCTTCTTTGAAGGTGTGATAGAACTCTGCACTAAGTCCATCTGGTCCTGGGCTTTTTTTGGTTGGGAGAATATTAATGACTGTTTCTATTTCTTTAGGGGATATAGAGCTCTTTAGATCTTTAATCTCATCCTGATTTAACTTTGGTAGCTGGTATCTGTCTAGAAAATTGTCTATTTCATCCAGGTTTTTCCCTCTTTATGTTGGAGTTTTCCCTTTATTATCCTTTGAAGGGCTGGATTCGTGGAAAGATATTGTGTAAATTTGGTTTTATCTTGATTTTCTGGTGTGATGGTGTATCCAGGACTTGCTCTAGTGGGAGAGCTTGGTTCTGATGATGCCAAGTAACCTTGGTTTCTGTTGCTTTTGTTCTTAAGCTTGCCTACTGCCATCTGATTATCTCAAGTGCTTGCTGCCCTCAATATATCTGATTGGAGCCTGCCCTTCCTATAATCCTGATTGATTCAGGACTCCTCAGAATTCAGCTTTCTCTGTGATCCTGTGATTGCATGCTCCTGTGAACCTGAGTTTCTGAGTACGTCAGAGTTCTTGGCAGTCAAGCTTTCTCTGAGACCCTGAGATCCTGGTGTGACCAAGCTCCTGGTATCCTGGAATCCAAAATCCTGGGCATGTTACAGAACCTGGAAGTGTTGTCTCCTCTGGGGACCATGGGGCTGTCTGGTATGTTTGAAACCATGGTATACCAGCACTGATCAGAAGGAACATGTGCTGCTGGTCAGGCAGGGCTCCCAGGCCTGCTCACAGGCCTGTCATGATTGGATTGGAACAGATGTTGTCACTCACCAGTGATTCTAAGATCCTGGGTATGCTAGGGTGCTTGGATATGGAGAGTCCTCTAGGGACCATGGGACTGTTCACTGAGTTTATGCTCATGGTGGACAAAAGGAAGGGACTTGTCCCCCTGCTCAGGTGGGTTTCCTGTATCCCTGCTGCTGTCACAGGCCCTTCAGGATTGGTTTGGTCCTCTATGGACCATGGGACTATTTGCAGAGTTAGCTCTCAAGGTGGCTTGGAGCTGGCACTGATCAGAAGGCCAGCTCTCCTTTATTTTACAAATTAAGGTGGGAAGCAGGTTTACAGGAAATCACCTGAGTGCTGACTCATTCCTTTTTCACAAGTACTCACAGGAGAATAGAATTAACATCAAATATAATTAGCCCCAGGGCTATCCACAGCAGTATGCAATAAATGCAGCACAGGTGATGGAACAGAATCTGAAGGAATGGCTAACCTATAAGCAGCCCAATTTGAGACCCATCCAATTGAGCTATCACCATTAACTGAGACTTAATGCTCTGTTATGGTTGCAGACAGGAGCATAATTTTCTCTGAGAGGCTCCACTCAGCTAGTGACTCAGATAAAAATAGACATCCACAGTCAAACAGTGGATTGCACTTGGGGACTCTAATGGAAGTACAGTAGGAAGGATTGAGAATATCAATATAGTCATCTAACATGGACCCTTGGGGCTCTCAAAGTCTGAACCAGTCAATGAACATGCACAGGCTGTTATTAGGCCTCTGTTCATGTACGTAGCAGATATGTAGACCAAGACAGCTTGGTCTTCATGTGGGTCCCAAAACCCTGGAATGGAGACATCCTAAAAGCTGTTCATTTTAAGTAGAATATGTTATTCTAGCTGAGCTGACTTGTCTGGCCTCAGTGGGAGAGTATGTGCCTACTGACACCATGATTTGTAGTGCCAGAATTGGAGTGAATAGAGTGGGTACCCAGTGGGGTCCTCAGTGACTCAGAGAAGAAGGGGATGTGGTTGGGGGGAAGAAATATAGGAGGTGGTGACCAGGAAAGGGAGAGTGCATGGGATGGAAAGATTTAGTAAAAATTAATTAATTAAATAATTAACTAATTAATTAAATGAGAGAGAGAGAGAAAGAGAGAGAAAGAGAGAGAGAGAGAAAGAGAGAGAAAGAGAGAGAGAGAGAGAGAGAGAGAGAGAGAGAANAGAGAGAGAGAGAGAGAGAGAGAGAGAGAGAGAGAGAGAGAGAGAGAGGATGAACCTGAGATATAGCTCAGCAGTTAAGCTCTTTTAGAGGACTCCAGTTCAGGTCTCAGTACTATCTCTAAAATTCCCCCTCCAGAATAACTTCTTCTGCCTTCCAAGTTCATATGTATACATAAATTAAAAAAAAAAAACTAAATCATTAAAAATTTAAAAATACTATTATTGTATAATTATTTTGAAAAGCAAACAATGCAGTTATCATAAATAATTAAATTGTGGCTGGAGAGATGGTTCAGTGCTTAAGAACATTGACTAGTGGAGCATTGACCTGAGGACAGAGGTACCATTGCCATTACTCACATACTGTCTTACAACTATCTATAACTCCAGTTCTAGGGGATCTGATACCCTCTTCTAACATCAGTTGGCAGTGCAACCATGTTGTACACAGACAAACATGCAGGCAAAATATTTTTACATATAAAATGAAATGTAAAATTGATTAAAAACAGAGAAAATGTTTTATAATTTGCCATAAGAATAACAGATAGATAAAACCTAAAGTGGATGTAATCACACTCTAAAAGCTCCTATTAGAAAAATATGTTTACAGGAGAATCATATTGCATTATTTAAATGTACCATATTTTTATTGACCAATAATGAAGTAATAGACAATTCATTGTAATCATTTTCTGGCTAATTTGAATAAAGCAAAATGAACCTAGATTATTAAATCATTGTAGTAGGATATAGAGATCTTTGCTTATTATTCCAGTAGTAGTATTAGTTTATCTAGAATGCATATTTATAAATGTCAGATGAACATTCATATTTGTTTTTACAGTGGCTTCCAGATTTTGCCTACAAGAGCTGTGAATAGGTGTCCCCTTTACCCACACTCCTCACCAAACTTATCATTTATTTGATATTGGCCATTGTGACTAAGACAATGAAATCGGAACATACTTTTGATTTATGTTTGTCTTATCCCAAGGCTCTCAAAGATTTTTAAAGTATTACATGGCCATTTGCATTTCATCTTTTGAGAACTCCTATATCTAGTTCTTTGATTTTTTTTTTTAACTTGGGCTGTTCTTGTGTATTCTATTTACTAATTTTCTATCAGTTACATCACTGTAAAGAATTTTTCCCACTCTCTCAACTATGCCTTCAATGTGAACCATATTATTCTATCTTGCACAGAGATAGCTTAGTCATAAGTTGCTCAATTTGTCAATTGTTTGTCTTAATAATCTCACAGGTATTCCAATAAATTGTTGTCAAGGAAATTGACAAGTAACTTGATAGCACTAAAAGCAATCATGCAGGGTATGTTAAATCACACCCAGAAGGACAAGTGTTACTTTTATTTTTTAATTTATAAGCAGGTACTATCTTTGAATTTTTATGATGCATATTTCATACAGAACTGTCAAAGTACTATGAGTATGAGACAATTGGGGTCTTAAAGGAGAAAAAAATAACAGATTATAGAATATTCAGTCCTTAATGCACGATCTGTTTCATATTCCTGTTGCCAAATTCTAAGGATCATTTTTGAAGAAGAAGCAGAAGGATTGTTAGATGTAAAGATATAGATGACTAGATGGAAGCTACTGATTCTGTACACAACAAAGTAGTTTCATATACAAATTACCAGTGGTTTCAGCAAGATGTATAGAAGCTCCTAGGAGACAAAGCTCCTATCATGGGGAAAAAATTTAGACAGAATGTTCTACCTCTATGTGAGGCACTATTTGTAACTGATGCTTTTGAAAAGAGAAGATTACATTTTCATTAAGGGTATGACACTTGGTAAGTCTGTTTACCTCCAGGCAATTGCCCCTTTATATTCCACTTATAGTTTTAAATGATAATATTATCAAAAAGTTGGGTATATGGGATGTTGGGTTGAATCTGAAAGGAATTACATTTTATACAATTCTCAAAGAACAAAAAGATATGTACCATTTATTTTGAAAATGCATCACTAAGGAAATGAAGTTTTCTCTATTTAGATAGGTTATTGTTAATATTTAATTTCTAATTATTGCCTTTATGTTTTTTCATGATACAAAAATATATTAATATATCTTTCAAGATTCCCTCATCCCTTTAAAAATATATATGGTTTAAGACTTTTCAACAATCATGGAAGCAGTGGATATGAATATCATAGTATATTTAATATTCAGAGTGGACATGTGTTGTAATCTGTAATTCTGTCATAATTGAAGCTACTCACATATATTGTAGTCATTATTAGTCGCTTGTTATATATGTAATTAATACTGTGATTCTGTCTGTTTTTATATGTTCCCTTTGGCTACTAACACACCTTTATGAATTCTCAGAGTCTCTGTACGTAACAGAACAAACATGTACATACTAAAATGGGATTTATTGGATTGCTTTACATAACACAGTACTAGAAGTACAACCACATCTGTATTCATATTGGATAGACTGCTACTCAATAGGTGCTATATTTATAAGACTAGATGCCTAACAGTCCCCTAATTCAGAAAGTCTATAACACCCAGAGAGACAGAGGCAAGATACCAAACAGTTCCCTAGTTCAGAAGGTCTATAACATACACAGAGAGGCAGGTAGACCTCAGTACATATTACCTGCCAAATAATCTGGATCATGTTGACAGAGTCATGGATTCTGGAAAGAAAATTGGGAAAACTATAAAATAAAACAAAGTGATTTCCTATAATCTTTTAATTTTGCTGTACCGCAATTGATGCAGCCAAGATATGATTTAAAAATTGGTGTGCCCAACAGCTTATCTCTGAGTTGAGGTAAACCAAATCATCAGTAAAGACTAAACATCACAATTAACCTACTGAGAATAATTGTTAATTACACTGACCTTGTTCTAAATAACATGTGTTTATAATCTTAGTGAAAAAATATACACATACTTTTGTATATTTTTACAATAAGCTAAAACTAAAGTATTGACTGTCATTTAAATACTAAACACAATGTACACATAATAGTTAAATTGATTATGACACACCTTAGACACAAATACAAAAGACAAGTGTTTTGATGGTGCCTTTTTCTTTTTTTTTTTTTTTAACTTTTATTTACTCTGTTTTTGCATTCCAGATTTAATCTCTCTCCCTGTCCATCCTCTGACTGTTCCACATCCTGTATTTCTTCCCATCATTTTTCCATAAGGATGTCCCCACCTCTTCACCACCATCCCACCAGACCTCCACATTATCTAGGGCATCCACTTTGGGTATAAATATCTGCGCCTGACTCTTTCAGCTGTTTGTTGGGTCTTTTGAGGGAAGTCATGCTAGACCCCTTTTTGTAAGCAAGCATACCATAGTGTCAGACCTAGGGGCCTCCCCTTGAGCTGGAAGCCAATGTTGGCCTGTCACTGAACCTCCTTTTCCTCAGGCTCTTCTCCATTTTTGTACCTGCAGTTCTTTCAGACAGGAACAGAAACCCCATCTCTCACTTGCTGCCCTATATTTCTACTGGAGGTAGGCTCTATAGGTTCCCTCTCTGCACTGTATGTGATTTCATCTAAGGTTCATTTGAGCAGGTTTTGCTTTGCAATCTTTGTTACTGCAAATTATCTGCTACTCATTCTAACTGATCATCTAAAAAATTTTATACTTGCTTTGATGGCATACAACTGTCTGTATTCACTAATCTTTTAATAATGGTTAACCATGTGACTGAGACATATTCAAAAATACAACAGGAACCAATGGTGTATGAGCCTACTTTCAGGGTGCCTTCCAAACTCATCTTTCACCAGAAGTATCAAGAAAGAATTCCAAAGTTTTTGGAGAAGCACAGCATAAGGACAGAGGACATAACATACTTTTTTATCTACTTATATGTCACTGTCATGCAATAGGAAACTTTGTTGTGAAAGCCACTGAGAATTGAGTTGTTTTTTTTTTTTTTCAGGAATTAGCTTATTCTACAAATATTGTTTTATGCTAGTTGCAGTGTTAAAGCAAACAGGGACTATTAATGTCTTAACTAATGTGCTTATAACATGCATAACCATAAACTGGAAGCCGGTGTGACAACTAGTACTTTCAATGATACAACCAGAAACAAGCTGCTATAATCAAATTTGAGCTATTACATTTTTGACTACATTTACATAATATGAACCACAGGGGTGGGGGGTGAAGAGGTTATAGCTGGAACAGGAGAGGATGATTAGATTTTTAAACCAATTGCATATAGCAAGTATAATCAGAATTGGATGGGTTCACACAAACATATGTAAACATCCAGCAGGAAAACTGTATATGTAAAGTTTTCCTGTTGGATGGTTTCTAATTGTCTACAGAAGCATTTCCTTCACTTTCTGAAGTCTTTCCATTCCTTCTAGTATAGTTTACTATATATAGTATAATATGTTCTTAAGATTTCATAATGCATGTTTCTAATTTAAATGTATTATGCTATTTTTAAAAGCACATTGCTTATACCAATTTGTATTCTAATCTAAAGATTAATAAAATAAATTAACTTTTTAAAAGTAATGTGTCATCTGGAATACATACAATTTTAAAAACTGACTAGGTTTTGCTTTTTTTTTTTTTTTTAAGTGGTATATTGCATTTTGCAGTGGATTTTCTCTCCTGTGTACATATGCACGTACATGAGTAACCACCAAGTGATATTCTTCTTGTCAGGATTTTGACTCATTGTTGAAACTATGTTTCCCTGCAAAGCTCATCTAAAATATTTCCTATTTCATTGAAGAAAGATCACAAGTTTCCATAACAATTGGAATGATACTGAGGTAACATGTTTAGAAAGAGCATAACCTGTCAGCAACTACACTTTGGTTGATAAATGTCTTCAGTTCTGTGAGAGGAAACAAGTCTATTTCGTAGGATAAATAACTTATTTCTTCTTCATCACATTGATTTCCACATGTTATCCTTTATCAAAGCAAAGCACTATAATAAAGGGAAGACTTGTTTGTTGTTGTTGTTATTTTGTTTTTTTGTTTTTTTAGGCAAAGCTGCCCACTTTCCCCCTACCTATTCAATATAGTACTTGAAGTCCTAGCCAGAGCAATCCGATAACAAAAGGAGATCAAGGGGATACAAATTGGTAAGGAAGAAGTCAAAATATCATTATTTGTAGGTGATATGATGATATACATAAGTGACCCTACGTAAAAAGTCCACCAGAGAACTCCTAAACCTGATAAACACCATCAGCGCAGTAGCTGGATATAAAATTAACTCAAACAAATCAGTGGCCCTCCTCTACACTAAGGACAGACAGGAGGAGAAAGAAATTAGGGAAAAGACACCCTTCACAATAGTCACAAATAATATAAAATACCTAGGTGTGATTCTAACTAAGGAAGT
>NC_034594.1:84770296-84780527 GCF_900095145.1 Mus pahari | reverse complement strand
TGACAAATGGGACCTCATAAAATTTCAAAGCTTCTGTAAGGCAAAAGACACTGTCAACAAGACAAAAAGGCCACCAACAGATTGGGAAAGGATTTTTCCAATCCTAAATCTGATAGAGGACTAATATCTAATATATACAAAGAACTCAGGAAGCTGTGTTTTTTTTTTTTTTTTTTTTACAATTTTTATTTTTACCCTTTCATTGTCTTGACTTTTAAATCCATCAAAATGTTTAAGAGTGTACCATTGAATAGATGGGTTCTGTAGCCTACACAGTGATGTGCTGGGCTAACAATCATTGGCAATGTCAGAGCTCTAATAATTTTGTTCTGCTTGCACATAAGATGTAAAAGAATACAGGTGGTGAGCCTGACCCCTAAAAGGTGAAAGAAAAGCAGCACCTTCTATATATCAATATGAGGAAAATGGACATGTGAATTCAAAATCAAAGTGATCCTCCAAAAAAGACAGGTCATATTTCTTAAAGCATTAGTGTATGAGTTGGCAAACACGGAACCAAGTTAGAGAAAAAGTGAATGAAATTTTAATAGACTTTATAACAGTATATGGTGATGAACATAAAAGTTTGATTCCTAGGTTCTTCAAGTATTGGAGAGTCTATTCAAGTCTCTTCAATCTCTATGATGACTTGTTGTATTAGTTCTTCTCTTGTTCTTTTTACCAAATGCCAGACGGAAAGCACTAACAGGGAATCAAAGTTTATTTTTTCCCACAATTTGAGGAGAATTATTTCATGAGTGGAACATATGGACACAACAAATTTGCTACCACACATCAGATCACAAACTCAAGAAAGGATTTTTTCGGTAACACATTTATTTAAATTTTCTCATACAGGTATTTTAATCCTGTTTGCCCCCTTCTCAAACATGTCCCAAATCCCAACATCTTTGTACCCGCACAAGTTCATGTTCTTTCTCACTATACTGTAAATATAATGCTTAATTTTATCATATTTTACTCCTTTCACTGTGACTAACAGATGTTGCTGCTCACATTCAAGTTAACGTCTTTCTCACTCTGTTAATCCTGTCTAGACACATCATCAAAAACAAATTGAATAGTGCCTGACGTGTTTCTTAATCTAACAAAGTTGCTCACTATAATTCACCATCCACAATAGTTAGCAAAGTTATAAAGGAGATGAAAAAAGAAATATTTTACTCTTATTTAATAATTTTAGTCTATAACACAAGGCAATTGCACAATCCATAGCACCTTTGCGTTCACCTTGAATATTAACTGTAAACCAGGTGATAGTAGGACAGAAGACAAGTTTCAATACCTAGATAAACTTTGCATTATTACCCGACAGTGGGCATATCAATTTCAATATGAATAGGGAAAAGCATTTGATGTCCCACAAAGACAGTAGAATTAAGAGAAACTCCTCTGAATTAACGAGCCAGAAAAAGGAAACATGAATATATAAAAACATTATCATCCACAATAACACAAGAACCAAAAACCCAATGGTGTACCAACCAGGAAAATGTAACTCAAATAACGATTATATCTATATATGTGTAAATAATTCCCATATAAGGAAAGTAGGATCTCTATTAGTGTTACAAACACCAGACCATGAGGTGACAGTAACAATAGACACTGTAACAATGTCCAATTTAGTTACATTATTAATCAATTGAAGGAAAAGAAAATAACATAATAATATAAAGTCAGCTCCAATCAAAATACCAGAAGAAACACTTGTGGTTAGAATATTAAAAATCCTTTCACTGAATAATTAGTTCTCTTGGAATATGGATTGGATCTGCAACTTGTAATGGGGAAATTTCTTTGGACATATTATTTTAAATAAGCAAATATGGTCAAAATTTCTCATATATTTAAGTTACTACATATTTTATCCTCTTCTTGAAGTATCATAACACCATGCCATTCATTGAGAAAAAGCAAAATTACTTTCATTTTCTGAGGATGTAATTTCCCCAGTCTTTAAAGTAACTTCAATACCTCTAATGAAAGATATTGTGCTAAAAAAAAGAACAAGGATAGCCAGGCGTGGTTGTGTATGCCTTTAATCCCAGCACTCAGGAGGCAGAGGTAGGTAGATTTCTGAGTTGGAGGCCAGCCTGGTGTACAAAGTGAGTTCCAGGACAGCCAGATCTATACAGAGAATCCCTGTCTCGAAAACCAAAAAAAAAAAAAAAAAAAAAAAAAAAAGAACAAAGAACGAGGACAGGGCAGGATGTCTTCCTTGCTGCAAAGTGAATGTTTCTTAAAGTTGTTAACTACACAAATACTAACTTGCTCAATTTATGTTATATTGTGCTTCTAAATTCATTTGCGAACATAAAAAATGTAGAAGAAATGAGTAAAACAAATGTGGTTTGAGACATTAATACTTCAGATAAATCATTCTAAGAATATTTAGTAATAAATATAAATGAAGACTGCAGTAAAAAAATAAAAGACATATATATTTCATATCCTTAACACTATCAATTTGGAAAATGTAATTGGTGAGTTATAATCTATCAAATGTCACATGAAACACAGAAAGAAAGAAGCAGAATTCTGAACCAGTCATTTTCTACATGCTGTACAAATTGCTTGAGCAAAGGTTATCTTTTGATAAACAAAAACAGTAATCATAAAAACTTCATGTCTATATTTTAAATAATGAAATCAAATACACTTTCATAGAAAAAAATCATCACAACTTAACAAAATTCATTCAGAAGACCGAGGAAGCAGAAAAAAAAAAATAACAAGCAAAAAACAATAACAAAATACAGTGTAGCTAATATTAAAGCTTTCTCTAAAATCCAAACCTAAACAATTTTGCCTTAAAAAGGTACTATAAACTTCCCCATGTGCATATCATTAAACACTTAACCAGTACACACTTTTGTGTGTGTGTGTGTGTGTGTGTCTGCATACTTCGATGTGTGTGTAGATATTCAGAACCAATATAGATTATTCTGATGTTACCTTGTTATGTGGATTTTAAATATTTTAATTCACCAATCCAGCAGACTACAAAAGAAAGTTCATAATCCTTTCACTAAATGTAAAAACTTGACTTAAACATAAAACAACATATTGCTAGCAACTAGAAATAAACGTTATTTACATTAGAACTGGAGAAAGAACACAAGGGATCATCAGCTCACTGATGCTCTTTGGGAGGATAGAGGTTAGGTTCCAACATGCATTTTTGGGCAGCCAGTTCAGCAAGTTTAGTGGGAATTCAGTTTTCATTCAGAAAGCATGTTTTTTGTTTATTTATTTGTTTTAATTTTCTCTTTGTTGTTGTTATTTCAAAAAACAAAGCAAAAACAAAAAATCCCTAAATTGTAAGGCAGAAGCAATGTTCTATTGCTGGCACCCACACTGTATGCCTCACAATGACATGTGATTCTGTGTAATTCCAGTTCTGAGTAATTTGTCATTCTTATCTAGTCTCTGCAGCCACATGCATACATGTGGCATACTCCCTCACCACATCTTTATGTGCTGATAAATGTGAATAAACTTAACACAATTAAATCTTTAAAAATAAAAGGAATTAATTTATTTCAACATAATAAAGACTGTACATGAAAACCTCAGCATTAACACCATTCTCAAGTGTGACTAAAAAGATTTTCTTTAGTTCTACAGCAGGAAAAGCACTCACTGATACTTAGTGCCTCTCCTCAGAAAAGCATGGGATTTTAGCCAGAGCTCTTAGGAAAGAACGGCTCTGAAACAGACAGGAAAAGTTAATGTATGCTCTGTTTGACAGTGACATACTCTCATAGAGAAAGCCTGAGAGAGAGGAGACAGAGAGAGAGACAGACACACAGAAGAAAAATTAGTTGATATTATAAAAGAAACCATATTTCCACCGGTATCAGTTTCACACTAAAATTAATTTAAATACATAAATGAATGATATATACTAAAAAGCTATCCGAATTTCATGAAAATAAATTAAAAGATCATAATAAGAGAAAAATATCCTGCCAAAAATATTTAATAACTTTTAAAGTGCTAATAGTTACTCAAATGACCAGATTCACAGTAATCATTATAACACTACAAATGTTCTGTTTTTTTTTTTACATATAAAAATAAACAAAAAAGATTATTCTTGTGGAAAACAGGAAATTTTCAATGGCCAGAGCAGGTTCCACAGAATGAACAAAGCTAGTATCCCATTGTGATTTTAAAATGTTAAAGTAATCATGATGCTGGGATAAAGAAAGACACGTAGATCATTGGAACAAAATAGAGAACCCAGAAACAAATCTACATATATATAATAAATATGCCCTTGATGCTCAGAATAAACAATGGGAGAAAAATGATCATCTTAACAAACTGTATCAAGAAAACTATATACATATAACTAAAGTAAAAATAAATAAAATTGTTCCTTTATTTTACATCTTATAGAATAGTCTACTAAAATGAAACAGACCTGAACATGCCCTTCATGATTATTAGATTTCCTAGTAACAAAAATATTATGGAAGCATACAAAGGAAGGAGGCAATCAACATTCTTATCCATTGATTAACCACCTCAATGTCCAGCATAGTATGATAACCCTATAGAGCAGTACTGTCACAGATACCTTGGTGGAAGTCAGTAACTCTCTAATTGAACTTGATCAAAAAAAGATACCATGTCTGTTACTAAAAACCTACATAACATTTCAGTGCTAGTATAATCATGGTGACTGGAGAAAAATGATTAATTGATTTTTGATTAATGATTAAACCAACATAACATTTCTAATAATATATAAATGAATTGTTTTAATATAATATCCACAGATAAATGTAGTCTCCAATTCTTCTCCAGGTAATCTTCTCTTTGCAACTGATGGAGATTACAACATGTCTTAATTAAGGTTTCCATTGTTTTTAAGAGACATCTTGACCAAGGAAACTCTTATAAAGGCAAATATTTAAAATTGGGTCGGCTTAAAGTTTCAGAGGTTCAGACCATTATCATTATGGCAGGAAAGATGGCAGCATCCAGGTAGATACGGTGCTGGAGAATCAGCTGAGAATTCTAAATCTAGATCCAAAGACAGCCATCAAGGAAGATGATCTCTTCTACCTTGGGCAGAGCTTGAACACTAGAAGCCCTAAAACCCTGCTGCCTACACAGTGACACTCTTCCTCCAACAAGGCCCCACCTCCTAATAGTGCCACTTTCCATGGGTCAAGTATACTCAAACCACCACACAAAGGATCAGGGGATCTTCTAAAAAATTTATATGTCCTAGTAGTATCAGAATGTATACCCCTATATTCCTAACATTAGAAATATCCAAATGTTATCAGAATAAGAAACTACGAAAATGCCACTATGGATGAGAAAGGTAAAAGAAACCTAAATTCTGCACAGAATATTACAGACAACTAAATAAATAGTTGAATGGCAGAGGTGATCATCTTCACGGAAGAACATATCAACTGGTTGTGTTATTGCTCAGCCTTAAAAATACACACAGATGTAATATAGGTTATATTTATGAAGATATGTATATATACAGATACATATGTACATGGAACAATAAATAATGAAAAATGATCACAAATTTGAAGGTGAATAGAGGGCATATATGGAAGGGTTTTGCAGATAAAATTGAGAAATTAAATATAATTAAAATACAATCTTGAACATACAAAACATTAAACTATTAAACTATTTTTTTAATATTTGTTTTATTTATTTGAAAAGAAATTATTCTTTCATGCAGTATACCTTAAGCTCAAATCTTCCTCCCTCCATTCCTCCCAGGTCCTACCCATCTCCCTTGTACCACAAATCAAGTTTTCTTTTGTTTCCTCTTCAGAACAGAGAAGGTATCCCAGAAATGATAGCCAAGAAAGATTTATGACAAGGACCTTGACCATTATTTTAGGAATATGCACAGATACCATGTAAATATAAAAAAGAAGAATTATAAAATTAACAAGACTGTAATCATTTGTGAAATATATAGTCTCTGGGATGTTTGCAAGGAAACCTAGAGAGAGAAATATTTGAAAACTACAAAGCAAAGAAAAATACTTTAATAGAAGTATTATACAGAAGGACTATCTAAATAAAAATAAAAATGCATCTGTAGAACAAAATAAGAAAGTGTATTAAACACTTGAATAGACATTTCTTCAGCAAATGCCATACAAAAGTGCAAGACAGAAATATTCACATGCTTGAGATGACATATTTTTCAAATTTATATATAAGAAATTCGATGTCAAGTGGATATTATGGTTGGCCCTGGAGGGGCATTACACTAAGCCAAAGCCAGTCTCAAGCTTGGGAAACAATAAATCATAGGCAAAAACACTGTAGGAACTACTGTCAAAGGCTGTAAATATTCTAATTGACAGGGATATCATTTCAGATTCGTGAGGTATATGTCTCAGTAGCTCTTTTATAACACTGTTCCCCAGATAACAAAATTGCATTCTGCTAAAGGGATCCTTCTAATTTTACACAACTTTCTCATAATTACCTTAGCAATATAGAACAACATAAAGATACACAGAATGTTAGAACAAAGAAATAAATATATAAATATCTTGCTGTGGAAAAATAATCAAAAAATCCCAAAAGATATTTCCACAGTCTTTATAAAGTCCAGGAACTAATATCCACTTATCAGTGAGTACGTACCATGTGTGTTCTTTTATATCTGGGTTACCTCACTCAAGATGATATACTCTAGTTCGAACCATTTGCCTGCAAATTTCATGAAGACATTGTTTTTGCTAGCTTAGTACTCCATTGTGTAATTGCACCATAATTTCTGTATCCATTCTTCCACTGAGGGACATCTGGATTGCTTCCAGCTTCTGGCTATTATAAACAAGGTTACTGTGAACATAGTGAAGCATGTGTTCTTGTTATACGTTGGATTTTTCTGGGCATAAGCCCAGTAAAGGTATAGTATTTATATTATAGTATTCTGGGTATATGCCCAGTAAAGGCTGAGTATTCAGGTATCACTAATTTTAGTTTTTGTAAGAACAACCAGCTTACTTTCCAAAGTGGTTTTACCACATTAAAATCCCACTAAAAATGGAAGAATATTCCTTTTTTCTCCACATCCTCACCAGTATCTGCTGTCACCTTTGTTTTTGATATTATCCATTCTGACAGGTGTGAGATGGGTCATTTTGATTTGCATTTCCCTGATGAATTAGGATGATGAACATTTCTTTAGGTGCTTCATGGTCATTCAAATTTTTTTCGGTTGGGAATTCTTGGTTTACACCCCATTTTTAGTAGGATTGTTTGATTCTCTGGAGTCTAACTACTCGAGTTATTTGTATATTTTGGATATGATCCTTGTATCTGATGTAGGTTGGTAAAGATTTATCTCCAATCTGTAGGTTGCAGTTTTGTCCTATTGACGGTATCCTTTGCCTTACAGAAGGTTTTCAATTTTATAAGGCCCCATTTGTTAATGGTTGATCTCAGAGTGTGATCCTATTGCTGTTCTATTCAGGAACTTTTCCCCTGTGCCCATGTGTTCAATGCTCTTTCCCACTTTCTCTTCTATTCGATCCAGGGTATCTGGTTTTATGTGGAGGTGCTTGAATCACTTGGACTTGAGATTTGTAAATGGAAATAAAACTGGATCATTTTTCATTCTTCTACATGCCCATTTCCAGTTAAACTAGCACAATTTGTTGAAAATGCTATCTTTTTTACACTGGATGGTTTTAGCAAAGATGAAATTACCATAGGTGTGTTCATTTATTTCTGGGTCTTCAATTCTATTCCATTGATCTACCTGTGCAAGAATCATGCAGTTTTTTTTTTTTTTATCAGTTTTCACTATCATGGATTTTTGTTATTCCAGACGAATTTGAGAATTCTGAAATACCCACAGACCATTTGAAATTTAAGTATATGGAAGACCAAAGTGTGGATGCTTCAATTCGACTTAGAAAGGAAACCAAAAAGATCACAGGAGACAGTGAGAGGGAGGGACATAGGAGGAAGACAGGAGGGGAAGAGAGAAAAGAGGGCAGGATCATGTATGGGAAGATAAAGAAGTACAGAGGGTCAGGAAAATGAATAGAAACATGTAGCAGTGAGGGGTGGGGAAGTGCGTATAGACACTAGAAAGTCCCAGGCTCCAGGGAAGCAAGTGGTTCCAAGTGCCAATGAGGAGATTAGCCAAAATACACAACAAAGAGAAGATAGAACCTATAGAGACTACATAGAGTAGATAGACAGGGCCCCCATTTGTGGGATGTGGTCATCCCCCCCATCTCAAAAATTTTAACCCATAATTGCTCCTGTCTAAATGAGACACAGGGACAAAAAATGGAGCAGAGACTGCTGGAAAGTCAATCCAGAGACCGTCACACCCATCCCATCAGCAGACAACAAACCTCCACACCCAATTGCTTATGGCAAGAAGTACTTGCTGACAGGAGCCTGGTATAGCTGTCCCCTAAGAATCTCTGCTAACTACCAACAAAGACAGGTACTCAAAATTAAGCGTCTGAGTGAGCCCAGATATCTCAATGGAAGTGTGAGGGGAAGGAATGAGGGAACTGAAGGGAATTTTAACCCCATAGTAAGAACAACAATATCAACTAACTCAGTTTCCCAAAGATCCCAGGGACTAAATTACCAACCAAAGAGTATACATGAAGGGGTCCATGGTTCCAACTACATATGTAGCAGAGGATTGCCTTATCTGGTATCAATGGGATGGGAGGCCCTTGGTTCTGTTGAGGCTTGATGACTCCATGGTGAGGCAGAGGTGGGTGAGCACCCACTTAGAGACAAATGGGAGGGGAGTTGGATGGGAGTCTGGAGCAGGGAGACTGGGAAGGGTGACAACATTTGAAATGTAAATATATAAAATAAGCAATTAGAACATAATGAAAAATAAGGAAAAAAAACATTTATAAATAGAAATGGATGTAGAAGTAGAGAAGATGTTTATATTGTAACAATGTGAGCAACTGCAAGTTTGAAATTTGATGTTCCTGCTCTGACTGTCCCCAGATTAGCTTATCAATGTGTTCTGTCAAAGAAATCTATCCTGTATACCCTTTGAAAAAGCACTGAAGCATCCACATTGGTCTTCTTTCTTCTTAGGTTTCATATGGTCTGTGAATTAACTCTTGGGTGTTCTGAACTTTTGGACAAATATCCACTTATCAGTGAGTACATACCATCTTTGCTCCTTTGTGACTGAGTCACCTCACTTAAGATGATATTCTGAAGTTCCATCCATTTGCCTGAGGATTTCATGAAGTCGTTGTTTTCAATAGCTGAGTAGTAATCCATTGTGTAAATGTACCACATTTTCGGTATCCATTCCTCTGTTGAAGGACATCTGGGTTCTTTCCAGCTCCTGGCTATTATAAATAAGGCTGCTATGACCATAGTAGAGCATGTGTCCTTATTACATGTAGGCTGGTTATATGCCCAGGAGTGGTATAGTTCCAGTTTTCTGAGGAAATGCCAGACTGATTTCCAGAGTGGTTGTACCAGCGTGCAATCCCACTAGCAATGGAGGATTGTTCCTCTTTCTCCAAATGCTCTCCAGTATCTGTTCTCACTTGAGTTTTTCATCTTAGCCATTTTGACTGGTGTGAGGTGGGAATCTCAGGGCTGTTTTGAGTTGCATTTCTGTGATGACTACTGATGTTGAACATTTCTTTAGGTACTTCTCTGCCATTCGATATTCCTCAGTTGACAATTCTTTGTTTAGCTCTGAACCCCATTTTTTAATTTTTTTTATTGTTATTTTCTTTATTTACATTTCAAATGCTATCCTGAAAGTTCCCTATACCCCCCTGCCCCCGCTCCCCTACCCACTCACTCCCATTACTTGGCCCAGGCGTTCCCTTGTGCTGGGTCATATAAAGTTTGCAAGACCAAGGGGCCTCTCTTCCCAATGATGGCCGATTAGGCCATCTTCTGCTACATATGCAGCTAGAGACACAAACTCAGGGGGTACTGGTTAGTTCATTTTGTTGTTCCACCTACAGAGTTGCAGCCCCCTTTAGCTCCTTGGGTACTTTCTCTAGTTCCTCCATTAGCGACCCTGTGTTCCATCCAATATCTGGCTGTGAGCATCCTTTTCTGTGTTTGCCAGGCACTGGCATAGCCTCACAAGAGGCCTCAATATCAGNGTCCCTTCAGCAGAATCTTGCTTGCATGTGCATTAGTATCTAGGTTTGGTGGCTGATGATGGGATGGA
>NC_034594.1:84765363-84770208 GCF_900095145.1 Mus pahari | reverse complement strand
TACATTATGCAAAACACAAGAAAACCAAGAAGGATGACCATCGTGTGGATACTTCATTCCTCCTTAGAATAAGGAACAAAATACTCATGAAAGGATACAGGTACAGAGACAAAATTTAGAGCTAAGATGAACCCCATTTTCAATAGGGTTATTTGGTTCTCTGGACTCTAACTTCTTAAGTTATTTGTATATATTAGATATTATCCCCCTATCAGATATAGGATTGGTAAAGATCTTTTCCAAATCTGTTGGTTGCTGTTTTTTCCTATTGAGAGTATCCTTTGCCTTACAGAAGCTTTGCAATTTTATGAGGTCCCATTTGTCAATTATTGATTTTAGAGCATAAGCAATTGGTATTCTGTTCAGGAAATTTTCTCCTGGGCCCATGTGTTCGAGACTTTTCCCCACTCTCTCTTCTATTAGATTCAGTGTACCTGGTTTTGTGTGAAGGTCCTTGATCCAATTGGACTTGAGCTTTGTAAAGGGAAATAATAATGGATCAATTTGCATTCTTCTCCATGTTGACCTCCAGTTGAACCATCATTTGTTGAAAATGCTGTCTTTTTTTCCACTGGATGGTTTTAGTTCATTTGTTAAACATCAAGTGACCGTAGCTATGTGGGTTCTTTTCTGGGTCTTAAATTCTATTTCATTGATCTACCTGCTTATCACTACACCAATACCATGCATTTTTATCACGATTGCTTTGTAGTAGAGCTTGAGGTCAGGGATGCTGATTCCCCCAGAAGTTCTTTTATTGTTGAGAATAGTTTTTCCTATACTGGATTTTTGTTATTCCAAATTAATTGTTCTTTCTAACTCTATGAAGAATTGAGTTAGAATTGAGAATTGAAAATGGTAAAGAAAATACTCACAGGAGGAAATATTAAGATAAAGCGTGGAACATGGACTGAAGGAAATGCCATCCAGAGACTGTCCCACCTGGGGATCCATCCCATCCATATACAGGCACCAAACCAGGATGTTATTGTGGATGATGGGAAGTGCTTGTTTATGGAAGCCTTATATGGATGTCCCCTGGGAGGTTTTGCAAAATGTTGTAAAAATATGTCTCTGAATTAGACTAATGCTTTATTCCCATCATATTGGCAGATAAATTGGATGTGCAATGCCTCTACTCTTTTACACGCTAATGTTTAAATATATATGTTAAGTTTATCTCGTGAGGACATTGCTCTTTAGATTTCAGCTCTGATGAGCTGGACAACTGCAGGAAGAATAAATGAAGACGGTATTGATGAAAATCTTGGGTAAATTGTAAAGCTTTATTTAGAGACAAGTAGTAATAGTGAAAGTCTACTAGTGTTTGTAGATTCTTATTTGTAAATTGAGAAACAATTACAACATATTTCAATCTAGTGCCACAGTGACTCAAGGTTAATCTAATCACAAGTATTACATGTAAGTCTAGATAATAAATATGAATGGGTAGCTAAATTAACACAACTGACATGCTAAAATTACTAGATTATTGGATCTGGTATGAAGTCAAATGTGGAAAATGTATAGAAATTAAGAAGTGGCACTCTCTTCCCTGGACAGGAAATACAGGATGTAAATTAGAGTTGCTTCTCCATCTCTCATACACATCACTGAGGAATTCAAACTAACTTTGTCACCATGCCTGAAAATCGCTGACAGATTTACTATGCAATTGAACATAGATACCAGTCTCTGGGGAATGTGGCAGGCAGATGAACTTGGATGTTGTTCTAATTGAATCCCTGGGGGATCCCAATTACTAGTGGAAAACACAGTTCTTTCTTTAAAAATTTGCATAAGCAGTTAAAATTAAAGGCACTAGTAAATAACATACTTGTACAACTATTATTATTTGCCTGGGGTCTTATTATCTCCCCAGAGAATATCATAAAAATGAAGTTGTAAAAAGCATATGTTTGTTCTAATATGTCTTACATGTATTCCAAGCACAAGTTGTCTCCTGTTTACCTTAAGTATGATTTGTTGGAATGAGGTTTAGCATCACTATTCCTTACATTAGGATATTTGATAATACAAAACAGATAATAGAAGAAAACAGCAAAGTTAAAAACAAAAGTTTTGTTCTATTCACTCTAACTACATAGCTGTGATAATGTTAACAAGATGTTTTATGTGCTTAAGCCATTAGCTTTAAAAATATTAGTTCTGTTATTCTATTAATAACAGTAACATTAAATATTACAATTAGGATTTTAATGTTGTACATACTGTATTCCTAAGAATGATTTTCTATAATTTATGTGACTAAATTAAACTAGTGTAAAATTCTCTTCTACAGATAACATTTGGCCAGTATTGCCTGAGAATCAATATTTATTTTGTCCTGTTCAATTTTCTGTGGCAGGTGTGACAAGGGGAGTTTAGAATTGTTAATTTATAGGAAGACAGAAAAACAAACAGATAGATGCATAACAAAAAATGATTGGCCCATTAATAAAAGATGATGATAGTGTGATTGCTATTTAATAGTATAATTGTATTGTTTTTGTCTTATTCAATAGTATTGCTCTGAAGATTTTGTTATTAATTTATTATGTCTCAATTGTAATTTTATATATCTGCTACTCACAGAGGTGTTCAGTATTGTATATTTAGAAATTCAAATGTAGAATAACATTTTGATGTATATTTTATTATGGTTAAAAGATGAAATATCACATACAGGATCACATATTGGGGATGTATCTTCTACCTGATGATATTAGAAAGTATATCTAGATTTTAAATTTTCTTTTCTAGTCTATAAAATAATATTCTTATGAGCTCATACTCGAAAAAAACATTTGATTATTCTATTTGTGAAAGGTGGAGCCTGTTTGGTAGAAGTAGGAGTCTAGGATGTATGCTTTGGGCTGGATCTTCAGCCAGACTTTTCTAGTCTGACTTTAATCTGCCTCTGGTCTAACAGGAGGTGAACTTCTGAGCTCTTCCTGTTCCTCTCTATCAGAGTGAATTTAAACATCAGAATGTTGAACCAACTTATAAAATTCTCTGTTTAATTTTACCTTTCATGTATTTTGCTAAACAAAAACCAGATATTAAAATCAGAGAAAATTGATATCTATTTTCTAAAACTTTGATAGAAATGGTTTGATATAACTTTTTGACCACTATTACTTTCTTCTGAGTTTAGTAAATAATTGTTTCTTTGAAAATGTTATAGATATGCACAAAACCTCTATTAATTATATCCATATCCCACCTCATTCATCTAATTTCACAGAGGGTCTAAATAACTGAATGTCCTTTTATGATCTCTTGCTCTTCCTTTTTACAACAACCCTGAGTAAAACCAGTGACGCCTATGAATGTCCATGATGTCCATGATTGTGGGATTGGCTACTGGGCACTGGACAACCTGTCCATAACCACCTCTCAAAAGTGACTACCTCCTGTAGCATCTGAAGTTTTTCATTAACCACTTAGCTAAGTGTGCGGTCTTCATTGTCTTACCCATTTTCAGGCTGCATTTATTAACTGGCTTGATTCTATGCAGGTCAAATGCAGGTAACCAATGTGGCTGTGTTCCATGTGTAGAACAGATATGTGATGTTTAGAAGATCTCATTGCATGGCACTTGACCTCCTCTTTGACTCTTAAGCTCTTTCCATTCTTTCTGTCTATGAATCTTAAATGGGTTAAGTGTTCATGTGGATGCCCCTTCTACTGCTAAGAACACATAACCATTTGTTCTCATCATCTTGAACAATTATGAGTCTATGCAGTAGTAGTTATACAGTGCAGCTAGACACTTCTCCCTAAGATTGAGTAGTACAAATCTATGGATAGACTCAAATATTTAGAATACAATATGAAAGCATATATCCATTTAACAGAACATAATCGAAGACATATCCACTGAGGTAAGGTCTATGATCCCTGGCAGTGTTTTGATCAGTATCTCTTGTATGACTTACTCCTTTTGGATTAGGCTTCAAAGCTAATAAAGAAAGCAGTTGGTTACCCCATGAACACAAGTGATACTTTGATTAGTTTGTCCATCTTGCTTGGTATATTGGATTTCTATATTTGATATTAATCATAAAACTTAAAACTGTATTTGTTCTTTTTCACATTTTGCATGAATAATACAGAACTGAAATGTTGAATTTTTACAAGTTTTTATACCCTAGCTGTGCTTTATAGGTTTATTTTTGCTATTTTTTTATAAGACTTGTTATTTTGGCTATTCTCTATCAACAAATAGACCTAACTCACAATTTCTATTGGTGATTGTGTCTCAGCATTATGGTATAGTATATTTCTCCTTCTTTTCAAAGAGTTTGCTTTCAGTTCTGGCTAGTTGATTTATGTATGACTAGTCTATATTTTTTAGTCCTTTATAGAAATATGAAATGCTTCACCAATTTGTTCAGCCTCAGTGTTCACTGACCCTAGATCCAGCTAATGTTTTCTGTATCATTACAACTTTATTACATGAGTTGCCAAGGAATATACCCTTTCTACTTCTTTTTTTTTTTTATTTTAAAAGTGTGTGTATGTGTGTGCCTTAAACTGCTGCTGTGTCTTGCTAGTCTGATCAATTACTTTTCAGACAAAAAATTCTAATCTTCCTGCTGGTAAAGAGTATTCCATGTTGAGATGTGAACTAATATCTGTCATCTCATATTGTTCCCTGACAACGGAGCAAAGAAGTAAATCTACTATGGTCTTGAGTATGTATTTGTAGGTTTTACAAAAGAACATGGGTGATTCAAAGGCAGCTGTAACAATGAGCAACCCACTCAGATTAGTTTCATCCAAAGAGTTTCAGTAAGAAGTTCCCATAGCTGCATATGTAGCAGAAGATGGCCTAATCGG
>NC_034594.1:84760155-84765053 GCF_900095145.1 Mus pahari | reverse complement strand
TGAAAGAAGCTGAGGAGAAGGGCGATCCTGTAGGTTGACAAGCAGTCTCAATTAATCTGGACCCCTGAGATCTCTCAAAAACTGGAACACTAAACAGACAGCATACACCAGCAGATATGAGGTCCCAAACACACATACAGCGGAGGACTTCCAGGTCTGTGTTCATTCAGAGATGATGCACCTAACCCTCAAGAGACTAGAGGTCCCAGGGAGGGTCAGGTGAGGTGGGGGCGTGGGGACATCTATGTTGGACATGGGGTGGTGATGAGGTATGGGATGTGGAAGAGTTGGAGGGTGGATTGGGGGCAGAGAGAATAAAATATGGAGTGTAAAAATAAATTAACTAAAACAAACAAACAAACAAACACTTCCCATAACTCTGTCCCAGCCTAGCATTGTTTATTCTTACATAAACAATAGGAGGACACTTATGAATTTCTATGCTTCTTAAACCTGATATGTTTAATGAATTTCTTGATTCTTATGAGTCTCACTATTCCATGAGGAAAGCAACATTTCAATTTAGAAGAAATTTCAAAATGGCAAATGCCTCAGGCATACCTCATGTTCTTAGTTTTTCTATCATGTTAGATTATGTTTTGTAAAATATAATATTATCTTCTGTCACATAAATTCCACTCAATGAAGATTATTTTTATATTTTGAATGCACATATGTTTCTGTGGGTACTCTAAAAATGCAGGATAAATACACAAAGATAGTTGATCTCGGTGAATGTGAGGAGTATAAATCTGCATTGTAAAGAAAGTAAAATGCAAGACTTTAGAAAACCATCTAACACACATAGAAATCAGAAGAATCTAAGATATTTAAGCTGCATAGCCTGTGAGTGAGAACACACCCATATTGGTAATAGATTTTGAGAATATTTCCTCAATTCCATGGCCTTGCCCTTGACAAATGTAAAGCAATACAATATAATGTAAAACAATATGGCTGTCTGAGGTCTCTGCAGAACAACAAAATGATGAACTATGTCAGGCAGAAATTGAAGAAACTCACGATGAGAACAGAAAAATGAATATTTAATTAAAAAATTCCTCAATTTAGGTACTTTGCAACTTTGAAACTTCACCAGAATTTTATGTATAGCAAATTAAAAGTCAGATATTTTGCTGTATGCAGGGACAACAGTGTCTCCAGTCAGGAATCTCATTATTTTGCCAAATATACTATATCATAGTGCCAAAAATCATAAACTGTATATTCTGGATTAAATGGATAAAAGTAGGCAAAAGCTTCCTAAGTCCCCTTATCATTGTTTGAGGTATCTGTGACAAATTGAGGAACACAGACTACCTGAAGTATGATAAATCTGCATATGTATATATTCATATACATGCATGAATACACAAATATATTTGTATTTTAATACATGAATCAAATTGGTTCCAAGAATTGTAAAAATTAAAAATGAAATTGAAGTCACTAGACCCTGGAAAAAAGGATGAATGTTTGAGTGAGGGGATGAAGAATAAAACACAGTACATCCACAAAGTATTGGCAGCATGGAAGAATGTCTCCGGGACAGGTGCAAGGGAATGTAAATTAGAGTTTATTGAAAGGAGGTGGATCAAGGAGCACTGTGATAGTCTCTTGAAGAATATGGAACAAGGAAACAAGTTATCAGATGAGAGTTTACAAAAGCCCTATGAATGGAAATGGAGAAGACAAAGAAGATCAGAAATGATGTCTAATGTCCTATGATAACAATTTACAGAACTGTCTTCTGGGGTGAACTGATACTACATTGAGAAGTTAGCTTTCAATTTATGGGATAGACTATAAAAATTTTTGTAGAAATAATCACAAAGTAGTTTCATATGTTATTTTCTAGTGGAACTTTTATTTCTTTATCTCAAATTGCTAGGTTTTCTAATAATTAAAAGTCATTTACATTCAGTGATTAGATGTTTTGCATGTCATCCAGAAGGACTGATATTCAGCTCTATTCCTCAATCCAATTGGTTGACTTTTAAGTCATTATTTCCATGATAATCATTTCCCATTGGGAAATTAGAGTACCTTGTTTCCCAATACATTTAGGATTTTCTCAAAATGAGTTTCCAGAACTTAGAGGGTATTAGTTATGAGTGTTAGCCTGGGATGTTCCTGATTGAAGACAGACCTGGAAGATAGTCCAATTTACCAAATTCTTCATGTTTATAAAAACAGATATTTGAGCTGAGTGAGAAAGAGGAGACTTGATTTTTAACATTTTTATGAACTTAGTAAAGTAAACAATAAAGAGATATTCTTCCATGCTTTTTAAAGATGCAGCCACTAGAACTTAAACAAACAATTATTTATACTCATTTTGGGAAACTATAAATTATAAAAATCATACGTATTTCTTAAAATAATACTTATGTAAAATATTATTCAAGTGTAAGTTAGAAATACTTTATACATTTAAGCCATTGTTTCCATAATAATGACTTCAAACTATGGATTATTTTCAGGTTCATAACTTGAATTTTACAAAGCTGAGAGGTATTTTTCTAAGAGAAAAAAATAAAAACTCAATGATTCTTTCAAAGATAGTAATGAAATGATCAAAGTTTTGTTTAGATTTGTTACAAAACAAAAAGTGTTTATTTTAGACATTCTCTTCAGACACCACTGACAGGAGAGTGGCAATGTCCCAGAGTCAAGAAGAAAGCCCAACAAGACAGTGCTACTGCTGGTTTTCTTCAACAGGACTTGGAGCAAACTCTATGTGTCTGACATATGGTAGGTTATTTTAGGCATATTTAAGTACAGAACAAATTTGGACATATGTTTTACAATAATAATTGACTAATTAACCTGTGTACAACAAAACTTAAGGCATGATTTCACTGCCACTCTTGCAAAATACAACCAGCATCTTCCATAAATATAGGATCTATAGATTACTTAATAATGCAGGCAAAGGTAAACCAGATTTATGATAAGAGAGTGGGAGGATGGCAGTATAGATTGACTGAGATAATCAGCCACAAGATAATGGTCTTAGAGTTCCAGTGTGGACTGGCAACACAGATAATGCAGAGAGTACCAGGCTATTAATCAGTTTCACTCGCAGCTATCTAGGGTGGGGAAAGAATTGGTTACACATCTTTCTCTTTGGAGAGAAAACCCTATATGTTTAACATGCCTGCTTTGTCTAGTGCTTATCTATGATTACAAGGACTTACATGCTTCTTGATGTTGAGGAATTTTCTTCATTAACATTGTCTCTAAGTGTCCCTCATTAGTTTATAATGAAGCCAACTCAATGAATAACCTCTGAACTTAATCAAGCCAATGAAGAGTCTCTCAATATGTTGAACCAAAGCAAAAATTTTCTTATGGAATATATTTTGTAGTGGAAAATGGTGGCAAACACACACACACACACACACACACACACACACACACACACACACACACAAACCTAAAACAAAAAATTCTTGTTGCTAATGACTATAATGGAACCTGTCATGCATTCCTTTCTTTCCTGTTATCTTTCTATAATAAGTGCAACATCATTTGAACTACTTTTTAAAATATACTATTATTAAAAATAAAACTGGATTGTCCCTCCAACCTCCTATCTCCAAAGGTTCTCTGTTTCCATTTTTTCTGCTGGCCCTCAGGGTTTCAGTCCTTTTTCCTCACCCAATACCAGATCAGGTTCCCCTCTTACCCCACCCCCACCTCCTCCCTACTGTCCACTTTCTCTCCTAGCTCCTTCCCTCCCTCCCCACTTGTGACTGCTTTCTTCTCTCTCCCAAGTGGTAGGGTTAGAAGTGGGGGCATCCACATGGAGACAGAGAGCTGGGGAGGGAAGTGTGGGATGTTAAACAGTTGGTGGGTTGACGGGACATGGGAGGGGATAAAATGTGTACTCTAAAAAAATAATTAATTAATTAATTAAAATTAAATTAACACAATGTTACTCCTTATTGTTATAGATGCTTTCTAAATTACATAGTGGGTCATAAAGATTCACACTGTCATTAAATGTCTACTCAGAAGCTTTTCCCTCATACTTCTGACCAAAGACAAAATTTGGACAGTCTAGCAGTCTTTTGCTCCAGCCAGCAAAGACCCCTGCTAATTAACCAGCCTAATCAATAAGGGAATGATTACCTCAATGTTTGGGGCCTATCAACCTCCTTGATTTTGTTCACACTAACTTTTCATTGGAGGAAGATGATGCCTCATAGACTCTTATACTAAAACAATTGAAAAGAGACTATATTTAGAGTTGCCAAGTACCTCCTTTGCTCTCCAGAGATTCTATTAATGTATATTTTGCTTACCCTCCACCCCCCACACACACATCAAAGAAACACGGCAAATTAGATATTGGAATATACAGTATGAAACAAATATTGGAATGTATTCCATCTGTATAAATAGTCTTAAGTGTTTTGACTTGATGACTGAAGAAACACAGCTGTAGTTTAGACAAAGTACTGTGTCTTCAATAGAAAACACATTTTGAAAAAAAGGATTAAAAGTGTTTGTTATGCCTGGTTGTTTTCCTCTTGTAAGATAATGGCTAATTTTAGCATATCATTCCTTTTGATAATATCAGATAAAAAAGATTAGACACTAGTAAAAGGGAAGGAGAAATAACTCAAATGTGTTCTGCTTACTATTTAATTAAAAAATAAAAAAGATATTTTTTACATTTCGTATAGAATTTCCTAAATGAGTGTATATGTATGTGATTCAAATAATAACACTTAATTGGTGTCTTAGTCAGGGTTTCTATTCCTGCACAAACATCATGACCAAGAAGCAAGCTGGGGAGGAAAGGGTTTATTTGGCTTACATTTCCATACTGCTGTTGATCACCAAAGGATGCAGGACTGGAACTCAAGCAGGTCAGAAAGCAGGAGCTG
>NC_034594.1:84753841-84759830 GCF_900095145.1 Mus pahari | reverse complement strand
TATATATATATATATATATATATATATATATATAATTAAATTCACAAAATGGTATAAAACTAGGGAATATCAAAGAAAATCTTTACTTAAAATTGTATTAAAGCAGCATTTATTCCTCAAATTATACATCCAATCCCATTTCTTTAAAATAATTCATTATTTTGGGGAAAACACAATTTAATTAATTCCCTTTCCTTAGGAGCTGAGGCAGGAGAGAAGAATATGCTTCGTAGGTAATGATCTAAAATTTGAGGTCATGTGGCTGATAGCTGTTTGGACACTTGACTTTGTTGTTGTATCTAAAAGCCAATAGAGTGGTTCATAAAACTGATTGCAGAGCACATTTGAGTACTAATAAAACAAATTGAGTATTGATGATGTGCACAGGGCAAATCCAATTACATCTCACAAAGCTTTATATAGCTCCATTTCTCCTTTAATGTTTTCTATTTATTTATTTCAATTTAAAGTCTGAGTAGTGAGCGGAAAGATGCACTGTGGGTAGTCACAGTATGTCTTACATTTTAGAACCTAAAGTCTTGACTGAAATTGTGGTTCTGCTCTGCAACTCTGTTTTTGTATGCATTATTCAGCTTTCTGAGTTTTAATTTTATGGAGAAAGTTATAATCTCCTTTGAGAACTTAGTGAAATAGTATACACACATACTTTTTTATTCTTTTGCAATAAGCTAAAACTAAAGTATTGACTGTCATTTAAATAATAAACACAATGTATACGTAATAGTTAAACTGATTATGACACACCTTACACATAAATACAAAAGACATGTGCTTTGATGGTGCCTATATTTTGGCTTTCCATCTGACTTAATTCTCAATTTTCTAATGGACTATGTGGGGAAAAGGGGGGTATGTCTTCTTGCCATGTTTTTTCCAGAATTCCAGAAGAGCTCTATGTGACCACAAAGGCACAAATTTATTGCTCAGTGTACTTAGACTACCTGCTTCAAGAATCACAAATGTCACAGCAATGAAAATGCTGCTGCATAGAAAAAAGAAATGTAATTAGGATGCACATACAAAATATTTAATGATATCCTCCTTCTGAAAATCCACATCTGCTGGACATGATGATAATGAGGCTTGTCTGCCACTTGAACATTGATCAAATGTCACTGGGGCTTGATAAGCATGTTACTCACTTATTTTCCTACAGCCCTACAACTGGGATCGGGGCACTGTGTAATACTCCACATCTGCTAGTTCACCAAGTAACACTTTTTCTTCTTTAATTTCATCAGTTAATTTGCATCCTCTTAATTTTCTTTTGATGGGTATTAATCATTTATGTAAATAACCACAGCATTCTATTCAGAAACTTTAAAAAATGAGACTGCTTTTAATGGACACTGCTTCTGAAATACAAACAGGAACAAACAAAGCTTAGAGAAACATCAGTGTGAGACACAATAAAATTGGCATTTTCCCCTAGTAAAAGTAGACACTTATTATCACTTGTACAATAATGAGTAAAGAGAAGACAAAACTTTACCCTTGTAAATACAGTATGCTTTTAAGAAATTGGAAATAATTCACCTATTTACATATGGTAACATTGAAAATAATAGTAGAAATAACTTCTATACCATGGATTTACTGTCCTCTCCACATATTCATCAATCAGGATGTGCTGCAGTCTGTCCTTAAAATGGAATAAACTCCATTGTGTATTGCAAATTCTTTATTCTTTAGTTGAGGAAGAGCTAGGTAGTATCTTGTTTATGGCTATTACAAATAAAGATGCTCTGAACATAGTTGAGTGACTGTCCTGTGGGATGATGGAACATCACTTGTGTATACACCCAAGAATAGTATACCTGAGTCTTGAGGTAGAACTATTCCCAGGTTTCTGAGAAAATGTCATGGATTTTGCGAGCAGATGGATGGACCTTTAGAATATCATAAAGTGCAGTAACACACAAAAGGGCATTCAGCATGCAGAATATGTAAACTCTTATAAGCCATAAAATAAAGAATAGCCATGCTACAGTCCATAGATGTGATGAAGCGAAGAAGAAGAAGAAGAAGAAGAAGAAGAAGAAGAAGAAGAAGAAGAAGAAGAAGAAGAAGAAGAAGAAGAAGAAGAAGAAGAAGAAGAAGAAGAAGAAGAAGAAGAAGAAGAAGAAGAAGAAGAAGAAAGCCCAAGTGAGGATCCTTGAATCTCACTTAGAAGCAGAATAAAATAGTCATAAGAGGAAGATTGAGTGGGGAACTTGGTGGAGGTAGGAACATCTCCAGGATGGGACAGAGACTTGGGATAAGGGAGGTGCCCAAGAATCAGTGGGTGTTTCCTTAGCTGTGACTCATAGCATTGAGTATATGGAACCTGAAGCAGCCACATCCTGTAGCAATACAGAAACCCCAATGGAGAGTTATGGACACCAGCCTACCTATAGACCTTTCAATTCAGTTTTTATGCTGTCTACAAGAAATGAGGGGACAAAGAATGGAGCAGGGGCTGATGGAATGGCCAGCCAATAAACAGCCCGAACTGAGATCCATCCCATGGGCAAGCACCAATCTGTGACACTATTGATACCATGGTACACTTGCAGACAGGAGACTAGGATGACTATCCTGAGATGCTCCATGAAGCAGCTGCCTCAGATGCAACCTAATAGTGAATGCAGCATGGGGAGTCTAATAGAAGAATATGAGAAAGGATTGCATCTCTCAAAGGCATAGGAACTCCACAGGAACACCAACAGAGTCAACTAGCCTGGATCTCTGGGGTTCTCAGAGACTGAACCACCAAGCAAAGAATATACACTGGCTGGACCTTGTCCTCCCTACCCATATGTATCACTTGTGCAGCTTGGTCTTTATGTGGGTCCCAAATAGCTGGAGTAGGGCCTATCGCAAAAGCTGTTGCCTGTATATAGAATATGCTCTTCTATCTGGGATGCTTTATCTGGCCTCAGTGGGGTAGGATGTGCCTAGCCTAACAGAGAATTAATGTGCCATGATCGAGGGATATCAAGAGTGAGACAACCTGCTCAGAGGAAAAAGGGAAAAGATGTTGGAAGGTAAGGATTTTGGGAGGGGATGACTAAAAGAGGGCAGTGAGCAGCACATAAAGTGAATAACAAAAAATAATAAATAAATAAATAGATAAATAAATAAATAAAAGTTAAAAAATTGAATAAGTTCCTTCTCTGTTTAGTCTTTTAAGAAAAACTTGTAATGGCTTCAAGTAATTTTCCTACAATTTCTTCTCCATAGTCCAATCTCCTCATGGGATAAATCACAAAGCAAACTAAACAATGCTGTTTCAGCATTAACATAGTGCTGTCCTACTCGCTAAAAGAGCCCTTCTATTTAACAACCGTTTTGAAGGATCAGTTCAAAACTGTTTCTAAGCTAAGTATCACAGATTTTTCAGAAGTAGGCAATACTACCTTGATTTGGATATAATAAAGCAGACTCAGATGAGGAAAGTCATTTTCTCAGAATCTATTTCATAGAACTTGTTCTCCTACTCGATGGCTGTTTCTAATCACCATCATTATTTTACTTTACTGTAATTTTATGCATCTTTTCTCTCTAGGAAATATGTCCTAATTTTTCCATTTTACAAAATGGATTTTAATTTGATTTATATGAATACTAATTCTATGTGTATTTTTATATCAATGCCCTCATAATATGCTTCACAGCAAGAGTTGAAGTATTTCAGAAAAATTTCTCCAATGTTACAGAGACCAGTCTTGAGTCAGGGAATCTAGAGGGAAGCCATGGCATTTTCATGAAGCAGCTCATATGTTTTATCTTCATTTGGGCTACATGTTAGTTATCATATGCATAAGGTTTTACCAAGCACAGACTCTGTTACCAAGATGCTTTAACATTAAAAGTAAATGGGCATGCATATTAATACTAAAAGCAATGTGTATTTCAAGAACCAAGAAACATGCATCCATATTATAGTAGAACAGTGCTCATCAAAGCTGAAACTCGAAGTGGATGCTCACAGTCATCTATTGGATGGAACACAGGGCCCCCAGTGAAGGAGCTAGAGAAATTACCGGAGGAAATAAAGGGGTCTGCAACCCTAGAGGAGGAACAACAATATGAACTAACCAATGCCCCACAGAGCTTGTGTCTCTAGTTGCATATGTAGCAGAGGATGGCCTAGTTGGCCATCAATAGGATTATATGCCAGGGCCAGGAAGGGGGAGTGGGTGGGTTGGGGAGCAGGGCAGGAGTAGGGTATAGGGGACTTTCGGGATAGCATTTGAAATGTAAATGAAGGAAATATCTAATAAATAGAAAAGCTGGGACTCACTGTCTCTATGTTAGTGTGAACCATATAAGACTTTAATTCCAGAGTTAACAGCTGCCATTGGATGGTTGGCTACATTCGCCTTGTAAGAAATCAATTTATATTTTAGGGTTACTACTGCCGTAATGAAATAGCATGATCAAAAGCAACTTGAGGAAGAAAGGTTTATTTCACACACATGTCCATATAACAGTTCACAGAAAGCAGAAAGGGCAGGAATTCCTGAAGGACAGGATCATGGAGGCAGAACTTATTATACTAGCCATGGATGCGTGCTGCTTACTGGGTTGCTATTGGTAGCTTGCTGAACTGGCTTTCATATGTAACCAGCACTAACACCCAGGATGAACCTTACAGAAAATTAGTCACTAATAAATAGAATGCTCCACAGGCTTGCCTACATCAAGGATCTTATGGAGAAATTTCCTCAGTTGGGGCTCCCTCCATTCTGATGATTCTAGATTGTTTCTAGTTGATGTAAAAGTAACCAGTAGAGTTCAGCAGTGTATTATTTTCTTCACAAGAAGAATTGTGAAATGAGAGATAATGGAAAAAACATTAGTAATTCTATTTTTCCCATAGTTTGAATGTAAATGAAGACAGTGAGCTACCCTAATCTTAAAAGACTAACTAGTAGGAGATGACTAGGTGGTCATCCCTGTCAAAATCAAGGTTTAAAGGTCACTTAGTCAAGAAAGACTAAAAATTTGAGTCAAGCAAGTCTTAGTCTTCACTGTCTCTTTCATTTGTATTGATAGGCTTAGTTTATTAAGTGTGTTTTATAGATATGTCTATCAATAACAGCCAATGCTTCCAAATAAAAATTTTTTTTGTGATCAGTATTCAACAAGATATTATTGAAAGAAATGTAGTAAACATAATATACAGCACAAAACTACAGAAAAGGATTATTAGTATGAAGCCATTGAATGAATTTGAACATCAATACGAAATTTAATATAAATCTTACCAGCAGAGATAAAGAATAAACTAGAGAATGAAAAAATGTTTATTGAAAGGTTTTAATTCTAAGAGATTTAAACATTTCTCTATTAGTTAGTTCTAAGCCCCACAGAGAATCATCTAGATTCTGTTTGTACTTCTATTTTTTATGTAAATATTATTGAACTAGATGAACAGAGATGCATATCTTTCTATGTTAGGAAACATTTTCATTGTCTGAACAAATACATTGGCTCACAATATGAAATATATTATTTTAAGGACTATAAAAATCCACAATACATTAACAAATAAGAAGTAGATGCTGGGTTAAATTGTATTTCACCATGGATCCTGAACAATCTCCGTGAGTCCTGGAAATTTGGATAAAATGCTGCAGGATCATTTTCATAACCAAGCAGTAAATCGAAAAGTAAAGTCTGAGTGATATGAGAGAACCTCTGCTCTCTGACTCAAACATTTGATGCCCTGTCTTCCCGCTGGAGTTGGACTCTACAAGTTCCCTCTCCCTATTGTTGGACATTTCATCTAAGTTCCTCCCTTTGAGAATCTCTCAACTCCTTGGTCTCTGTTGCAGTCTGGAATGTCCTCCCAAACTTCTACCTTCTGAGGTTGCCTGTGTAAATTCTTTCTTTCTTTCTTTCTTTCTTTCTTTCTTTCTTTCTTTCTTTCTTTCTTTCTTTCTTTCTTTCTTTCTTTCTTTCTTTCTTTCTTTCCTTCCTT
>NC_034594.1:84725699-84753791 GCF_900095145.1 Mus pahari | reverse complement strand
TCTCTCTCTCTCTCTCTCTCTCTCTCTCTCTCTCTCTCTCTCCTTCCACCATAACACATTTATTCTTCCAGGAAAACATCATTGTAAAGATGAAAATAAATTTAAGTAGACAAAGGCCTCAAGGAAAACAAAAACAAAAACAAAAGACAACTTTTAAAGGTAAAAAAATGAAAAGTCCTTTTGTGGGAAGAAAGGAAATTAGAAACATGGGCACAGTACTTATATTTTAAATTAGCTCCACTGTTCAAGACTTGAGACCTGGTTGAGGTGTTTGTCCCTTCCACTGGGATTCATTTTGTACTACATCCCTAGAGCAGGTGAAGGCCAAGAGGAAGAAGGACAAGTTTCCTCCTACAGGTAAATGACACTCCTAATTGGTTACTATGTCTAAATTCTTTCTGAAGCCCTTAGGGTTTCAGTCCTTTCCCTCATCTAATTGGGTTTCCATCTCCTTCCCTACACTGCATCCACTTTTTCTCCCAGGTCCCTCCCTGCCTCCTCACTTGTGATTGCCTTCTTCTCCCAACCAAGAGAAACTCAGGAAACTTCACTTGAACCCTTCAGCTTGATGATCTGAGTTCTGTGGACTATCTCTTGTTTTTCGTTGTTGTTGTTGTTTTTTGTTTTTTTGTTGTTTTTTGTTTTTGTTTTTGTTTTTTGGCTGATATCTATGTTTTAGATAATCCATACTATGCATGTTCTTTTGGGTCTGAGTTACCTCACTCAGGATGATAGTCTCTAATTCCAGTCAGTATTCTGCAAAACTCAGGATGCCATCTTTCTTAATAGCTTAATAGTATTCAAATATGTAAATGAACCACATTTTCTGTATCAATTCTTCTGGGTTGTTTCTAGTTTCTGGCTATCACAAATAAGGCCACTATGAAAATTGTGAAACACATGATACTGTGGGGCATCTTTGGCTATATTCCCAAGAGTGGTATTGCTGTGTCTTCAGGTAGATCTATTTCCAATTTTCTGAGAAACCTGCAGATTGAATTCCAGGTTGTACCAGTTCGCAATATCACCAGCAATGGAGGAGTGTTCCTCTTTCTTCACATCCTCATCAACATGTGCTGTCACCTGAGGTTTTGATCTTAGCCATTATAATTTATTGAATGGTGGAATCTCAGTGTAATTTTGATTTGCATTACTCTGATCACTAAGGACTTTGAACATTTCTTTAGGCATTTCTCAGCCATTCAAGATTCCTCTTTTTTGAAATATCTGTTCAGTTCTATACCCCATTTTTTGATTGGGTTGTTTGTTTTTTTGGTGGTTAGCTTATTGAGTTCTTTAAATATTTTGCATATTAGCCCTCTATCAGATGTGAAATTAGTGACCATTTTTTCCCTATCTATAGGTTGCGATTTGTCTTATTGACTATTTCCTTTGCCATACAGAAGCTTTCTACTTTCATGAGGTCCTCTTTATCAAGTCTTGATCTTAGAGTATGAGACAGTAGAGTTCTGTTTAGGAAATTTTCCCCTGTGCTAATGAGTTCAAGACTCTTTCCTACATTCTCTTCTATTAGATTCCGTGTATCTGGTTTTATGTTGAGGTTCTTTTTCCACTTAGTTCTGAGCTTTGTGCAAGGTGACAAATATGGGTCTATTTTCATTTTTCTGCATACAGACCACCAGTTAGACCAGCACTACTTATTGAAGATGCTTTCTTTTTCCTTTGTATATTATTTGTTTTCTTTGTCAAAGGTCAAGTGCCTGTAAGTTGTGGTTTTATTTCTTGGTCTTCAATTCTATTCCATTGATCAATGTGTCTGTCTCTGTACCAATATTATGCAGTTTTTAATCACTATTACTCTGTAGTTAAGCTTGAGGTCAAGGATGGTGATTCCCACAGCTGTTGTTTTAGTGTTAAAAATTGTTTTTGTTATTCTTAGTTTTGCACTTCCAGATGAATTTGAGAATTGCTCTTTCCAGGTCTTTGAAGAATTGTATTGGGACTTTAATGGGAAATAAGTTGGATCTGTCGATTGCTTTTGGTAGGATGGCCACTTTTACTATGTTATTACTTCCAAGAACGAGAACATCATGAGTTTTTCAGGGAAATGAATGGACCTAGACTATACCATATTAAGTAAAATAACTGAGAACCAAGCGGGCATACATGGTATGTATACACTAATGGGCAGATATTAGGCAAAAAAAAGTACAGAATACCCAATATACAATCCACAGAACTCAAGAAAGCTAACAAACCAAAGTATCTAAGTCAGAATGCCTCAATCCCATTCAGGAGGGAGAAGAAAACAACCACAGGAGGGGAAAAGAAGAAGGGATCTGGGTGAGAAAGGGGACAGGGAAGGGTAAAAAGGAACATCATCAGGTATTTCCAGGGGGACAGGACTGAAGCTCTGAAGGCCAGCAGAAAGAAAGGAAACAGGCAATCTCAGGAGGTAGGAAGTGTGGTGACTCTCTAGAATATACCAGTGACCTGCGAGTTGAGAGCCTCTCAGTCCCAGGGACTAAAGATGAAATGTCCTACAGTGGGCAGAAGGAATGTGGTCAGTCCACCTCCAGTAGAAAGAAAGGATATCAAGTGGAGGAATGGGGTTGCCATCCCACTGTCAAAAACTCTGACCCAGATTTGTTCTTGTCTGAAAGAACAAAATAGAGAAGAGCCCGAGAAAAAGGAGATTCAGTGATAGGCCCTAATTGGGTTCCTGCTCAGGAAGAAATTCCAAGGCCTGACACTATTATTGATGGTATGGTTTGCTTACAATCAGGGATCCTTCATGACATCCCTCTGAAAGGGCCAACAAGCGTCTGAAAGAGCCAGATGCAGATATTTACACCCAACCAACAGACAGGAGCAGGTGACCCTTAGAGTTGAATGAGAGAAAAGGTGGAAGAAGCTGAAGAGGAGGAGACCAGCAGTCTCACATAACATGGACCCCTGGGATCTCTCAGACTAGGCATCACCTGATATGAGGCCTCCAACACATATACACCAGAGGACTGACAGGTCTGGACTCAGTCAGAGAAGATGCACCTAATGCTCTAGAGACTTAGAGCCCAAGGGATTGGGAAGGTCTAGAGGCATGGGATGAGGTGGGGACATCCTCTTGGATATGTGGGGAGGAAATGTGGGATGTGGAACATTTGAAGTATATACCAGGAGGAGATAAAGTCTGAACTGTAAAAAAGAGATTTAAAAACATTTTTTATAAAAAATATATTCATAAGGCAACAAATTAAAAGAGCATGATACACTTTTTCCAAACATCCCTTTCTAATTTTTCTTGGCATTTGCAGTTCCTCTAAACATTTTGATATTATTATTTGACCTACTTGCTTTATACTTATATATATGTGTAGAACTATGTATATATAGCTATGTAGAGGTAACTCTACGTATATGTTCATGAGCAAGAATGTGGCCAATAATCACAATTTTGTTTTAAATTATTATGGATAGATTCAAAATGTACACAGCATTATTTTCTTATCAAGTTAATCCTTAAAATATTGTGATTGTGAACATTTCTGTATAAATCATTTAAGATGAAGAACATTTTGAATAATTTCAACCACTTCATTATAATACCAAAAAAATACCAGGGTTAACATGCTACCTAAAATTTATTTATTAATTAAATATACAAAAATCTACAATTATGTTTATAATTATGAGCTTCAAATATGACTATCTCTTAACATGCATGTCCATTCAAAACTTATTTTGTATTATCCAGAATTAAGCTTATTATTTAAGTACTTTTGGTCTACATTCCAGTAATTTGGACTCTAAGCCAACTAGGCAGGATGATAGTTTTTAATTTAGTTAAGGCTGTACTACATAATGAAATCTTTATGTACATACAAGCATATTCTCATATATTTAAAGACATATATCTACCCTTCTCTCTGTCCAATGAACTTAACTAAAGGACCCAATCTAGTATGTGTATTAGAATATCACATGCTCAAGAGCACAAAAGATTCACCTTCCCAAACGGATGCCATTAGGATTAAGTCACCATACAGCTTTTATTAAGAAGTTGAGAGAACCCAGATGTCCCTCAATAGAGGAATGGATACAGAAACTGTGGTACATTTACACAATGGAGTACTACTCAGCTATTAAAAACAATGAATTTATGAAATTCTTGGGCAAATGGATGTATCTGGAGGATATCATCCTTAGTGAGGTAAGCCAATCACAAAATAAGTCACTAGATATGCACTCACTGATAAGCGGATATTAGCCCAGAAACGTAGAATACCCAAGATACATTATGCAAAACAGAAGAAAACCAAGAAGGATGACCACTGGGTGGATACTTCATTCCTCCTTAGAATAAGGAACAAAATACTCATGAAAGGATATAAGTACAGAGTCAAAATTTAGAGCTAAGATGAAAGGATCGACTATCCAGAGACTACCCCATTCGGGAGTCCATCCCATCATCAGCCACCAAACCTAGATACTAATGCTCATGCCAGCAAGATTCTGCTGAAGGGACCCTGATATTGCAGACTCTTGTGAGGCTATGCCAGTGCCTGGCAAACACAGAAGTGGATGCTCACAGCCAGCTATTGGATGGAACACAGGGTCGCCAATGGAGGAGCTAGAGAAAGTACCCAAGGACCTGAAGGGGGCTGTAGGTGGAACAACAATATGAACTAACCAGTACCCCCTGAGCTCGTGTCTCTAGCTGCATATGTAGCAGAAGATGGCCTAATCAGACATCATTGGGAAGAGAGGCCCCTTGGTCTTGTAAACTTTATATGACCCAGCACAGGGCAAGGCCTGGGCCAAGTAGTGGGAGTGGGTGGGTAGGGGAGCAGAGGTAGGGGGAAGGGTATAGGAAACTTTTGGGATAGCATTTGAAATGTAAATAAAGAAAATAATAATAAAAAACAAGAAATGTAAAAAAAAAAAAAAAAAAAGAAGAAGAAGTGGACCTTAGTATGCAGAGATAGAATTTTTTTCAAGTGTCTGTTTAAATTTAGCAGTAGGTCCATGTGTGCAGTTCAAGGTGACTCCAGCAAGGAGAGCATTAACAACAATTTTCCAATATCATGTATATATTATCATGCATGTGCAATCTACCAACATTCCTGCATGTTACATTTAAAAGAATCAATTCAATATAAAGATATTTCAACCCATAAAGTTCTTGCTTTGAAATAACAAGGAACTGCCAATGACCAATAATTAGAACACATAAAAAATTTGAGCATTTTCTGATTTTTTTTAATTCTTTATATATTCTAAATACTAATCCTCTATCTTAAATATAATTGATAAAGATATTTTCCAAACCCATACATTGCCATTTTCTTCAAACAGTGGTTTCTGTAGCTGTACAGAAGTTTTTAGCTCTTCTTATGTATTCTTCAATGACTTAAATTTTTGTCTTATATTATTTTCCTTGATTCTTTATACCTTTCCTATTCTTTTCTGTAATTATTGTGATTTTCCTAATATTTTCTCAATGTCTTTGTCATATTTTATAAACGATGACTACTGATTTTACATGTCCATTTTATATCCTGGCACGTTGGGCATCAACTATAGAAGTTTCCTGCTGGAGTCTGTGACTTTTAATGTATAAAATCATATCAGATTCAAATAAATTACTTTGATTTTTTTCCTGTCCTACCTATATAAGCCTGATCTCCTTCATATTACTCCAGCTAATACTTCAAGTTCTATATTACATAGATATAGAAAGGCAAAACTTAATTTTATTTTTCTGGATTTTAGTGAATATGCATAGATTTTCTATTTTCAGGTTGATATTGTCTGTGTGTTGAGTGTAAACAGTCTGTATTATGTTGAGGTATGTTCTTTGTTTACATTCTCTCTCTAGGACATTTTTCATGAAAAATATTTAGATTTTATCAAAGGTTCTTTCTGCATTTACTGAGATGACATTTTTATCTTTCAGTCTATATATATATATAATGAATTAAAATTATTGATTTATGTATATCAAAACTTCCTTGCATCTCTGTACAAAGAAAAGAAAGACATCAAGATGATGAATAGTCTAGTGTAAAATGCGGTATAATAGTAAACAGAATTCTCAAAAGATACAATGAACTTAAACATTCAACAGCCTTAACAGGAAAATTAAAATGAAGCCTATCATGATATTCCATCTTATCCCACTCAGAACAACATTTACTAATTGTACAAATGAAAGACCAGACTGATAAGGATGTGTAGAAAGAGACATATTTAAACATTACTGGTGAGAGTACTGATTGGTATAGTCACTATGGAAATCACTATAAAAGTTCCTCAAAAAACAGAAATTGTATGTAAATTGATTTATTATCCCTTCTAAAAGAAACTGATTTATATAAAAAATCTTTTAAATAGTTTCACTTATAATCATATTATGCTCTGTTCCTTAAGTCATATACCATACTTCAACAATAAAATGGAACAATTTACCTATATTTTCAGCTGCTAGAAAACACATATTTTAATTCCATATCATTGTATTGTGATAACACTATACCACTTGCTGAAATTTAATATTCTCTACAAATACCAGCTTTAAAACTATACACTATAAATTTAATTAACAAAGTCAACATGCTGAAAAAATAAAAATGAAAAAGAAATGCTACACATGGTGACAGGTATATGAAATCACAATTAGAAGGATAAATCATGCAGACCTTTGGGGAATTACTGGCCCACTTGGGTCAAATACTTACAACTTCTTGATAACACACACACACACACACACACACACACACACACACACACACACACACTCACACACTCTCACACACTCACACACACACAAATATTACTGAAATGACTTGTGGGGGTCATCCTATTATTTCTTTATGCACACGTTTGTATGTACACACTCACAATACTGTAAACATACACAGTGTCAAAAGTCCCACTTATGTTTGGAAGGGAGGTAAATGCAGAGAGTACTGGGTACTGTTTCATAATTAAAATTGTTCATTTAGTATGTTGACTTTCACTGATCTCCATGCAAGAGGAGGCACAAGAATCCTAGTGAGACTACTTTTCATGAGCTCATTTATTTTCATGTAATAATTTTTGTTAATTTCAACACGTTGACATCCTCAGCTATTGTATATGTCATATAGAAAAGGCTTCTCATAACCAAATAAGAATATTTTTTCCACTGACTTGTAATTGGGATGTCTCAGAAGATGCTTGAAGTGGCTCCCAATGCTTCTCAATATGTTTGTGCTTCTCTTGATGTTTCCACCATCCTCATTCTTTAAGCATCTTTGTCAGTTTAGAATACTAATATCCTGTTTCAGAATTCTTCTTGACACTTACACTTTTACCTTTTGTGAAATCTTTTCTCTGGTTTCTCTCGAAGTCTTTATAGTTTTCCCAGTTCACACCCTTACTTCCTGAAACTATGTGGAAATTCATGTGTGATTTCATAACTACTCTCTATTGTGACAGATATTAAATTGATGTTCCCCATTAGTGGGTATTCATAATCCCAAAGTCCTGATAAAGTTATATTCTTTATTCAGGACCAGTTAATGGATTTCTATTGCCCACAGGGTACTTTTCATATCTTTATTTTCATATAATAGTCTTTCATAATCCTTTCATAGCTAGGCTTTTCAGATTTATCACTTGATACACTTTCTTAGACTTGCAGAGTACAGTGCTACATCATTCTGCACATTTTATCATGCAAAGGTGTCATGTATTCTCCATGAACATGCCTTTGTTCTTTTAACATTACCTCTGGAGATGATTAGCCAGAAGGACCCTTTCCTACACTGAAATTTGATGATATTTTTATGAGTCTTACAAAGCACTGCTAGAAGTCTACACTATTTTGTATTTCATTTTTTATGTTTATTTTCTTGGAGCATGGGGAATAACTCAGCATCACCTATGACTTCAAGTCCAAATTCCTAACTTAGTGACCCACATATTTCTAGTTAATTAATAATTTATCAGATAATTTGATAATCATTTTATAGTAAGGACAGAATCAAACTTATAGCAAATAAATTTAGTATTACATTAAAACACATAAAAGCAAATATAATTTTAGCATTTCACTTTTTGTCTTCATTCATTCATACACCAACATTTGAAGTATAATAACAAACACAAATTCAATAGTAACAGCTTTTATGCCAGTAGCTCAACATTCCTTATTAGAGTTATTTCATAATAATGTAAAATTGATTATTTTTCTTAGACTTCTAAAAAAATAGAACTAGGGGAATAAAAGAATATAAAGTCCCTGTAACATAATAATCAGTAGCTAATTAACCATCCCAATATCTAATTTAGGAGATCAGTTTACAAAAGAATTCAAAATTTAATTTGTTCAAGGGCTATCAGTTTAAATTCCATCAGAAGAAAGAGTAATCAAAAAATAAACAAAATATTCACTTTTATCCAAAGAGCTATGAAATGGTGCCTGGAGCACCTGTACCTTTAATAATGTAACATGCAGTGAAATATCAATATACAGAAATGTTATATAATTTTCTCTCTTATAAAACTGCAAGTGCCCTCTTAAAGTCAGTATATTCTTATATTTTGCAAACTACAGAACCTATTATGAAACATACAGGAGTTAGGCATTAAAAATTGTAAGTTCTACACAGTTCCCTGAAATGGGATAATTGGAACCTAGTGAAATATCCCAAATGTAGGTGTAATAACCAATAGGCTACTGGCAAAACAAGAGAAATCTGGGTTTTGGGTTTAAATTTTTAACTTACCTTTCAGTGTGATGAAATATAGAATGCACACTTGAAAGAACTAAGAGCTTTGTTTTGTCAAAGTTACATAGGTTCAGACTATCATCAATATATTCATATCATTTAAAAAGTAAATTGAGCATTCACCAAGGAGCTTCACATAGATTCTTCACAGTAGTTGGTCTTCCTTAGGATGCCTGTACACAGCATTGATTGACATTACATAAGATTTCATTCTGTTATAACATAAAAGTGCTGTCTTATTCAGTGCACATAATTAGAACAAGTGATTTTTTTTCATGAGTTCATCATTTAGGCTGTACAGACAAAGAATGATTTGTAGTACTCAATTTAAAAAGAAAGAATTGGAGGCAAATAATAAACAGCTTTATTTTAGTGATAAACAAATTGCTTTGTTAACCTTTTAGTATGTAGATATTCTATGTAGCTCATTATATCTCTACTGTTACACACACACACACACACACATATTCATATTCCAATACACAATTTTACGTATAGCTCAGGAGTGGCCTTCACTACTTAAGATTCTAAAAGTTTACAAGATTACAGAAGGTTTTTATTTTCAAGCATAATCACAGAAAAACCAACTACTTCTAGTCATATTGCTACATATCTATTAATAAACCTGAGAGAAGAAAAATTTAGCAAATTTTTAGACCAGCCTGTACTAGTGAGTAAAATCCTTGGCGATCCATCCCATAAACAACCACCAAACCCAGACACTATTGCATACGCCAGGAAGATTCTGCTGACAGGACCCTGATATAGCTGTCTCTTGCCAGGCTATGCCAGTGCCTTGCAAATACGGAAGTGGATGCTCATAGTCATCTATTGGATGGAACACAGGGCTCCCAATGGAGGAGCTAGAGAAAGTACCCAAGGAGCTGAAGGGGTCGGCAACCCTAGAGGAGGAACAACAATATGAACTAACCAGTACCACCAGAGCTCATGTCTCTAGCTGCGTATGTAGCAGAAGATGGCCTAGTCAGCCATCATTGGGAAGAGAGGACCTTGGTCTTGCAAAGATTATATGCCCCAGTACAGGTGAATGCCAGGGCCAGGAAGCAGGTATGGGTTGCTTGGGGATCAGGGCAGGTGAGGGTATAGGGGAATTTCGGGATAGCATTTGAAATATAATTAAAGAAAATATCTAATTAAAAAAAATAAAAAAAAGAATTAGACTAAGGAGGAGGAGGGAGAGAAAAAATGTTTTAGATAAATGTGAATTAATAACATCATATAAGACAACATTTGCCATGGACAATGTAATGATTATTGTATATGAGAATATTGAAGGAACTGCAGTGGTTGAAGTAATTAGAAAATTAAATGCTTCTGTTGTTTTCAAATACTTTTATAAAAGTTTAGCATTTCTTTTTAAAATTTTAAAGACCAGAAATTCTGTTTTACAATTTTTTAATTAATTAATTAATTAATTAATTAATTAATATTCCATATTTTACTACTAATTCCATATTTACTACTAATACTCCATATTTTACTACTCCCTACCTCTGTCTACTCTACCCTCCGACTGTTCCACATCCCATGCCTCTTCCCCACCACCCTGTTTATGTGGATGTCACCACCCCATACCCTACTGACCTCTAAACTCCCTGGGGCCTCCAGTCTCTTGAGAGCTAGGTGCATCACCTCTACTCCCTGCAGTTCTCTACTGTATGGGCATTGGGGAACTCATATCAGCTGGTTATGCTAGCTGTTTGGTGGTCCAGTGTTTGAGAGATCGCAGGGACCAGGTTAACTGAGAGTGCTGGTTCTCCTTTTGCAGGCAAATGGGTGGAACTGGAAACTATAATTCTGAGTGAGGTAACTCTGACCTAAAAGAACATGCATGGTATGTACTCACTAATACATGGATATTAGCAAAAAAAAAAACAAACAAACAGCCAAACAAACAAACAAACAAAAAGTACAGAATAAACAAGATACAGTCTACAGAATTCAAAAAGGTCAACAAGTTGAAGTACCCAAGTGAGGATGCTTCAGTACCACTTGGGAGAGAGAAGAAAGCAATCACAAGTGGGGAGGGAGGGAGGGACCTGGGACAGAGGGAAGGACCTGGGAGGGAAAGTGGACAGGAGTTAGGGGTTTCAAGGGGGGGGAATTGGTGTGTGTGGGGGGAAGGGAACCTGATCTGGTATTGGGTGAGGGAAAAGGATTGAAGGCCTAGGGGCCAGCAGAAAGAATGGAAACAGGCAACCTCAGGAGATAGGAGGTTGGGGGGACCCTCCAGAATGCACCAGAGACCTGTGAGATGAGAGACTCTCAGGACTTAAAGGGAAGGACCCTACATGAAATGCCCAACCATAGGGAGAAGGAACTTATAGAGCCCAACTCCAGCAGGAAGACAGGGTATAAAATGAGAAAGAGGGGTCCCTTCCACAGTCACAGCTCTGACCCATAATGCATCTGTCTGAAAGAATTACAGGGATGGAAATGGAGAGGAGCCTGAAGAAAAGAAGGTTCAGAAATTCTTATAATACTGAAATTTTTAAGTGTTGCTTCCAAAGAGCCGATCTTTTCTATTTCCTTAATAAATGGCCCTGTAAGGTATATAGCTTTAGGATGCCACTTCTTACTTAACAATTAGGATAAATGTATAGATAGAAGAATCAATAAATTCAGCCTACTTTGGGAAATAATAAGTAACTACTTCACACATATTATTTACAAATTAGAGTTCTTGTGCCTTACTATACTCTGAATTAAATATCAATGAATGTTTAAAGAAAAAGTGAACAAGGGAGAGGAAGGAAAAGGAGCACAGAAGAGGGAGCAAGGGTATTTTTCCCAAAGGCACAAAGGACTGCCTCTGGATAGTAAAAAGACAGATGTGGTCCATAGGCAAATGGAAATGCTGTGTTAGAATGGTTGTTTAATTTTGGTTGAGCATGTTCGTTAGGTGAGTAAAAGAGCCTTTTGATTGCTTGACTTCAATACTTTGATAGCTAGACCCTGGTAACCAGCATCAGGAAAACTTGGTCAATAAGAGGACTAACTTTAGGAATATAGTGTATCAGTTTTCAGCAAAAGGGAGGGTATCAGCGAGAAGGGCAAGTCTTGCAAGAGCTGTTTGCCCAAGTGCATTAGAGTCCCATCAACTTCTTCCTTCATCCTCTCCATTTGACTTTCATTCTACAATGGCACATTGAGTGAATGCCTTCAAAAAATTATTCTTGTTGATTTCTTGTGCTTTGCTTGACTTTAAAGAATAATAGGATTTAGGGAAATGAAATCTGTTATCAGATAGCAAGGCAGAATTTTTTAACCATCTACTCACTTGACTTTGGCACAGTTGTTTAGGGTGTTCGCAATGACCTGCTTACAAACTTCTACTCATTGGTAAATACTCATGCTCTTCAAACAGGTTTAGAATCTTTTCAAAATGAAGTTGAGAAGACTTTTCTTTCTTACTTGAGGATGACTTTTTCCACCCATTATATAAAGTCAAGAATAATCTTGCTGGAATACTCCGTACAGTCATCACTCTGCCTACTTTCTTGGGTCCTTAGATATTCCTTTGTACCTGCTCACTCTTCCAAACCCTGTAACATTTATCTTAAAATTTTCTTAAACAATGTATTTTGTTTCTAGTATGTTTGTATGTCTTTCTGATTGGTGTTGTTTTATAGAATCGGGATTTTGATAAATAACTGATTTTGATTTTACTACAGCGTCCACATTGTATCTATTGATGCCAAAAGTATTTGCCATGAAACCTATCTTCTTTCTTGCTTGCACAGTCAAGATTACTCAGATCTCAATGAAGATGTAGTGAATATTTCTTATGTATGATAAGTATTGGCCAGAAGAAATGGGATAATTATTTTTATTTATTTTTTTAATATTTGACCTCATATATCATCCAATTAAAAAATTTTATCCTTCAGAATAAGACTGTATTCTTGAGTTAGATATTTTATCAAGTTGCTATATTTATTCTTTTCTCAAACTATTTTTATGTTTATTTTTACTTTTAAAAAGGAAATCTGTCTTCTTATACTCCAATGAATGGATCATCCTCATAATAAATGTAAGACTTCCAACAGTCTTTCTCATGATGGAAACTATAGTTTAACTGTGTCTGACATTATTTTCTACAGTAATTAGCAGGTGAGTTCAGATGAGATGGCATATGTGTGCTTTAGCATGGCTATACTTCAATAAAGAGAAGTTATGGGTTTACCAAAACCAAACTGTGCTCCCTAAAAGATTTATATTCTTTTATCATGATTAAATCATAAAGTTATTATAAGGAAAAATAGCAGTATAATTCATGTCAGTCAAATAGTTTTTGTTCATTTCTCTGCCTTATTTCACCTGAATTGAATTATAGAAAATAAAATCATTATGGTACTAGATTTGTTTTATATATTCCTGTTTTTGCCACTATACAATTACGCTCTTCAAAAAGCTAGATTATAACTAATGTTTTCATATTTATCCTATAAGGCGTTTTCTCAGTCTGTGCACATTAGCTATGATATCCATCTTCTTCCAGCTGAAACTCTTAATGTAGATATATTCATTTGAGCTACTGAAGTTGTCTCCTTTAGCTAGTACTGGTAAAAATGATATTTTTCAGTTGACATGGGAAAAGCACTACTTACAAATACAAAAGTCTGTCTTCAAGGGGATAAACAAAACTATCTTCTTCCGGGGAAAGAAGCTATATACGATAATAGTGAATTGAGGTTTACTCTTTAACTTTTCAAACATTTGACATCAATGCATTTTTAAACATTATGAAAAAGAAATGGCAATTCATACATTTCTTTTCCTTCCCCTTCTCTGTTCACATGTCTCTTTCATCTTGGCACTCTGCAGCTTATGCTTGCATGCACTGCAGACTAAGCGTTTGTTATCCTTCTAACAGGCAAACACTGCACCCTCTGCACTATTAAGTATTATTCTTAGCTCAAAATTATTTAAACTTCTACTTACTAGAACCTCCAGAGTGATCAATGACATTTCAGCTTCTAACTTAAAAACAGCTTTAGCACTGTTGTGAAATCTAAGCAGTGGAACAGGAACAGGTGAAGGTTCAGAAATACAAGAGGAAAAAACTCTACCACTCAAGCTCTTATTCTGGAAATAAATTATCTTCAAGTGCACATACTATAAACATGATACACATTTGTTTCAAGACAAGACTAAAGATTTTGAAGGAGAAGGAAAGGAAAAAGTGTAATAAAAACTATATGATAAGAATACATATGACAATACATAGAATTGAGGACCTGGGGAAAGAAAAGACCAGTCACAGGTAGGAAAGAATATACAGAAGGTAGTGAGAGACATTGAAAAATGAACAAAATATGTGTATATGTGTTTTAAAGTATCATTATTGATTTTACTTCACTGCATGAAAGCAGAAGATTAATTTAAGACTAGTACTGCACATTGACATAAATTCATTTAAATTCTGCAACATCTTTTGAAGTAACAGTAGGGAGTTCATGCCTCCTATAGAAATAGAACCCAAGTAATTTCTATATCCAACAGGAGATTAATTGTAACCCTCTGTCCTTCAACTACATATGCTACTACATACTTGTTTATGCAGAATTTAGTGACATAAAATGGTTTGAGTATGGGTAGTAGTATCAAATAGAATTTAGTATCAAATAAAATCCAGCCTATCTTCTTAATAGAAAAGACTTCTTAGGTCTTGGACTATCTGAACACTTATTTCTCCTTAGAATAAGGAGAATATAGACTGACATATTAGACATATTCTTGTAGGGAAAATGAGTAAGTATAAACAAAGAAAAAGGGAAAGTGGAAGTGAAATTATTATATTACCATCTCAAAAAATAAAATAAACTATAAAAAATAAAACATAAAATAATATTTCATAACAACGACATCTTAATAATAATAAGAGCTAGTTAGAAGCTATAAGTGATGTAAGGGAACACTCTGTTTTCTACCAAAATTTTATATAAGCCATAAAATATTTTTCAAAAAACAGATTTTTTTTTAATAAAGTTACAAAACAGCTCTTCAATAATCAGGATCATTGAATTGTTTAAAGTACATCTTTACTTTTACTTGCTTTGTGATTAGGGGTATGAACAGACAACCCATAACACATTAAAATTTTATTTAAGATTTTGCATGCATGTTTAGTTTTGGACAATAGCTCCTTTAGTACCTATAAATTACTTATGGCCACATGAGAGTACCTCCACTTATCAGGAGAGATTGTGATGTTACTGTTCAAGCAGAGAATTTGAAATAAAATTAGATTTTTAATACAATTTTTTTCTGATTATGGTTTCTGATTTCCCAACTGCTTCCATAGTTAGTCCAGGGTTATTTTACTTCTTAGATACAAAATAACAAAATAAAGTATATGGCAGGCCCAAAGTATAACTTACATATTTCCAGAACTCATCCTCCATCTTCTGGAAAGGTTATTTAAAATAGAAAAAAAAAGGCACAAAATTGGGAGGCCCACATTCTGATGCAAATTCTTAATTTATACACATATAACATAAAAATCCACTTGCTGATTTTGCATTCATTTGTCTAAATTTAGAGAGCAGTAATGATAGCTGCAATTTTCCTTTGAAAATTATAAATCTGAAGCAATAATTGTATCTGCACCTACTCTTTGCCTATTTTTGCAGTGCTCAAAAATATTCATGTGGTTGGAAAGCAGATGTTCCCTATAGCATGTGTTTCATGACTGCTTTCCTGTGCAAAATAAGACTGGATAGCATACTATACTGTAACTATGCATAACACACACGGAAAGGAGCTTCTTTACATGCCCCCATCCTGGCTTGTTACCAAGCAAGTAGATTCTCTAAATATTTATATTTTAGAAGACCAGCAGGTTATCATTACTCTCATTTCTTTTATAAGCATTATTTTTTTTGCATTGGAGATCTTTTTCTTATTTCATTGTAGTACTATTAATTAACTAATTTATTTATTCATTCATTCATTTATTCATTTTTTTCTGTAAAATATCTTCAATCCCACAATGTCCTGGCAACCACTAAGTTTGTATTTCAACTCTATAATGGTGCTGAAATTCAGAATTTCTAACATCATTTGCCAAACTCTAATCTTTTTTTTCTCATTCATTCATTTATTCATCCACTGATCTTTCTATATGCTTAGTATTGTACTATACAATGTGAACAAAATTCTAAATCAGAGCCCCAACTATTCTACAAAAGGTGGAAAAATGCTTGAAGAAGACATATCAACAACCTAAAGTATGTACCAAGTACTGTAATGGGGAAACAGTGCATAATGTAACATGTATCACATGTTATATTTGGTTGGCTGTTTTTTTGCTTTTTTGTTTTTTTTCCTATCCCCCTGCTAGTACAGATTGGATGAAAAACTCTAATCTTATAGGAGGAAGAACTATTTACCTCAATGAGCTCTGGTCCATGTAGAGAATTTTTCCAAACATCTAAAATAAAATATATTTAAAAACCTACAAAACGTCTTTACTGAATTAAATACCCAGTCAATATCAACATGACATATTGAGAACGTATCAATACTGGGAACCTAGTTATCAGAAAATTAAAACAACAACAACAAAAAATAATTATATGTTAGTGTGGTTTATTGCATCAAAATAGCGTAAAGTATCAAACCTTGCCAAGAAAAGCCACTGAAATGTTAGAAGTAAAGTTTCTTCTCAATAAAACACAGGTACGATGTTTTAAATATTTGTCAGTTAATCAATAATGGAATTGAAAATAAAATGAACATATATCTATCAAATAATATACTTTCAAAGCAAGTAGTAGTTTCACATTAAAAGTAAATTGAAAGATAATAGAAAAAATTATTTTGCAAAGCAAATCCTATAGCCCTATAAGAGACATGAGGCATCACTGGTCTAGTGGCCAATGGAAGCCATAAATTCTTTGTGGTAGAATATTTATTTCTACACACTGGTTTCATCTTTAGCCAGTGTTTAGTGTTTTAGTAGGTTATTAAACTAAAACAGCTAGAAATGCAGGTACTCTTCTGTTGAATGAAGGAAGAGGTGAGGAAACATTCTTGGAAAAATGATGAAAAATGATGTCAAAATATTTGTGAAACACTAGTAAACGCTGGGAACACAGATTTGTGTCCTTAAAATTCTAATTTTTTTGAACATTTAAATTTTTTTATATTTTTTACTGGTTATTTTATTTATTTGCATTTCAAATGTTATTCCCCTTCCTTGTTTCCCCTTCACAAACCCCTTACCCCATACCCCCTCCCCCATGCTTCTATGAGGCTGCTCCACCACCCACTCACCCACTCCTGCCTCACTGCCCTAGCATTCCCTGTGCTGGGGCATTGAGTCTTCCTAGGACCAAGGGCCTCCACTCCCATTGATGCCAGAAAAGGCAGTACTCTGCATCATATGAAGATTGAGGCATGTGTACTCTTTGGTTGGTGATTTAGTACTTGGGAGCCTCAGGGAAATAAGGAACATAAGAATTGTGTTTGATGTTCGGGTTTGAAAGTTAGCTCAAATTACACCCTTTTCTGAAAAAGATTTCACATGCTATAGTCAACTCACTGTGTCACACATGCTGCTGCCAAGATAAAAGTTATGGGTGTTCTAAGATATAGTAAGGTATTCAGGGTAAATGAGTACATGAATAAATCATGAGTAATTTCATAGTAGCATACACTATAATATAGATACAAAGGTACAGAAAACGTCTCCAAGTTGTGTTTGTCAATAGAAACAAAATAAAGCTTTGTGTGTTAGCTTCACATGTACAGTTCTGACACTGAAGTGTTGGCCAGAAGACAATCACTGTTATATACAAGGTCTGCTTGGGCCACATACTACAACATGGCTTTCAACAACCAAAAGAAAATGAAAAGAGGTCTAATATGTTTTGAACATAAAAAGAAACTCCTAATAAATATCCTAAAGAAAAACTTTAATTTTTAGTTTTGTAGAAAAAAAAGAATTTAATGTGACAAAAATCAATAATAAACATTTTCCTAAATATATTATCCTTAAGAAAAAAACTGCCAAAACGTTTTTAGAAGTTTCAAGTTCCACTTGAAAGAAATGAGACCATTTAAATGCAACAAGAAGAAAATACAATCTGACTTACTCATATCTCCTATTTTAATTTTAGTTTAATTTATTTAACTAAAATTAAATCCTATTTTAATTTATTTAATTTTAGGTTAATGCTCTGGTAATTCAAATAATATCTCAAATATAGACACCAGATCCAGATTCCTAGAATAGAAACGTTACCCTGTGTACCAGAAGGTATCCATCCTGGCATTTTAGGCATAAATACTGGCTAGGCAGGGCTAGTTTAGGTTGCAGCATGCTGAGATTACAGATATTGAATTGTCTAGTCTTTGTGTGTTTTTTGTGGTCTTCATGGATTTTTAGTTTGTGATTTTTCTGTTTTTCAGTATTTTGTCTCCATTTATTACAACTTTTACAATTACATATATTCATACAATGTAACTTAATTTTTATTTAAGTTCAGGTCCTTATGCTTTATTAAGGAAATGCTTTAGAGACACATCTAAAGAAAACTTTCCAAACATAAGTCTTTAACATCTATTTGTTTAAAAATTGACCCAAACTTTCTTCCCAAAGCATTCACTTGTTTATAACCCAGCTACATTTAAGGAACACTTTCCTGTGTTTTATCCACTATCAAATAGATAGGTGCTATAAATTTTATAGAGGTGCTCCTAAACCTGACATTGCAAGCTGTGAAGCACCCTCATAGTTCCCTACTTTATATATTATTTTTATGGTGAGAATTAAAGCTTTTATGAGGCTGTAATTTCTGACATTACCACTTCTTCCTGGGAACTCGATGTTATCCTATTCTACAAAGAGGTACACAGGAGAAGGAATACATTTCCAAGGTCAACTGAGTTTTCTGAATCTAGCATTAAGATGCTCTAAATAAAGTAGAATCAATATCTTTGATTAACATCAAAGATAAATGTGGTATAATTTCATGTAAAGAAGGTATCATGTGTCCCAAGTTTGCATTTGGGAGAAATTTTAGGAAATATCAATAGGATATGATATCATACTGGAACAATAAATAGAATAACACAAAATATGATAATTGCCAAATGGAAGTAATGCTGGCAAACACAGAGCAGTTAGATAAAGACATGTATGTTGCAAACGACAGCAAAATAATACTGTGGCAATTGCATAGTGTTGACCTTGAACTAATTCAGCTAATAAGGTCTATAGTATATCTGATGAAGCATGTGCTGTGATGATAGTAAATATCTTTTTCATTTCTAGGAAATGCTTTAGGCATTGTGCGTAACTTACCTATTATTAATTTACTTAAAGTTTTCTTGTGGAAAGAACTTAATAAATTTGAACACTGTTCTACTAATACATTGATATAACACTCAAAACCTGTAATACAAAACCTTAAATATTTTGACATATATTATCAAGTGTCTCTTTAGTTTATTCCTGGTATTCTGCAGTTATTTTAATGTCTAATTTATATATATATATATATATATATATATATATATATATATATATATATATATATATATATATATATATACATACATACATGCTGATCCCCTAGATCTGGATTAATTCAACTTAATTGTATTCCTTCAAAACCTAGAATTTTGTTAAAAGTCATCTTGATTTTTAAATCAAGTTTAAACCTTCAATGATGAATATAATTATATTGTATTATATTGTATGGTCATATTTTATTTTGCTTTGTGCAATCATCAGCTAATGATTCTTTGGGGATTTAGCAGTACCCAATTAATTTATGCAAGGTTAATCAGTAATTATTCACATTTTTTTCTTTAATATATGTGGGCTAGATAATGTCTAAGTTAGTAATATTATGACAATATCCAGCAATACCAAATAATGACTCATTTTTCCTTCACCAGACCTAAGAAAATCTTCAAAATGAAATAATTATGTATTAAATGTTAAAATTGTTATATTTTCAACTCATCTGTTTGTTGCTTCAGTCTGACTTAGAAGGGGAAACAAAATACTCAGAGGAGGAAATAAGGAGACAAAGTGTGGAGTAGAGACTGAAGGAAAGGCTGACCACAGACTGCAACACCTAGGAATTCATCCCATATACAGTCACCAAATCCAGACACTATTGTGGATGCCAGGAAGTACTTGCTGACAGGAGCCTAATACAGCTGTCTGCTGAGAGGCTCTGCTAGAGACTGTCAAATACAGAGATGGATGCTCGTAGCCAACCATTGGAGTATACACTGGGTGCCCAATAGAGGAGTTAGAGAAAGGACAGAAAGAGCTGAAGGGGTTAGCAATCCCATAGGAAAAACAATATCAACCAACCAGAGCCCTCAGTGCTCCCAGGGACTTAACCACCAACCAAAGAGTACACAGGAAGGGACCTACTGCTCCAGCTGCTTATATAGCAGAGAAAGGCCTTGTGGGGCAACAATGGAAGGTCAGGCCTTTGATGCCCCAGTGTAGGGAATGCAAAGGTGGGGAAGGGAGTGAATGGGAGGTTAGGGTAAAGCCCTCATAGAAGCAGGAGTGTGGAGGTAAGATACGGTGTTTCCAGAGGGGAAACCAGGAAGGAAGATAACATTCAAAATGTAAATAAACAAAATGTCAAAGGAAAGGAAAGGAAAGGAAAGGAAAGGAAAGGAAAGGAAAGGAAAGGAAAGGAAAGGAAAGGAAAGGAAAGGAAAGGAAAGGAAAGGAAAGGAAAGAAAGGAAAGGAAAGGAAAGGAAAGAAAAGAAAAGAAAAGAAAAGAATAACAAGTATTGATATATTTAGAGACCATAATGCTGGCTTTGTTAAGCCAGTGGTCAATATTTTGGAAACAGAAGTTTCAGTATATCTGAAGCAGCCAAAACAGGTGAGCTCTTTCCTAGGGAGACAATGAGAGGGAAGCATAGTGATTCTACCATTAGAGACATAGAGATAGAAAGATGGAAGGTAGCTGATGACTTGAAAATACCTGTGCCTTAGAGTCAAATCTTAAAACTTTATGTTTAAAAATATTGTCTTATGCATTTTAGTTTCTCCCCCATTGTCTGTAATTCCAAGTTGCTAGGAATTAGGTCATTATATTCTTTTATGATTTTACAAAAATCAATAGGAGTTTTGTGTATTATTGTAGAGCAGAAAAAACTTACAGTATATTTGGTGTTCAATAAAGATAGAGCTTATGGTTCCCTTGTTATTAATATAATTTCTGTATTTGAAATGTCTATTAGACATTAAAATTGTCTACAAGTAAAAATACCAAAAATTATTTATTATGTGATTTAAATTATAGAATTTTTTGAGCTTAATGAACCACATTTAAGCTAACTTTCTCATTTTCTTATACCCTTGTCCATTTTCCTTTAAAAAAATCAATTATCCTATATTTCCACTATTTTGTGGGTTTTTTCATCATTTGTTTTTAATCAATTTCCCTAAAATTTTGCCTTTTGTCTTAAAGTTCTTCATTGAGATATACTCAGTATACATATAAATGACATTGTTTCATAGAGAAAAATGCAAAACACTTGCTTATAAATCATTATTTTACAACAAGAAGCATGGATTTATAGTTAAAGTATGATAGGCAGTATAATCAGGGACATTGTTCTTGTATTTATACAGAATCAATGTAAAGGAAACCATGTTTAATTATGTTTTAGAATTTAATATACTGATATTAAATGCTACATTATTTCTATATACTGAAAAACTTATTGAAAATCCCACTAGTTGTCAAACCCCCAAAATATTTAAAACAAATATATCCATGTATTGACATTGAGCCAACTCATCTCATATTCTGATCAAGCTAAGAATGAAGTGAGGTAAAATGATCAGTATAATAGATGCTTCAGACTAAAGAATGTGGGCACTTAGGACTAAGACAAGAACATTGTAAAACATAGTATTGTATAGTTATAATGTTTTGTGATATTGTAAGTGAACAATTCTTAGGAAACTTTTAACTGGAGCAAACCCAGGGGGATGTTTCCAATATGACATATTATCAAAATGCAAGCTCAATTAGATAGATTGTAAATCAAAATGACCCAAAGAAGTAGAAATACGGAGGACAGATGTCAATATACTCATTTTGAGGAAGCAATAATTGCAAAGTAAGTTCGGCTAGTAAAGACAAGAAGAGAAACAGGATCTTATCCAGGTAAAAGAACAACAATTTCAATAGGAAAGATGGAGTGAAGCGATATACAGAATCCAAATAAAATATCTGCAAAGTTCCCAAAGAGGAAATTGAATATCATTAATGAACTATCAAGGAATCTTAGAATAGATTTTTTGTTATAAGGATAAATTGTATGAATTGAGGTTATGGGAGTATAAACAAGACTCTAAAATATTATTAACACATATAAATCAATATCTTGAAATATTTCAAAATCTCTCTATTTCAAATGTTTCTCAAATATATATATATATATATATATATATATATATATATATATATATTCATTTTGAAGCTAATAAAATAGATGTTGATGTTTCTCTTACTGAGGGAACACATTGGACATGACCTCACACAATTCTTGGTAACATTTAAAAAGGACATTGAATGGAAATGGTATGCAGTTGGAGAAGGCACAAAGGGCAAAGTGGTGTGTTCCATTTATACATTTGGCTTTCTTAAAAGTCATTCTAAATAATGTCATTTCTGGCAAGATTTTGTCATAATATTAATTCCCTTTTGTAAATTGTTCTAGTTTACTTCAGATTTGGTCACTTGAACTTTACTTGTATACCTTCATGTAGATATGTGTTATAAATTTATTTATATAAATAAGTGAAACTCCTTTTTGTTTACTGCAGGAATATATCAAAATTTTGCCTTATATTTATTTTTTTACTAAAAAGAGGGCAGCTTGTCTACTGTTTGAAACTCTAAAAATGAAGGTATTGGTCACCTAAACTTATCTATGTAAAATGGATTATTGGAACTAGGGATGTACTGCTGGCTCCTTGCTGGCAGGTCCAGGCAAGAGGGGCTGAGCAGGATGGCGAGAGTCAACTGACCAAAAGAAACACAGAGTCTTGTCCAAGCAGGAACTCAACTTTATGGCATCAGCCTCTTGCTTATATAAGTTCAGAATATAGGGAGGGGGATTTTTGGTGGGGTAAGATGGCATAGGAAGCAGAGAAGAGAGGCATGGGGTATAGAGTAACTGACAGGGCCAATGTCAAAGCTCTACATTAGCAACAGTGAGGCAGAGGCAGGGCCAAACAGGTCTTGCATAGTCACCCTGATATGGAAGTGACTGAGGCAGGTTTCAACTCAAGCCAGACTCAGGCTGGTCCGGAAGGCTCAATCTGGAACCAAAATGGGGCCCAACAATGTACCACAGTGATGAAGTCCAAGGTCCCTATGTTCAGTCTTCAGCAGTACCAACTACAAAGAACAAACACAAAACACACAGATGAAGACACACACACACACCACCACCACCACAACCACAACCACCACCACCACTACCACCACCACCAGCACATGCCTTGAAAAGAATATTCATTTTTTTCATATCTTGCTACCCAAGTAAAACATTCTCATCTATTGTATAGACCTGTATGGCTAAACTGTGATTTTAGAGATATCTCCCTAGATAATGTCACACAAATGAATAAACTCCTCCATAAACTCATTATGAACATTTATTTATAATTCAGCATATTCCACATTCTGTATAGAAAGTATTTTAGAAACCTAGAGTTTATAAATTTATTTTAGTTTTTTTTATGCATGCATATACTTTACTTGAATGTAGGGTTGGGTACGACTTCTGTATCTGATACATACAGAGGCCAGAATAGAACATCAGATCCTATGAAACAGTAGTTATATATAATTGTAAGTGCTATGAAGGAAACCCAAGTCCTCAGGAATAACAGCCAATGCTTATACCAGCTAAGCTGGTAAATAAACAAACTTATAAGTAAAATTTGTTGATTATTGTCACAATGTTGTCAATTTACATTAATGCTTCTCTAAGAATATACACTTCATTTCAGAAAATGTGCTTAAAAATGTCAAAACACTTAAGGTCTAGCTTAATAATTTAAATATAATTACAATTAAATCAACTTTTAAATAAATGAAAATGTAATGTATTTATTGCTGGTGTTATTATTTTAGCACGAAGAAGGAAGAGCATAATATTCTACTCCATAATTTGGTATCATCATGAGTTGACATTTAATTTGAAATGTTCACCTCTTCTAATAACATGATATTTTGTGATTAGTAATACTGTTTCTCAATGAAGTAAAAATTTTAGCCTTTTCTGGAGGAGTTGGCAAGTCTTATGCAATTTGATATGACAGGAGTGGTTGATCTCTATTGAGGTTGGCCCTTATCTGAATAGAATCAGAGGAATAGTGGATTGGAGATTCAAAAGGACGAGGTGGAGGAGGGACTGCAAGAGAAGTGAAACTGAAGTTGAGATGTAAAATAATAAAATTAAAATATTAAAAGGAAAGAAAGAAATTATTATTTCACTTTTAGACCTTAGGCCATTTCTTCTAAATTATTATAAAGGTCAAAAATAAAATGTACTTATATCTAAAAAGCTCTCTTCAGATGTGGAAGATAGTTAAAGACACATAAAACTTTGATGTGGCACCATATAGAAGGTATACTGGAATAAATTCTACTTCAAAGAATACTGTATTTATAACCTGCAAGTCACAGTAATGATGGACTTGATAAGATTTTCCTAATTAAGGCAATAATGGCATGAATATCATAAGTGTAACCACTGACTTTCTAATTGATTTGAGGTAGGGTTTTTTTTTTTTTTTTTTTTTGAGAGAGAATTATGCATGGTACTGTCAATGTGGTCAATAGCTGGTGGCCTGGAAACTTATATAACATAGGAAGAATCCACTACTATAATTTTGCTAGAGGTAGAAACACTAAAACTGTCTATTAAATATTCATAATTATATCCACAGATAACTTTTATGCCCAAACTTCATTAAAGAAGATTTTGATTTCAGTGGCAACAGTTAATTAAGAGTCTCATAGATCATTGAAGGGACGGTAATAAAAAAAAAGTCAGTGCCTTGATTCTAACTAGGTCATCTATATCACGTTTTCCATGGTCCAGAGAACCTCATAAAGGATAGGGTAAAAAGAATGTAAAAGGTGAATTATGTATATCTTTGTTAAAAATCAAAACCAAAAAAAAAAAACAAAAACAAAGCTAAACCAATTTTTAAAAACAAGAATAAACAACAACAACACACCAGATATAATATGGCTGGTATACTCACAAATATATGAAAACTTTTTTCATATTCCTGGACCAGAGTTTCCAATAGTTCATAATGAGAGGAATCATGTCATGAGAGATTTCTGTCTTCCTATCTTTCATGTGTCAAGTCACTTTAATTACTGCTGAAGGAGTAAGAAAGGAACAGAGTGACTTTAGGGGGTAAAGAAATGTGCCCTGTAGTTGGAGAGTTAAGAAGGGGTAGCAGAGGTGAAAGTGTTATAATTAATTATATGAGCTTTATAATTAATTATATGAGTGCATGAAATGCAAAGAATAGAAACGGTTTTAAAGGAATGGAATATCAAAGGCCTTCTTTCACTAACATTTGTGAGAGGTGGAGACAGAAGCAGGCCATCACCTATCTCTGCATCACATTAGCACTTCTGTGATTCACCTCATCTGCTTGCAGTAAATGCTTGCCTGTGCTCAAAGGTGCTTTATCAATGCTTCAGTGTGAGAGTGATTTATGGTGTTGTGGGCACAATGTTTTAGTCCTTAATGACCATTAGCAGGTAAAACTAAATTAGTGGGTGCTTAGCATCTGTGAAAACAGAAGGTATTTGTCTTCTAATCAGCATGGCTTTGATATGTTTTATTTCAGTAAACTGTACAATATCAAAGGTTAATGGTACCTTATATTGATATATGGTTTGTCAAAAATGCTAATTCCAAACTGTCTCTCTGATATTCAACAGTGATTGTTCTTTTGGTATGAATATGCAAATGGCAAATATTTCTCCTCTCTCCTTCTGTAAGAATTCCTCTTGTATTTACAGTGCAATTGCTTGGTATCACACACTGGCCAGCAATAGGTGAGCTCTTTTTACTCCATCAGCTGTCTCTGTTAACAACCCATTATAGCAAAGCAGTCAAGAGTTCAACAAGGTAAGACATCAATCCAACAGGAAAATGGCAGAGTGTAAAAGGTGAGAGCCACTGTGCGTTAAATTGGTTTTCATTCAGGATGTTTAGATACATAAATATTTGGGTAGCATTTCTAGTCACAGAATAATATAAACCTTAACATTTATAAAATAGAGTGTTTTATTGATGACTAAACATTTTCAAACTGTATCAAACACTGCATGCTTGCTGATTAGAATTGTATTAGCAAGTATTATATCTACATGCTAATGAAAGCCAACTTATGAAGAGTTTATTTTATTAGGAGTTAAACATTTAAGAAAGCATCATCTATGCCCATGGTTATTTGACAATGCGAGGTAATTAGTACATGTAATTCTAGATATGTATGACAAATTCTGAGTGAATAAGGATACTTCTAAAGCTGAGTATTGTAATTAAACAGGAATATAACACATCTTATGATTTTTATAAATGATATATTTCTTAATATAATTGTGTAAATTAAAATATTCAGATAACATGAATTACTATATTTTAAAACATTTAATCACTAATTTAAAGAAGTTTTAAATCAAGATCATTTTAAAAGAAATGCTACCACCAAGACCTAAAGAATTAAGGTTACAATTTAGTTAAATTTGTATATTTACTATGTTGAAATCAATGTAAGACATGTGACAGAATGTATATACAAACCTGATTTTATCACGAGAATGTTTATATATTAGACATATATATCCAATATAATCATCACACCTACAGGTAAATGAATGTGCACATAACCATGTATACATATATGACATAGCATTGAAACTAAAAATAAATATTTAATTTTCTCAATAACTACAATATTGAACTTTTTAAAAAATTATTGGAAGTATGTCATGAACTTTTATGAATTTACTCTGGACTTTAGAGTGACTTTAAGTGATTTTCTGGCATATGTCTTTCACAGTCTTTCAAAAAGAGTGGTAGGATAGAGGTTTCATGAAATAACTTTCTGCTTCAGAAGGATTTTTTTCAACCTGCCATCATGTAAGCATGAGATATTTATAGAGGAAAACACACACACACACACACACACACACACACATATACACAAACACAAACACAAGCCCACATAAGCACACATTCACAGACACATGAATGCACACAGGCAACTACTCATGTAGAAACTTGAGAACCTGTGAGTTTACTGAGTTTGTGAATAGGCATATAGTTGAGGGTTTTCTTACTGTAGCAAAGATGCCTCAAAGAAAGATACATCATGAAAAATCTACCCCTTCTTTTAAGCTGCAATTATGGAGGTCTCTGTAAGATATTCAGGCATCTCCATAGTTCAGATAATATTCAGTGAGCATTTGCATTTCTTCCAGAAACAATTCAGAAGGGTCAGTGCCTACTCCCCTGGTTTTCTGTTTGTTTGTTTGTTTGTTTTTATTTTTTATTTGCTTGTTTTTTTCCAGTGTTAACTGCACACATTATCTATCACCTGGAAAAGGAGTCCTCATAGTTTATGTAATTTTCAGATGTTTTGGATATAAGCAGTTATTTTCAGTCTCATGGATGATAACAGAATAAAATAAGCAAACAACCTGCTCTTTATGTCCAATTGACATTTATCATCGATACTATTAAATATTTATGAGGGCACAGGAAACACCATAAATAATAGTGTGCTGGTTAGTTTTGTTCCCACCCTCCCCAGAGGATACAATTATCTGAGAAATAGAAATTGAGCCAACTCAATTAGAAAAGCCTATGTTATGTCCTTTGGTCATTTTACTGAGTCATGATTGATGATGGAGAGCTCAGGCCACTGTGGAAAGTTTCATACATGAGAAGGTTGACATCCAACTGAGAAAGTCAGAGCGAGAAACCCCTCATGAACTCTGAATATCTTCTCAATTTTAGTTTTTCCTTGTCTTACTTTGTGATACATTGTAAACTGTAAAAAGAAGAAAGGGACAAGGAGGAACCGGAGGAAGAGGAGCAAGATGAGGATGAGGAGGAAGCAGATGAAGAAAATGAAGAAGAAAAAGAAAGAAAAAGAAGAGGAGGAGGAGCAAGAAGAGGAGGAGGAGGAAAAGGAGGAAGAAGAAGAAGAAGAAGAAGAAGAAGAAGAAGAAGAAGAAGAAGAAGAAGAAGAAGAAGAAGAAGAAGAAGAAGAAGAAGAAGAAG
>NC_034594.1:84723322-84725589 GCF_900095145.1 Mus pahari | reverse complement strand
AAGAAGAACAAGAAGAAGAACAAGAAGAAGAACAAGAAGAACAAGAACAACAAGAACAACAAGAAGAACAAGAACAAGAAGAACAAGAATAAGAAGAACAAGAACAAGGAGAAGAACAACAAGAACAAGAACAAGAAACAACAACTACTAAAACTTTATTAATAACAACAACTTGACAAGGCCCTTCTGTTTTTTAATTACAAAAAGCAGACTAGAAAATTAATACAGAATGAACTGAATAATCTAATAGAAAATAGATTTAATAAACAAAGTTTTCAGCCATGTATATTGAGAAGTTTGTTATGAGTTAAGGGAAAATAACTTAATAAACAACATTAATAGTAATAATGTTAAATATTTTTATCAAATGGTTGAAAGAAAACATTAGACTACCCCTTGGTATCCTTAAAACACATGGAAATGTTTCATTTATACTTTTTAAATTGTTCTATATTAATTATTAATGGAGTTCTTTGCTATTTAAATGTATGTGTATTAAATTCATTAGCAGGGAAGTGATTACAGTAAATTTAAAGCTAATAATGGGTTTAAATGTCATAAAGAGTATTAAATCTAGAAGACAGCAAAGTCAAACATTTTATTTCTAAGTTTTATAGGTCATATGCCTTGAAATAAGTGTTACAAATATTTTTTATAGGCTACATACTTAAATAATATGTTTTCTGTCTCATATCTATAGATAAAATTGACCAAAAGACACACATTAAATTCTGAAGTGTTTGATATTTACATTATATGTATTATATGTATTAAATCTGTTAAAGGCTAAGAATAAATAATAATAAAAATGTCTATATATCAAATATTTACTTACTACAGTTAAAGATGTGTATACATATTACAGTAAGCATGTGTCAGAAGATAACTTAAGGTATAGATTTGTCTTATCCTTATGTTGGTTCTAGATATCCAACTCAGGTTATAAGGTTATATTATTACTTTATAATATTATATATTATAATATATAAATACATATATTATTATGTTATATATTATATAATTTATATGTTATATGTTATATAACACACACACACACACACACACACACACATATAGCCCTAAATTGATTAGATGACATTTGTCAAAATGACTTGATTATATGACTGTTTAGTTACAAAAGTTGTCCAGAGCAGTACTGTATAGACAGATGAGCAGATCATCATAAATATCCTCTCCAGTTGACTTCCCTTTTTAAAAGACGTGCACAAAAGTAAGTGAAGCAGAAGGTAAGTTTCAAAGTAAGAGGGGATGAGAATGTGAGTCTCTGCTTTTGATTCATGAATCTGTAAGATATAATAGCCCTAGTGCTGCTTCTTTTCTGCTAAGTCTATGATTGGACTAAAGTGTTAAAAGTGTGTTTGCTCTTTAAGAGTTTTTATTACATTTGAAATTCTCCTGGGTGTGAAACAGACAATTTTAAGGTAAGAAATACCCTAAATATTTCAAAATTAGAACTTACTCTTAAGCCTAATAGTTGGATTTGTGATCTAAGGCCTCATTTTAAACACTCTCTGCCCTTAGTTTATCAACATTCAAACACTTGACATGGTCTAAGTGTCAAAGTATCTAAAAATATAGATATCCCCAAAATGAGAGAAATTATGCACAGTCATATTAAGAAAGAGCAAAACATTTACAATATAAAAAAATAAAATACAAGCTTTGTAGGACAAATCCTCTACTTGTATTCTCATTTGAAAACTAGAGGTGTCAGGCATTTCATAAGCAGCATTTGATTTACTATCTTAGGTTTTTTTCACTAAAGCATATCTGTCACATTTTCTTTGAACGTGTTTTAGCAGAACTTAGAAGCAAATGAGTAGACCGCATTAGATAATTCTTCACATGCTTACATAGTAATTGAGGCAATATTTTCTAACAAATAAAGATGAAAAGACAATGGCATTTTCTTTTTGTAGTGTTTGAAAACTATGTGATCTTATAGAAAGCATGTACCTAATAGAACACTTATGAGAAATATTCAAAATAAGATCAGATTCAAACAGCTGAATTAAAACTTACCATAATAAATTCTTAGGCAATATTTGAAGGATTTACAATGAAAGTACAAAGTAGTGTTCTTCTACTCCATGGAACATGTTACATAGAATACAATTTTACACTCATAAAGTTTCCAACTAGATAAGTCTTAAAAGCTATATATATATATATCATAAGGCATTTCATTTGTTATATATATATATATATATATATATATATATATATATATATATATATATATATAT
>NC_034594.1:84691675-84723305 GCF_900095145.1 Mus pahari | reverse complement strand
ATATATATATATATATAACAAAAATCTGTCTTCAGTCAGCCATAAAGGTCATCCTTGTGTTATTTTAGAAAGGCCTCCAGTCCCTTGAGTTTCAGGTGCATCTTGTCTATCTGAGTACAACCTGGCAATCCTCTGCTGTATATGTGTTGGGGGGGGGGGGCTCATATCTGCTGGTGTGTGCCACACTGGTGACCCAGAGTCTGAGAGATCTTGGAGGTCCAGGTTAGTTGAGACTGCTGGTCCTCCTACAGGGTTGCCCTCCTTCTCAGCTTCTTCCAGCTTTTTCCTAATTCAACCACAGAGCTCATCAGCTTCCGCCCATTGGTTGGGTGTAAATATCTGCATCTGGCTCTTTTTGTTGCTTCTTGGGTCTTTCATAAGGAAATCATGATAGGCCCCTTTTTGTGAGCACACCATAACCTCAGCAATAGTGTCAGTCCTTGGGGCCTCCCCTTGAGCTGGATCCCACTTTGGGCCTGTCGCTGAACCTCCTTTTCCTCAGTCTCTGGTCCATTTTTGTCCCTGCAGTTCTTTGAGAAAGGAACAATTATGTGTCAGAGTTTTTTACTGTAGCATGGCATACCCTATCCCTTATTGATGCCATGTCTTTCTACTAGAGATGGGCTCTAAAAGTTCCCTATGTCTACCATAAGGCATTTCATCTACAATCTCTTTCTTTGAGTCCTGAGAGTCTCTCACCTCCCAGGTCTCTGGTACATAATTGGGTTGTGTTAACAGGACTGAAGTCCAGAGGACCAGCAGAAAGAATGGAAACAGGCAACCTCTATATGTAGGAGGTAGAAAAATCAATCTTATCCAATGTAATTACTATATTAAAGGACAGATGCAATTATAACCTCATTGAGGTACATAATAAGGAGTATATAACACTTAAATCTTGTGATGAAAGAGTTAATTGGAGCCAGATTCATGCCTTTACACTAACAAATTTGAATATTTTTGTGAAATATAAAAAGTGAATCCAAAGCATCAGAGACTAGCTGAGAGGATAATGAGGGCCCAAAGAACTCCAGAGAGAGGCAACCTCTGAGCACAAAGCTGACTCTTCCAGAAATGTTTTCCCTGAGGGGACTTGCTGACTGGCTTTGAGAAGGAGTCTCAAAATGTAGGTTATGACTCTACAGAGGATTGCTTATGGGAAGAAAAAAATTAGCAGAGCTTGTGTTGGGCTTTTGGGACTGGAAAAAGAAAATGGAGACATGATTGTTGAATATATTTGTTTTCCTCTTCAGGCAACATAACAGTATAGGCGGCAAAATGGTTGAACAGGATACTTCTCAACCACTAATGAGTAACTGTATTGCACTGCAGTGATAGGGAATGTGTAGGCCCGTAGAGCAAATGTGCTACACTGCAGTATGAATGATTTATATCTGGCTGCATTATAAATATGCTGCACTGCAGGAATAATTAATTATATCTCTAATATCACAGAGAAAATGAAGAACAGGTAACACTTTCAGATTTGAAAGATATGAAGTTTGAGAATGATATCATAATAATTATAACTTGTAACTAAATAAGACAAAATTCTAAATGTGTATATGATCCTTAAATTTTATATAATGAAAAGAATTAGAGGAAAAACATCTATAAATAGTTGGACATGGGAGCTGAAGGAACAACAGTAGATGAAGTGTATGGTATATGTCCCTATAAAATAACCAAACTGAACAACAGCTAGAAAGCCAACTGTAAACATACAATATAATGTGAGAACTATAAGAAAAAACTAATAGCTATTCTAAATCAGTGAGTGAAACAGGTATATCTTTTCTTACATAATGATGACTGAGAAACAGCTAAAATGAAGAAAGGTTTATAGTCATAACTCCCAAATCCATAACTGAAAAATTTGCATATATTAATTTTCTAGGTAGACCTCTTCTGTGTTTACCATAAGCTGTAACCGTGCCGTGCTTTATGCTTTGAAATATGGCAGGAGGGTCAGTAATCAGATGTATCCTAAAATGTCATGGAATTCTTAGAGATTGAGCTCTTCAGAGCCCTAAGAGACTATGAAGGAGAGACCATGAAAGAATCCCTGTTATCCACCTGGAAAGAGGCATTGGAAGATAATTAGTCATAGGTTAAAAAAAATTACACAAAACAGAAGAATGTAAGCACAAAGAAGACTGGCAGGAACTGGGCAATAAAACAACTGAGACAAAGTCAGCTCTAAGGTCAGCTATAGTCTTAGAAGCCAGGTGTGAGGTCTTTACACTCCCAGGGCAAGGGCTTTCACACCCAAGTTGTGGTTCTAATTAGGGAGTTCTACCTAACCTTCTCATAAATAATGCAATACTCTAAAACCACAGCCCATCTACTTCCTAAACCATTGTAAATTCCTGTATATGGGAGTGACTTGGCTTTTATTCCATGTGATAGTGTGTGTGTGGGGGGACTTTTCTACTAATAAGCAATGTAGTCTGCCATATATAACTATACTAAGAATTCTAAACTTACTTTGCTAAGCTTGCCTTGAGATTTCTAATTCTATGTAGTAGATATTAAAGCCTGATTTCTTTCACTGCCTCTCTTACAATACTAGAGGCAATTCTGAATGTCATTGAATAGGCAACATTCTTACTGAATTCCAAGCTCAGGGTCAGCTCAAGGACTACCTAGGGCATTGGTGAAGGCCAGGAAGCAAAGTTCAATTTTGCTTAGGTATTCGGCAAGTCATTGTTTGGAGGCACCTATAACAGAACAATACTGAAGGGAAGCACACAGATGCTATGAGATGCCACAGTTCCAGGAGACTAAGTTTCTGTGAAACTCTGCCTCAGTACTGCATCCAGGCTTTTGGCCTGTCATGCTTGTCACTACTGGAGTGGATGTAGCACAGAACATTAAAAAAAAAAAAAAAAAAAAAAGCCAGATTTAGTTTGAGGCTAAGCAGAACAATTCAGTGAGAAGCTTAGTGAAGTATGTTTGAATCAGTCAGCTTGGAGAGGTATTTGAACCAAAACAGCTGAGTTAAAATCATCAGTAAGCCTTCATAAAGAGATAGAAAGGGTAAGTTTATAAATCAGTAAGTTTAAAAGCCAGAAATATTCTAGGCCTATGTTAGTAAATGGAGGCTGAAAGATTGGAAGGAGGCTGTAAGGTTCGGTTCCAGGCCTAGGCCTTGTGATAGGACAGAGACAGTAAAGCTTTGGACACAGAGCAAGCTACGTGTTTATAATGATTTGCTCAGGCTTTCATCCCATCTACTGTGAAAATAAAAGTGATATTTACATTTACAATAAATATTTATTATATATACTACTGCATATGTAAAACATCAATGTGTTCTTATAAGAATTAGAACTTGCAAATTTTACATTTAGCTACATTATCTAAAATACAAAAGTAGATGTAATGTCTTTAATTCTTCATACTTTAAGAAATAAATTAATTTGTACAAAGATAAAAAGTCAAGGATGTTGAAAGGACTCTGATATAGCTGTCTCATGTGAGGCTATGGCAGTGCCTGGCAAATACAGAAGTAGATGCTCACAGACATCTATAGGATGGAACACAGGGCCCCCAATGGAGCAGCTAGAGAAAGTACCAAAAAAGCTGAAGGGGCTCGCAACCTGATAGGTGGAACAACAATACAAACCAACCAGTACCCCCAGAGCTTGTGTCTCTAGCTGCATATGTAGCAGAAGGTGGCCTAGTCGGCCATCATTGGGAGGAGAGGCCCCTTGGTCTTACAAACTTTATATGCCCCAGTACAGGGGAAGGCCAGGGCCAAGAAGTGGGAGTGGGTGGGTAGAGCAGCAGGGCAGAGGGAAGGTTACAGGGAACTTTCAGGATAGCATTTGAAATGTAAATAAATAAAATATCTAATAAAAATGTGCTAAGTATTTGAAATTCAATGTGTAGAATAAACACAGAAAAATGTAACTAATGTAGTAAAAAATGTATATCTAATAGCATAACTAAGGAAGCAGTAAAATAAAATAGATCACCAAAACACTAAAATGTTCTCATAATCTCTTTTTTCTTTTGCTGCTATGTTCTGGAGACTTAGCTGGAGAGGTTATCTTACAGGTATATGATGGTTCTAAATCTCTGAACATATTTTTCTGTTATGGTTTCATTATATTAAAAAAAGAAGTTTCCCTGATAAGGGATACAGACTACACTTACATGTTGGTATACAGACAAATATTTATAATGCAATGAGAAATTATGCTAGCTTAGTACAATGTTGGTTGTAGATTCTCTCTAATGATCCAGGATTTCATGAGTTCTGGGTGGCTAATTTTTCTTTAGAAGGCATAATCTCAATGTTGTTGAATAACTTTTAAGTCTAATTATCGTCAATGCATGTGTGACACCACAGTACCTCTAGAGCTATCATGCAATATTTGCCAGATGGGGAGATCCCAAAAGGCCTCAATCCTACAAACAAGATGATAAATAACGCTTGAATTCTTAGAGTGGAAAACCAGTATATCCAAGAAAGAGCAAATCAATTGGTTATCCAATATCAAATGATTAGCCCTGGTAACACACACACACACACACACACACACACACACACACACACACACATACCACTATAAACACTGAAAATGTTGTGTTTTAAGTATTCAGAAATATACTATGTATATATAGCAACACATGAAGAAAAAAACCTAGATATGAAAGAAAGCAAAGGAAACAAGGAATGTTACACAGAAGTATTTACAAAGAGTAATTGGAAGAGTTAAACTATGTAATTATATTATAATCTCAAAAAGTAAGAGAAATATTAACCTAATTAGGAGACTGTGGTGGTAACTTACTGACTAATAATATATGCCGATCTTGTAGAAAACCCAGGTTCAGTTACACCAGAATTTGGAAATTCTGGTTGAGCTTAAATGTACAGTGCTTACCTAGCATACACAAGATCCTGACTTCAACCACCATTCCTAAAATGTAAAGAGAGAGAATACAAAGGGTAAGAAACAAATGGAAAGAAAATACATTAAAATATATTAGGATTTAGTATAGTTTCTAAATATGCCATATAGATGTATGTCTACATAAAGGTCAAAACAGGAAGATTTCTGAAGCTTCAATTACAATTTTTATCTTTTTCTCAGATAATACTGAATTCATAGAAAGCAAAAGGGAAAATTCCCTGAACCTTTTTCTACTGCCAAGTGGTAAGCACTAAACCCATGTGCATAAAAATATCAAATAGAATCAGTAGTTTCTGTCTCACTGTCTCACTGTCTCTCTGTCTACCTATCTATCTATCTTTCTATCTATCTTTCTATCTATCTATCTATCTATCTATCTATCTATCTATCTATCTATCTATCTATCTATCTACCAATCTGTTTATCTATCCTGTCTGTCTGTCTATCTATTCTATTCTATCTCCCTATCATCTATGTATTTTCTCAATTATCTATGATATAGTATATATTTTTCTATCCATATAATAAAAGGAATAATCACAAATTTAAGAAGCAGTTAGGGTACATGGGAGCAATATGAGGGGAAGAGTGCAGAGAAACTGTAAATATTATAGGCTTATATGACATTATTCAAAATATGAAAATAAAATAAACATCGATAACATATAGAAAGAGAGATCTTCAGGATAAAAAGTAACACAAATGCTCGTGGATGAGTAAATATATCCTTATACTGAATGGATTAATAGTAAAAATAAACTAACAGGAAATAAATATTTGATAGATATAGCTGAAAATGATAAGTAACAACAGAAATTTCTGCAGAATTATTAATGTAGAATATAGCAAACTAGATATATAATGTATGTTTTCTTATATTAAATATAAAGTTTAGTAGATGAATCCATGCATGCTAAAAGAAGTACATATATTATAATCTCCTTGGATGTTGCTAGAAAACATCTTGGCAAACCAGTAAGGACTTTTGAGCCTTACCAAGGTCTTTCCTTTGTTCTAAATATTGATTAGACAAATGAGATTAGTTTATGAAAGTTACCAGGGAAGGATTATTATGATGTATGTACTAATCTGAATAAACATTAATCTATGAAAATATTTATATTAGTCATTAACAAATATTCTGGAAATAGTATTTATATATAAATATATATAATTTGCAGATAGTTAGACATGTATAAAGAACAAGACAAACATGTAACAGTCTCTAATTCCTTTTCTTAAGTGAAAAACATAGGAAATTTTTTATTAGTATTTCTTTTTATTAGATTTGAGAATTGAGTTAATGTTTTCTTCTAAGAAGTCATTAATAGTTCCTATCCCATTTATACCTCTACATATGACTATTATAGGATAAGAGATGCAGCTGATTTGACTCTTTATGTCACTGATTTTACAAACTTAATTCATACTTAAACTTGGTCAAGGAATCTAACAAAACTATAGCCAATGATAACTTAAATACATGGATAATTGATGTAATTATATATATGAGAGAGGTATTATATAATAGGTAATAGATAGAAGATTAAATAAATAGATAAGTGAGATATATGTTAGACGGATGGATGGATATTTATTTAGAAAGAAAGAAAGATAGATAGATAGATAGATAGATAGATAGATAGATAGATAGATAGATAGATAGATAGATAAAGTCAGATACATATTTGACAATTAAAATATTAAAACCACACTCAACAGTTTGGGAATGTCCCATATGGTATCAAACATGATGTAGACTGCACAGAAAAAAAATCACCTTGCATATACAGTTATTCAAGATTTTGGTTCATTGGCTAAGCTCTTTCTAAGAACTATCATAGAATTAAAATAGTGGTTTTTCAACTGTATTTGTTTCTGTTAAGTAATACTGCTTCATATACATTATATAGACAGACAATAGAGTTCAAGTTAGTAAAGTAATGGTATTGTGTCAAAGGAAGGCTGAGGAGTCTCACAGTATGTTACATAAAGACAATAATATAGAACAGATTTGAAAAATCATGGTAGACAGATGCTATGAGCCTGACAATTCAGAATAAAATGAGTTCTTTTGGCCAAGATTGACAGGATAGTATTTTAATTTTTCCCTCTGTTTGTGTTTATTATTTTCTTTTATACAGTTAAGGTATCATCACATATTCCAGATTGAATTTCCATTGTGGCTGAGAATGGTCTTAAATTTCTGAAACATTGCCCTGACTACCTGAATACTGAATTATACATTTTGACTACCACACACAATTTATGTACTGTGAAAGATCAAACCCTAGATTTTTTTGCATGCTAGGCAAACTCTCTATCAACTAACGTATGTCTTCATCTCCATTTATATAGAGTCATATAAAAATGTTACATAATGTTAATCATAATAATGTTTCAATTTTAGGATTAGCGTTTATATTTTCTTTATACCTTACATACCAGTTAGTTTTAAGTTTGTCACAATTTTGTCAGTGTAACTGAAGGACTAAGCAAGAGGTCCAACTCTATGTATTTGAACATACTAAATCTGTCCATTTACCTCAAAGAAAGATAATGATGAAGAAAATAAAATATTTTAATGAGCACAGTTTTGTTGACAAAGGAAGGTATTTAAATACCTTGCCAATAGTGGCACACTGATACCAGGTTTAAATTTAAATAAAGTGGCACAAGAGAAAAATAATGTACTCATACTTAAAATAGTGGACTAAAATGTGGTCTGTTCTGTTTCTAAAAGATATTTCTTAGAATTATTGAACAGTTTCAAGTAGAATGATTGTTGCTGATTGTTGGTCAACTCCTTGAAGACATACCTGACTACAAGTTTCTATTCATTCTGGAATGTGAGGGTGTGACCAAAGTTGAAATGCAATGATGGGAAACTATATTGAGCATTTTGAAAATGACCAATAGGGCACTGTAAAAACTGGTAATAAAAGGTCTAAATTGTGATCCCAGAGTCATCAGTCTTATACTGCAAGTGTATCTCATTTAATACATATTGTGATAGTAGCATACATGCAGACAAAATCAAGGAGAAAAGTGATTCAGAGATTTCAGACTTAGAAGAATGGTGGAAAATGAAGACATACATACTAATTTTTGTTTGTCTGATTGTTTTGTTTGAGCTGTAATGTAGCCCTCACTGGCTTGAACAATAGCTTGTACATATATATTAGCCTGACCTCAATTTCACAAAGATACTCTTCTTCCTGCCATTCCAGTGCTAAAGTTAAAATGTTTGCCACCACCCTGAACAGAAGACTTTTTATCATTTTTTTTAGGGAATGTTGTAGTATTTTTTTTTTTTTTTGGAAAAGTAATATTCAAGTACTTGTTATACTTGCATATAATTAAAACTTAATTTTTAGTTTTCTTTATTAAAATCTAAATTTTCATTAATTCTTTCTGTGAGCACTTATATTTCAGTGGAATGAAAACACAAAGTAAAATACTCCTTTTGCTGAATTACATTTGCTTTTCATGCTTATTGAATAGCTGTGCAAACAAGGTTAGACAGTCAGTGGTGACTTCATTTGAATAATCCTCTCAACACTGAAGAAACACACACAAAGAAAAAGTGTAAAAGCTCAATACAAACAGGACTTTGAAATGCCTCTATGATCTGTCACTTGTATTTTTGACACCTGGGTTCTCTAATGGGCTATATCTAAGGAGAAGTAAGTTTCTCATTTTGTCACAGCATTGGGTATGTTGTAAGACAGAAAGGAAGAGTCATAGATTATTAATGAGGACACTGAACTCACAGTGAAATGTGAGATAGAGGATTACCCTGTGTTTGAATAACATTTCAAAGATTTGAAGTCACTGAGCTGATTAGTTATCATGAAAATGTGAAATGATAAAACCCAAGTTTTGTTTCAGCAACTTAAGAAAACTAATATTGGTCATGCACAAAGGGCTCAGTGTGTATGACATCCTGCTACTATTACACAGTCCCCCTGTCCACCTCCATTCTAATCAGAGCATCCATATCAGGAACCACAGAACTGCCTGCAATTCAACTCAAGGGAATCTGATATCATCTTCTATCCTCATGACTACACACCCATACCCTTCACACACATACAAATAAAAATGAATTCCAGATGAATTTAAGAATTGTTCTTTTAATCTCTGTGAATAATTGATTTGGAATTTGGATGGGGATTGTATTGAATCTGTAGATTGCTTTTAGGAAGATGGCCATTTTTACTATGTTAATCTTGCCAATCCATGGGCATGATAGCACTTTCCATATTCTGATGTCTTCTTCAATTTCTTTCTTCAGTGACTGTAAGTTCTTGTCATACAGATCTTTCACTTGCTTGGTTAGAGTCACATCAGGATATTTTATATTATTTGTGACTATAGTGAAGGGTATTGTTTCCCTAAATTCTTTCTCAGCTTGTTTATCCTTTGAGTAGAGGAAGGCTACTGTTTTGCTTGAGTTAATTTTATATCCAGCTACTTTGCTGCAGTTGATTATCACTTGTAGGCATTCTCTGGTGGAATTTTTGGGGTCACTTTTATATATTATGATATCATCTGCAAATAGCAATATTTTACTTCTTCCTTTCCAATTTGTACCCATTTGATATCCTTTTGCTGTCAAATTGCTCTGGCTAGAACTTCAAGTACTATATTGAGTAGATAGGGAGAGAGTCGGAAGCCCTGTCTAGTCTTTGCTTTTAGTGGGATTGTTTCAAGTTTCTCTCCATTTATTTTGATATTGTCTATTATTTTGCTGTATATTGTTTATATTATTTTTAGGTATGAGCCTTGGGGTTCTCATATTTATAAGACTTTTAACATGAAGGGATGTTGTATATTGCCAAATGCTTTTTCAGCATCTACTGAGATGATCATGTTTTTTTGTTTTTTTTTTTTTTCCTGAGAATTTGATTACACAGTGGATTACATTGATGGATTTTTGTATATTGAGCCATCCCTGTGTCCCTGGGATGAAGCCTACTTGATCATGGTAAATGATCATTTTGATTTGTTCTTGGATTTACTTTGCAAGAATTTTATTCAGTATTCTTTGTTCTTTATGTGGTATAGGTATTAACATAACTGTGGCTTCATAGAACAAATTTGATAGTGATCCTTCTATTTCTAATTTTGTGGAATAGTTTGAAGAGTATTGATAATAGGTTTCTTTGAAGGTCTGATATAATTCTGCATTTAAACTATCTGGTCCTGGGCTTTTTTTTTTTTTTTTTTAGGAAATATGGAACTGTTTAGATGGTTTATCTCATCCTGATTTAATTTTGGTAACATGGTATCTGTCTAGAAAATCATGCATTTCATCTAGATTTTTCCAGTTTTGTGAGTATAGGATTTTGTAGTTGGATCTGATGATTTTTTTTAAAATATCCTCACTTTCTGTTGTTATGTCGCCCTTTTAATTTCTGATTTTGTTAATTTGAATACTGTCTCTGTGCCCTCTGGTTATTCTGCCTAAGGGTTTATCTATCTTGTTGATTGTCTCAAAGAACCAGCTCCTGCTTTTGTTGATTCTTTGTATAGTCTTCTTTGTTTCTATTTGGTTGATTTCAGCCCTGACTTTGATTAATTCCTGCCATCTACTCCTCTTGTGTATATTTCCTTCTTTTTGTTCTAGAGCTTTCCCATGTACTGTCAAGCTGCTAATTTATTCTCTCTCCAATTTATGGAGGAACTCAGAGTTATGAGTTTTCCTCTTACCTTTGCTTTCATTGTGTTCTGGTATCAATGTAAGGGGAGGCACTTGGTCCCAAGGATGCTTGAACCCTCAGCATTTCAGAATGCTAAGTGGTGAGGAGGAATAGGATGTGTAGGTGGGCATGGGAGAACCCTCATAGAAGCAGGAAAGGGGGAAGTGAGAGGGGTTTGCTAAAGAGAAAACCAGAGAAACTGGAAGGGGGATAACATTTGAAATGTAAATAAATAACATAACCAATAAAAAAAGAAAAAAGCAAATAATAATAAAATTAATTTTCAGAAGAAAACAATCCACTGTAGAATAAAATGTGGTTTTATTTTGTGAATAGCAGATATCAAATACTTATTACTACATGAAAATTGATTAATGAATAGAAATTGCTCTTATGGTACAATTGAAGAAGCTAAAAACAAGTAATTTAAATATCTCAGTTATGACTTATTTTTAAAATAAAAAAGAAGCCTTAATTCTCCCAGTAATACTTTCCTGCTTTTAGAAGCTGGGGGGGGGGATGTTTCATAACTTTTGAATTAGTTTATTTTCTACCTGAGCCTTGTGAATTTCATCAGTATTCCAAGTATTATGTGCCTTTCTTCTACCAGCTGCAAATGTTTCAATTCAGGGGAAATAACTATCCATCTTGAACAATGTCAACAATGAGCCCATCAACTCTTCCCTTTCTTCTTAAACAGTGTCCATGATCACAAAGTAGATCAATTTTTAAAACACTTATGAATCATTACAAATGCAGAATCTAAAACAACAATGTAGTAACAAAAAACAGTCAAGACTCAGATTTATCATAACTATGGTAGTTGTTAATTTGGTTTCCTTACCATAGTAATTGTCAATATTATGACATGGCAACACCCTTAATTGTGATTCTAAAAACAGAATTTTATCCCAAACTACGAGTAAGAAGTTTTGTTCCTATGTATGAGTAGCCTCTCTTGGAAGGCAGCTAGGGCTACAACACAGTTATAGTCATTGCTCTCTTTCAAAGATGAACAGGACAAGGCTGGCTGGAATTTTGCTCAGCCTTAAGGGAAGGAAAGCTACTAACTGCCTACCACCTTCTGTTACCCAGAAAATGTGCTGTTTCAGAGTCAAACTCCACATCTAGCAGCATCAGGACACCATCATTGATGTGGATGTGAGAAAGATCTGGGAAGTGGTTTTGCCTTTCCACAACATTTATTCTTCCGGAACCATAACCTCCACTGTTATCTCTCCTGGAAATTCTCTAACTACGTCTGTTATGTTAAGATATGAAACAGCTTAGCTCCTCTGCTCAGACCATAGTCATAGGGTTACCTTTTCATTTTACTGCTACTTGGGAAGTATGGAATGGAGCAAGGGTTTGAAAATAAAATCAATGAGAATAATATTAATAGTAATAATAATAATAGTAATAATAGTGATAGCAGTAGTAGTAGTCATCATAGTAAACCACTATAAATGTAGCACTGAATTTCAAAAGATGCTTCTTTTAGCTTCCCTATATGCTATTAAGTTATACCTTGTCTAAAACTTCATAATTTTTATTTCCTTACTAATGTATATTTTATAATTTACTTCATAATGCATTTTACATAATGTGCCTTTAATATTCCTCATTATTTTAATACCTAAAATATTCTGCTTATTTCTAATTAGCCTTATATAATACATGGAAGAAATGAAAATAATAAAACCTTCTTTTCTTATATCAAAGGTATAAAACAAAATGACCATATGTGTACGCTTTACAACCTAGATGAGAAATACTGCTAATGCTCTTGTTTGTGCCTGAGAGGAGAGAAATTTCCCTAGAACTCATATTCTTCCTATATGCACACTGCATTGATATTTACATTTGAATGAAGGCATAATCATAAAGAGTTTATTTAGCTGTAGCTATTTGCTCATCAAGGCTATAGGCCCATCAGGACTCATCCCTTTGAAATATTCTTTTCTTTAGAATAGGATGCGATTGTTTCTTGAATGATCCTTGTGTATTTCCTTAGCAAGTGTGCCTGATAGGCTGTCCCATATGCTTATAATGTTCTATGTTGAGGGGAAAAATCATGGCAACATCTGCTGTGCACTGGTTTCCTTCTAACTCGCATTTACATTCCTTTCAGTTCTTCCACTTCTGGAAACTAGCAAACAAAATTGTACTAACATACCAACAATATAGTAGATGTTTCAGGCACAAAATGTTTAAAGTTTAGTCTATTCTTTGCACATGATATTGAATACTAAATCATCAAAAATTTTAATCACCTTTTTAATGCATCTATTGAAAATTTAAAAAAATAAAAACTGCACTGTTCCATCTGACAATTTTATACTAAGGGAAGTATTGTACAAGGAAGGTAATACCCTGCCTACCAACTTCTGCCACCTAGAACATGTGCTGCTTCAAGAGAAAACTACACTTCTAATGGCAAACAGAACACCATCAAAGACATATGAAGAAAGAACCCATGAAAACCTTTTACTCTATAAACTGTGTATTGAAAGACAGATTAATTGTCCCATTAAGGAAAAAAAATACTGAAGAAAAAAGAAATTTCTAAGTGTCTTATCCTTAAAGTATAATATAGACTATTTAATTCTAGGGATACATAGTATTAAATAATAACAAAGCAAATTATATAAAAAATTTCTGTTTATAAATAATGTCTTCTTTCTGTTTCTGTTTCTATTAACTGTATTAACACATTGATACTGGCTTTTACTATATAACATTAGTCTTCATTTTGTATATAATCAAAATTTGTAAATTTTATTAGAATGTTTCCATAAATATCTCAAACTATTTACAAGAGATAATATATGAGCAATTAAAACAATACTGAAAATATATTCTATAAAACTTTAAGTATGTTTCCTGCATAATTTTCATGACTTTCATAGTCATGTTCCAAATGAATACCCATTATTATTTGGTTTTGCCATTAAATAGGATAAAATATACTGTAATAATTTAGGGAATACAAAATTATCTAATTGGTTTAAATATTTAGGTCACACAACTATTTCCATAATTGATTCCCCCTATTACTTTTGTCTAGATTTACTTATCTACTTTTCATTATATTATCACTGGCATATGGCTAACTTCAAATCTGTAGGGCACTTGCTATTACATTTTTAATTAAATTTTATGTGAATGTTGGTGATTCTTTAAAAGTGTAAACATTAGGATTATGGAATCAATGGAAGTATAAGTGTCAAAGAAGGAAGTCAATAACAGAGAATAAGATCCTTGTACTTTGAAGTCTTTAAAACCACTTCTCTGCGAATAGATTCAGGAATCCTGAAAGCATTACAGTATAGTATGATGAGAGCCCCCTACGGAAATAATGAAAACTTTGCTTAGTAAATCTTGAGATTTGAGTCTTTTCTTCCTTACTTTCTTTCTTTTCTTTCTTTTTTTTCTTTTTACTTTTTTTTTTTTTGGCAAGGTAAAGTTTCACTTTATTTTTCATATACAGATATTTGTATTCTTTTATAAAATGTAGTACAAATTTTATTTATAATAACCCTTTTACCACATCATACAATTCATGTTACATATATACAAATCAAAATATTGTACATATATGTACAAATCAAATACATAATTCTACAAATCAATGTACATGGTTTAGAGTTTAAAGGAGAATTAAATGAGTACTATTGCATAAACTGTATGAATGAAAACATAAAATACTACATACATGAAAATGCTAAGATATCTACCTGTGTGTGTTTAAAGTATGTATATATATATATATATATATATATATATATATATATATACACACATATATATGTACATGTATATGAATGTATATATATACATATATGAATGTATATATACATATATACATATTCATTGTGTTATGTTGCTATGATAAGACATGTATATCACTTTGTTAATTTCGTAAATGAACAGACACAGTAAACTTGAGAAACATATTGGCAATAACTGCGGGACTATACTGAGAAGATTGAGACTGACTGGATGTTTCAGCAAAGTGATTTTCTAGGTCGAGATGTGTTCTCTGTAGCTTCAATACTCAGGAAGTAAGAATTTCATTCAGCCTTATATCCAGTTGGAGACAACCACCATGCCTTTGTATCTTAGCATTGGGAAACACCTTTTTAACAATAATCTCTGAGAGTTTAAATAAGAAAATACATTTGAATTACCAAGCTCTGAGGTATCTTTTTCCCTGAGTCAGAATGGCAGAGTGGTTGGGGCTTAATTCATAGTGTATTTATTTTCATTAGCCATAAGTACCAAGAAGGAAAATTGGGCTTTAGAGTAAACCAAGAAACCAATGGTGTATGCTGGCTTTGGATTGACTTCGTAAACATATGGGTGCCAAGAAATGTTTCTACAACAATACAAGAGAACATATATTAAAGATCATAAAAATAGAATGTTCCCTCTTTAAATAGAAGACAAATTTTATCTCAGCATCATCATAATCTTTTTTTGTCAAACATAGACTACTGTTTTTGTCTTGAGAACACTAGGAAGAGATCAGCATGTATTTCAACATAAGATTTTGAGGAACAATGCAAAAATTAATTGTTTAGTTATTCAAGAAAATTCTCAACTCATTTTGTAATTTTTCTATAAACACTTTAAAACACAGTACTAGAACTCATCATGTTATATGTATCTGCACAGAAAACAATATGATTTTGTATAATGCAAAATTATAGCTCCAAATACTATCATTTAAGAATCCTATTATCTATCTCAATTATATATTCAATATTATTTTTAGCCTCTGTAAAAGATTATACTGAGTGAGTTCAGACTCAGAAAGGCACACATGACATGTTCTCATAATCTAAAGTAACCTCAATAGACAAGAAAGAAAATGAGTCCATAGCATATGTGTGACAGGGAAGTGGTTTAGAGAGTGTGATAACAAGACAGAGGTATGATGAAGAGAGATATTGGAAAATGGAGTTGTGAAACATTAACTGAAGAGGCAGGAGAAGTCAGTGTGTATAGTAATAGAGCTAAGGGGAAAGAAGTGTTTATAGATAGCACTAAGGATATTTGCAAATCCCATAGGAAGGCACTGTTTTATAAATGTGTGTGTGTGTGTGTGTGTGTGTGTGTGTGTGTGTATCTGTATGTATGTGTGTGTATACACATAAGTACATACTTTAAAAGGAATTATATTATAAATGGTCATAATGGTACTCCCAAGGTCTGTAGCCTATTTAATAAAACATCAAGTACTAGACATAGGAAATGTTCTTTTGAGTTCTTTATCAGGTAGTCCATAAGATTCCCAAATCAATCTAGCCTATTACACTTTGCCCCGGTTACCTTTCAGAACTTAAAGATAAGCCCTTGTTGTTAAAGATACTACATTTTCTACAGTATTCAGTGGAGTCAATCAGAAGCTAACTTTGAAGCCTCCTCCCTGAAGTTCTCTCTTAATTACCTAAAAGTGATGTGAAAGCTACCAAGGAACAAAATGCAAATGACAGCCCTACTTGACTGCTAAATCTATAAACCAGAACAATAACTGAAACAGCAAGATATCTGTGTCAATAGCAAAATCTTGGTAATTTTTATCTTGTGACTAAACAAGAACTATCCATTTTGACCTAGTCTGCTCAATAGAAAGAAATGAACTATGCCTGGTATTGCAAACCTAGGCAATAGTTGATGGTTGGAGTGGTATACAAGTTACTATTTTCCTAAACCAATATAATTTATAATTATGTTTTAAATACTTATTCTTCTATCCTCAGGTAAGTGTAACCCTCACCTCTCACAAAAAAATATTCCTTTACCAGGAGTAGATGTCTGGAACAGATCTACAACTGCTAAAAACACAATGGAAAGGGGACCCCAGTGCGTCTAATTTTAATTTGTGCATCTACAATGAACAACCTATACTTTATGCTCAGAGAAAAATGCAAAATGAAGGGTAAAAATATTTTATAAATCATAGGACCATGACAGATGAGATGCAGTAACATAGTATTTTCTAGACATTCCAGTGAAAATGCATGTGTGAAATACTCACGAGATGTTTGCCTAAGGAAGACCTGCCCAATGAGAACACCAACTAGCTGACATGCCAAAATAGATGGAAATAATCGCTCAATGTCCCATTCCTATATGAAGGAGTATGAAAACTCAAGGCTGTTAAGAGAAATAGATTCAGTTTTTCCCAGGGATATGTCCTTTGATTGATTATCCAGTCACCAATGATCATCTCTAAACAAATTTACATACATGTAACATAACATGTGCTCAGGCATTTGCATATGAATATATTATGTGTCATAATTTAATATTATAAATTAAATATATATGTACATAAACATATGTGTGTGTATACAGTGTGTGTGTACAGTGTGTGTGTACATGAGTATGCCACAAATATGGCAGGTAATTAGGATGGACAGCAAAAGAAATGGACAAAATAGAGAGAAAGGTAAAATAGTGCTATTACATATAAAATTAATTAAAATGTTTAAATAAAAATAAAATTTTCATTACTGGTTAGACAAGAAAATTAGCCTTTTCCTTACACAGGTCATTGTTTACTTTTAGGTTTCGTGTGTATGTAACACAGCCTCATAATCCACATTATCAGAATTTCTAGACAGTTTTCCCTCCAGCTCATAAGTTGGCCACCCTACCTATAATTTTGTTCCAAAACTACATGAAGTCTGTCTTAGTCAGGGTTTCTATTCCTGCACAAACATCATTACCAAGAAGCAAGTTGGGGAGGAAAGGGTTTATTTAACTTACACTTCCATACTGCTGCTAATCACCAAGGAAGTCAGGACTGGAACTCAAGCAGGAGCTGGTGCAGACTCCATGGAGGGATGTTCCTTTCTGACTTGCTTCCCCTGGCTTGCTCAGCCTGCTCTCTTATAGAACCCAAGACTACCAGCCCAGATATCGCACCACCCACAAGGGGACCCCCCCCCTTGATCACTAATTGGGAAAATGCCTTACAGCTGGATCTCATTGAGGCATTTCCTCAACTGAAGCTCCTTTCTTTTTTTTTGTTTTTGTTTTTGTTTTTGTTTTTGTTTTTGTTTTTGTTTGATTTATTTATTTATTTATTTATTTATTTATTTAGATTTTTTGAGACAGGTTTTCTCTGTGTAGCCCTGACTGTCCTGGAACTCACTTTGTAGATCAAGCTGGCATCAAACTCAGAAATTCACCTGCCTCTGCCTCCCAAGTGCTGGGATTAAAGGTGTATGCCACCACACCCAGCTCATGAAGCTCTTTTCTCTGTGATAATTCAAGCTTGTGTAAAGTTGACACAAAACTGATTTCCAGAGTGGCTGTACAAGCTTGCAATCCCACCAGCAATGGAGGAGTGTTCCTCTTTCTCCACATCCTCCACAGCATCTGCTATCCCCTGAATTTTTGACCTTAGCCATTCTGACTGGTGTGAGGTGAAATCTGAAGGTTGTTTTGATTTGCATTTCCCTGATGATTAAGGATGTTGAACATTTTTTCAAGTGCCTCTCAACCCTTCGGTATTCCTCAGTTGAGAATTCTTTGTTTAGCTCTGTACCTCATTTTTTTTTCAATTATTTATTAGATATTTTCTTTATTTACATTTCAAATGCTATCCTAAAAGTTCCCTATACCCTCCCCCTGCTCCCCTACCCACCCACTCCCACTTCTTGGCCCCAGCATTCCCCTGTGCTGGGTCATATAAAGTTTACAAGACCAAGGGGCATTTATGAAATTCTTGGGCAAATGGATGTATCTGGAGGATATCATCCTTAGTAAGGTAACCCAATCACAAAAGAAGTCACTAGATATGCACTCACTGATAAGCAGACATTTGTACCCCATTTTTTAATGGGGTTATTTGAATTTTTGGAGTTCAGCTTCTTGAGCTCTTTGTATATATTGGATATTAGTCCTCTATCAGAATTAGGATTGGTAAAAATTCTTCCCCTATCTGTTGGTGGCCTCTATGTCTTATTGACAGTATCTTTTGCCTTACAGAAGCTTTGCAATTTTATGAGGTCCCATGTGTTGATTCTTGATCTTACAGCATAGGCCACTGCTGTTCTGTTAAGGAATTTTTCCCCTGTGCCAATTTCTTCAAGGCTTTTCCCCACTCTTGCCTCTATATATTTCAGTGTCTATGGTTTTATGTGGAGTTCTTTGATCCACTTAGACTTGAGCTTTGTACAAGGAGATAAGAATGGATCAATTCGCATGCTAATAGCCAGTTGTGCCAGCACCATTTGTTGAAAATGCTATCTTTTTTCCACTGGATGGTTTTAGCTCCTTTGTCAAAGATCAGGTAAACATAGCTTGTACAACCACTCTGGAAATCAGTCTGGTGGTTCCTCAGAAAACTGGACATAGTACTACCAGAAGATCCAGCAATACCTCTTCTAGATATATAATACCCAGAAGATGTTCCAACTGGTAATAAGGACACATGCTCCACTATGTTCATAGCTGCCCTATTTATAATAGTCAGAAGCTAGGAGGAACCCAGATGTCCCTCAACAGAGGAATGGATACAGAAAATGTGGTACATTTACACAATGGAGTACTACTCAGCTATTAAAAACAATGAATTTATGCAAATCTTAGGCAAACGGATGTTTCTGGAGGATATCATCCTGAGTGAGGTAACCCCATCACAAAAGAACTCACTTGATATGAACTTACTGATAAGTGGATATTAGCCCAGAAATCTAGAATATCCTAGATAAAATCTCCAAAACACAAGAATAAAGAGGACCAACATGTGGATACTTCATTCCTCCCTAAAATAGGGAATAAAATACCCATGAAACAAGTGGCAGAGACAAAGTTTGGAGCTAAGACAAAAGGATGGACCATCCAGAGACTGCCCCACCCGGGGGTCCATCCCATAATCAGCCACCAAATGCAGACACTATTGATTATGCCAGCAAGATCTTACTGAAAGGACACTGATATAGCTATCTCTGTGAGGCTATGCCAATGCCTGGCAAATATAGAAGTGGATNCCCACAGTCATCTANAGGATAGAACAGAGACCCCAATGGAGGAGCTAGAGAATTTACCCAAGGAACTGAAGGTGTCTGCAACCCTATAGGTAAAACAACAATATGAATTAATCAGTACCCCCCAGAGCTTGTGTCTCTAGTGGCACATATAACAGAATATTGCCTAGTCAGCCATTGTTGGGAAGAGATGCCCCTTGGTCTTGCAAACTTTATATGCCCCATACAAGGGAACGCCAGGGCCAAGAAGTGGGAGTGGGTAGGCAGGGGAGCAGGGTGTGGGGAGGGTATAGGGACATTCAGGATAGCATTTGAAATGTAAATGAAGAAAATATCTAATAAAATAAGTTTAAAAAAAAGTTGACACAAAACTAGCCAGTACAAAGTCCAATTCAGAACCACATCTAGAAACTTGCAAATTTGGTCTTCTCTACTTGTCCATAAAACATATCATTATCCATGCCACCTATCACTTGTTTCTGCATTACCATTGGGTATGAACCAGGATACCAAGTATATATCCCCAGATAGGGCTCCTAGCTTTATGTCTATAAACTATCCAGGGCACTCTTTAGCTCCAGGACCATGGGAACTCTCACCAAAAACCCAAGAGTATCTCCAAGTAAGAAAATCAAACATCATTCAACTGATTCCCAACCTGGCCATTTAGTGAAACAGAAAATAAAGATTAAAATACTCACTCAGACCAGACCAAATGTTCCTACCATCAGTAGCTTAATTATAAATTCTTAGATGCCAAATTTAAAATACACAAATGCATGTATAACAAAGACAAAAAGTATTTTCCAGAATTTATAAACACTAGTATTGCAATCCAGTGGGAAGCACCTAAACCCATTCACAGAACCATGATTTCAAAGAAGTATTAAAAATGTCTCCCATGTGAATGTTCATTAACACCAGAAAGAAGACTACAAAAATGTTGTAGGAAATGTTGGCAACAATAAAAAGTTAAGAAAATAGAATTTAATAAATAAATAAAATACTTGAAGAAAAGTCAACTGAAAGAAAATGTAATGTCAAACAAAAGTCAAACAAAAGGCTCAGAGGAATGCTTCAAATGGATCAAAAAGAACAGAGGATATATGTTCATGAAGACAAGATAAAGAGAATTTATTCATTAAAAATAAATAAAGTTAAACATAACAAAATAAAGAAACAAAAAATTTGGGACATCATGATATTTTCATAATGTATAATTTTTCATGGAATAAGGAGGAAATATACAAGGGAAAGTCTCAAAGAGTATGTTGAACTAAATCAAAACAGTTGCTCCCCCTAAATGTAAGGCAATAAATATAGGAGGTTGCTCTGGAGCTGCAATGTATTCAAATGATAAATACTGTTCCCCTCCCCCACCAAATATGGTTGCCCCTGAGGAGGAGATCCTCAAATACATCTAATCATCTAATTACGCTATATAACCTTGTTCCCCAAGTTAATTGGTCAATAAAAATCTAAAGCCTGTGATTAGAAAGTAGATAAGGGATAGAAAGATCGGTTGTTTGGCTATGTTTGTAGGTAGAGACAAAAGAACAAAAAAGCAGACAAAGTAAGAAAGATGAATGAAATGAGGAGAATGAACATATGGCCAGGAAAAACATCAAGTAACAAGTGACAGAAAGTTGAAATGTAAGTTAGAATATTTACAAAATTTGCCCAGTCTATGGTTACGTCTTGAAAACAAACAAACAAAAAACAAAACAAAACAAAACTGGATTGTGTATGTGGTTTTTTTTGAGCTATCTAGAATAAATAATCCATTCTACACATAAATACCTTTATGATTGCATACACACACACACACACACACACACACACACACACAAAATTATCAGATACAGGCCAAGAATGGAGTTCTGTGTGGAGAATTTACAGTACTTGTGAGAAAGTCCCAGGAAAATAAGAGTCTTGATACTTCAGTTTCCTTAGAAAACATAATTGTTCTTGGAACGTATCTTCATGTTCCACCCAGGAATAAGAGATAGGTGTGAATGTACCTCAATTTGTTCATTACTATTGGCTATTACTATTTGGTATATGTCTTTATAGAAAAACATTTTTTACCACAAGTGTCCTATCTGCTATATGCAGCTTGTTTCCCATATGATGTTTGCTCTTATGATGATAAACTTTAATCATGTGACTCTTTTTAAGTCCCAGAATATAAATTATCTTACTCTGTGAATAAAATTGACTACTCCATAAGATTTTAGTCATCCTTACTTTTATGCCTATCTCTACCATGTCCCACTGCCTGTTAGAGAAGTCATCAAGGGAAATACAGAACTATGATCTGAAGTTGGCTATGAGCTAAGAGACTGAAGACCCTCATAGAAGGAGCTGAGATAATGGGGCAGAAACCAGGGAAGACTTTGCTTAAGAATAAGACTGTTGATCAATTTTTTAAAGAAAAGAAGAACATAAATATTAAAATTACAACTATTAATTTCCTGCAAATTGTATATAATTCTAAATGAAGAATTATGGGAATGAGTCTGAAAGAATATTGGAAAGTTACATCAGCAAGGTAAAAGATCCCCATTCAATTTTGGATTGCTTATTTATTCATTCATATTGATATTACAATAGTTTAAAGATATGGGTTATATTAATCAAAAAGAAGAGAGACCAATATAAACTTGATTGGCAATTTTAAAACTGATTAAAGAGGGAAAATTTGAAATTTGTTCTTGGAAAATATTTTTATGCTCCACCCAGGTATAAGAGATAGGAGTGAGTTTACCTCTGTTTGTTCATTGCTATTTTCTATTACTATTTGGTATACTATTTGGTATTACTATTTGGTATAGAAAAAAACTAAACATATAAAAAATCAAATATATATGATGATTAGCAATCCCTTAGAACATTTACTGTAGCCTCCTTCAAATACGTATCCTAAATTATCTGAAAATGGCCTGGAAGAATTGGGTAAGATATTTGATAATCTAATCTTAATTTTCCTCCCCTTTCTTACGTGTATTTAGGAGAGTCTATGAAAATGTTGTTTACAACTTAGGCAATATATGGCATCACAAGGTAACAGAATTTGCTTTCCAATTCCTGCCAGGTTTATGAGCCATGTTGGCATTTCCAGTGCATTGTCTGATCTGTTTAAATCTTGAAAAGGAAGGATGGCAATGGATATCTATTCAATAGGTCAAACTTTCTAATGTTGTGACCCATAATAATGTCCCTAATATTGTTGTGACAACCAGCCATAAAATCATTTTGTTTCTATTTCATAACTGCAAATTTGCTACTGTTATAAATTGTAATACAAATATCTGATATGTAGGATAGCTGATAAGCAACCCCCAGAGGGGGAAAAAGCCAGAACTTGAGGAACACTGCTTTAGATTTTTCTGATCGATGTGTTACTATGTCCAATAGTACTGGACAGAGTTTAGATCCCTCTTCTTGGTGGCAAATCATTACACAAACATTTTAATGTTATTTGTTATCATTAAAGATTGCTTGTTTGTAGGTCACTCATGCAAATACAATTAGATTTGTCACAACATCACAAATAAAAATCACTCTGAATATTCTGCCATGGAACTATCAAAAAGGAGAAATGTTAAAACATGGTCCAAGAATGGAGTAATGAAGCATTATAAGAATACTTAGAGCTTTTGAGAAAAGTCAAAAAAACAACCAACAAACCTATCAAACAACCAAACAAGAAGACAAGGTTTTTGTGACAGAATTCTTCTTGGTATATGTTTTTGTGACCCTCTCAGTTGTAGCCAATAGGATTGACTTTAATTTATATTATTCATGACAAATGACTATTTTTATTTGTTCATATGTCTCTATAAAATAGCATACTTTGCCAACTGAAGGTTGTTTGGGTTTTTGTTTGCTTGCTTGTTTGTTTATTTGTTTGTAACTTGTCTTCTACATGTAGCTTGCCCTTGTAATTACAGATTTTATTCAAATGATTCCTCTTAGCTCTGAGAGTATAAATTGTCTGATGCTTAGAAAGAAATTGGATATTGCATGAGACTTTAGTCTGCCCCATTTTTTTTTTTAGGGTCCCTTCTCCTTAGTTGCACAGTCTTTAGAGAAGTAACTCCCTATGAACCATAATAATCCAAATGTTAAATATACAGACCAAAAAAAGTAAACTGAGAAATGCAAGAGAGAAAGAACAAGCTCTATAAAGAAAGATACGTCAGAATAAATCAACATTTGAAAGCCTGGAATGTCTGCACAAATGTTTTACAAGTTCTGAAAGACTATAGATGCAAGCACAAACAAGTAAATACAGTAAACTTATCAGCAGGAATGGAAAGAGAAAGATAACTATTTCAAGATTAAAAATAGGTTTCGTGAATTTATGGCCACGAAGCTGTATCTACACAGGATACTACAGGGAATACTGTAGTCTGAAGACACAATTTAAATATAACTAATAAAAAAAAATCTCAGTACAGAAGATCCAATGAAGACTAAGAAAACAATTTGGACACAGAAAATAACAGATAATAATAAACAGTGCTCAATAAAAACTGTCAAGGTAAGCTGTCTCAATTCTTCCACAAGAAAAAAAAATAGACTAATAAGATAAAGCAAAGATAATTATTCTTTTACCCCTAAGAAACACACAGGATTATCAACTAAAGATAGTACTACCTTAGGATAAAATTAAGGGAAAAGATAGTCAAATCAAATAGAGCTAAGAATCAGTCAGATATAGATATTCAATTTTGTTACTTCCAGCCAAACATTTTTTAAAATAGATAAAAAGCACATTTCATATTTACTAAAGTAAAAAAAAATCGACACGTATATTAAAGTTCCAAAAATTATTCATCAGAGAAGCACACAATTTCATAAAGAAACAAAATAAAATCTAAAATCAAAGATTAACACCAAAGAGTGATAGTGAGTGACTTTACTATCACTGCTAACCAAAAAGTCAGGTGAAAGTTAGTAGGGAAAATCTGAAGATAAGTGACATCATGAATCAAGTGGATCTAATAGGTGTTACAGAACATTCTATATACACACATTAAATAATATACTTTCTTCTCTGTAAATGAATTATAGTCCAAAAACTTGACTGCTCTGGCAAAGGATCACATCCAAAAATTTGCTAGGTCTGAGATCTGGCTGGAATGACACACCTTTAATCGCTCTGGAATATAGACACATAGTTAATATACACCTTTAATACCAAGCAATGAATTTAGTTTATAGAATGAAAGCAGTCATGTTTGAAAGTGGGATCAAATTGAGCTGCAAAGTGACAAATTATAGAGAGATTTGACAGAATGAGTCATAGAGAGGATAAGCTTAACTTTTAGCAGACAGAAAGAGAGAGGCCACTTATGAGCAGTCAGAATGAGTCAGGAGTGGAGGACAGTTCAGTGAATGCAGTGTAGTTGAGTTCAGACAATGCAGTGGAGCTCAACTGAGTTAAGTTCAGTAAAATGCATTTGAGTTCAGTTAAGTTTATGTAGACAGTATAATCAGTGCAGTTCAGTTTGTGGAAGTCACAGCAGTTTTATTTATTATTATTATTAATCACTCCACTCATTTACATCTCGAATGATATCCCACTTCCTGGATAACCCTCCACAAGCCCCCATCCCACAAGCTCCCTCTCCTCCCTCCCCTTTGCCCATATTAGTGTGATCCCTTACCCATCCAAACTCTCCTGCCTGACTCCTCCAGCATTCCTTTTGCTGCGGAATAGAACAACCAGAAGAATAAGGGCCTCCCTGCCCATTGATGTCAGACAAGACCATTCTCTCCTACATATCTATCTGGAGCTGTGGATCCTTTCCTGTACACTCCTTGGTGTATGGTCTAGTCCCTGGAACCACTGGGTGGTCGAGCCAGCCAATATTGTTCTTCCTGTGGGGTTGCAATCCCTCTACACGCCGGCAAACCTTTCACCAGGTCCCCCACCAGGGTCCTCAAGCTCAGTTTATTGGTTGGCTGCAAGAATTCACATCTGCATTGATCAGTTGCTGGCCAAACGTCCCAAAGAATAGCCATGCCAGGTTCCTGTCAGCAATCAGCTCTTGTCATTGGCCACAGTGTTGGGTTGGCTGTCTGCAGACAGGTAGGATCCCCACATGGGGCAGTCCATAGGTCGGCTCCACTTTCTCCTTGTTCTTCCTTTGGACAGGAACATTTGTGGGTTAAAATTTTTGAGATGGGTGGGTGGCCCTTCACTTACCTGGGGGCCATTCCTATCTACTGGCGGATGTCTCTACAGGTTTTATCCCCCCTTCTCTGCACATTTCAGCTAAAGACATTCCCATTGGATCCTGAGATCCACTTGTCACTCTGGCCTGTGGGACCCTCCAGGCTAGATGTAGTATGTTCTTCAAAATGCATAATGTGTATTTTCCTAAATAAATCAAATCCCCTCATTATCTACAATTATATGAATTTGCAAACATTTAAATTGACAGTCATTGTACCATATTAACATAATTTATGCTACTATACACCACACTGTTCAAATATGATTTATGTTGGTATGTTCTAATTCTATTAAGGATCAAATATTTATTAAAATTGTTTAGTATAGAAATTGTCTATAGCCTTCTTTGTTATTGGAAAATACTACAGAACATTCTCCAGTCATGTTTTGTACTTAACATTTATAAATTATACAACATATATTATCTTGCAAGACTTTGAGTTGGCTTTATCTTTAGTTTTCTAAGATACATTTACAAATAAAACTCTTTGGCCATTGACTTGCATTTCTGCATATCACCCATTTCCCAGCCTTCAGTCACTTGCAGTTTACATTAAAAGAATATTTCTTTTAATATTTGCAATTATAATATAATTATACTATTTGCCTTTGCTCTTTTCTCCTTCTAAACACTCCCACTTATATACACATTTGTTCTAAATACATAAATTCAGTGCTCCTTTAGTTAAAGTCACAGGAGGGGAAACTTCCCAATTTTCTTCAAATGATGATGAGATAATGAAAATGAGGTACAGGTACACTGTAGAAAAATGCACTGAACAAGAAGATTATGAGCTTTGAATGTCAATGAAAGGGAAAAGAAAAGATCATAAAGAATGGCCAAAACGCAAAACCCAAACCCTAGAATCACAATTTTTGTATGTTCCCTCTCTTCAACGGGAACTACAGCTGTTCCTCATCACCCCCCGTTACATATTTGTATTTAATTTCTTTATGCTCTATACCTCCCTCTTCTCTCCTCCTGTACCTGATACTTTTCCCCTTATTTTATTCCCTATTATCTCCCTCCCAGGTCCCCCTTCCATCTAATTCCTAAGATTATCTTGTTCCCTCCTTAGTGCTGTACTGAAGCACCCACACCTCAGTATTCCTTCCTCCCAAACTACATATGGTCTGTGGGTTGTATCATGGGCATTATGAGCTTTGGGGTTAATATCCACTTATCACTGAGTACATATTATGTGTATTCTTTTGTGTCTTGGTTACCTCAAGTATGGGAGAGATCAGGAATTCAAGGTTCATACCTAAATATAATAAAAGCAATATACAGTAAACCAATAACCAACATCAAACTAATTCAAGATTCCTCAGTTGAGAATTCTTTGTTTATCTCTGTATCCTATTTTTTAATTAGGGTTATTTGGTTGTTTGGAGTCTGTCTTCTTGAGTTCTTTGTATAATTTGTCTATTAGCCCTCTATCAGATATGGCTTCTACTACATATTTTGGGCGGTTTTCTCCTCAAAAATGATAACAATGTGTGGCACACCATCTCAGTGTCTTTTCTGAGCTATTTGATTTTGAGAGCCTAATGCATATCAGTATATATCCTACTAATATGAGAGATCATAACTCACTTATAATTTATGTTTTCATCATTTATGTTATTTTCCTAGGTAGAAAAAAATGGTACTTACCCTTTATTTTGTAATTTATTTATATTAAAAGTTAAGACTTAAAAATCATAAAGTTAAAGATGGACAATAAACAACTGTGAAGACAGAATTTTAGTATATGTTTATTATTAGGAAACTGCAAATAAGTGAATTAGTCAGCTCAAATATTTGACTGAAAGACCAATTATATGTTGGTGGGACTGCTCCGCAAGTGAAGATACCAGCAACCTGAGTTTAATGCCAGGGACTTATTTTGTGGAAAGAAAGAAACAAATTCTAGAGTTTATTCTCTGATTTTCACATGTGCTGTGGACTTGCAAGCAACATCTCCATACATAAACTAAATAACTAAAAGCAAATGCAACAAAAAATTTTAAACCACAAAAAATCCAACATGTACATATAGTTGTATAGAATTGAAATAAGGCAATTAGTGAAACAATATATTTCCATGAGATGAGTGATTTGAAAATGTTGACTGTTGGATAACTTAGCCAGCCAGTCCCAAACACATAAGACTCTCATTATAGCAAATGGAGGACATGATAAAAAAAAAACAACCAAAAAACATCTTGACTCAATGCAGAGACCATCTGATCATGGAGTCTAGTCCTAGTTGATGACTCTGTCACAGCTCTTGCATCTGTGGCTTAGGGAACACAACAGAAGTGGGCACAGAATAACTATAAGAGTAAGAACACCAGGATATCTGATGTGAATCCATCTCTCCCAGAATTGGCTGCATAAACAAACCTTAATAAAGGCAATAAATGAATATTGTAAAGTGTAAAGGACATATTTTTGTGTGTTCTCTCTCCAGGAGTAATAAATACAAATAATGATCAATGGAAGAAGAAATATTACTCTTTCCCAGGGATAGACCCACTTATTGTTTATCAGCTATAGTAGCAGCAGCAGCCTTGAGGCCATATATACACAAACAACAAAAAAACGGACTTAGTAATTGAATAATCTAATAATAACAGTTAAATCAGAAGAGAAATCAATTCGTGAATAGGTAGAACATGAGAAGGATTTGTGGAGGGTATCAGGAGGGCCTGGATAGAAGAAAGGTATGGAACAAATGGTTTGATTTTATTACAATTAAAATATACTAAAACACAAGTAAACTACATTTAAAACACTTCAAAACTTGTCACCTTCCTTTTTATATATGTCTATCATTTTTCATTTAAATCAATCAAACAAGTGTTACATAGAGTTCTGTGGATTTCTATAGGTTAGCAATATCGACTTTTCAAAAGAAAAGTTATAGGCACCAAAAGAACAGGCAAGCATTAATACCAACTCCAAGCATTAGAACTTTATCAGTCTGATGTACTTTTGAAAACATTTTAGAGAGATCTTAGAAATGAAGGCAAAAAATCACGTTCAAAGTGCCCTTCTTTCCTCAAATTCAACTAATAGGCTGGACATTAGAGCCATTCAGTTGTGGCAGAGACAGAACGAGGGCTATTTTACTTAACCTCTACCCCACCCCTCCCAGTGTTTTATGATGAAGTGCTAATTGACAAAGACTGTAGTTTCCAGCCTCAAAGAAAGTCAGACAGGCAGGTCAGCTACCCACTGCAGCAAAGTGACTTATATTCAAGACAGGTAAACGTTTTACTATTAAATAACCACCCTAAATACCTCTCCAGAACAAGACTTGCCCCAGCCAATGCCCTTTCCCAGCTACCTTCAAGAGAGAACCAAAAAATAAGTGCCAGGGCTGGACACCAGCACTCCTTCCCTACACCTCCCTGCCCAACGTATATGAAATGCAGCTCTTGAGCAATACAGACCTGTGAGTCCTAAATCATACAGACCTGCAGTCTTGAAACCCTTGGAGGTCTATCACACCAGACCCATCAGGTTTAACCCCCTCTCAATAGCTACTATAACAAGAACATGAGGAAAAAAGCCCTTGTATAAAAGCAATCAACCAAAGCCAGGGCAGTTTCCTAACATAACTATCTGACTACAGAAAGCACTGGCTATCCTAACACAACAGAAGCAAAATGAAGACCTTAAGTCTGACCTTAGAAAGGCGATAGAGGCCTCTAAAGAGGAAATGAATAAATCATGGAAATACAATTAAACAGAGGTTATTAAAGAAGAAACAAATAAACCCCTTAAAGATATACAGAAAAATACATTTAAACAGGTGAAAGAAATAATAAAACTGTGTAAGACCTGAAAGTGGATATAGAAGCAATAAAAACAAAAAAAAATCCCAAACCGAGGGAATTCTGAAGATGGAATATCTAGGAAAAGTGAAAGGAACAAGTGATGAAAGCAGATTCTGCTGAAGGGACCCTGATATAGTGGCCTCTTGTGAGGCTATGCCAGTGCCTGGCAAACACAGAAGTGGATGCTCACAGTCAGCTGTTGGATGGAACACAGGGTCCCCAATGGAGGAGCTAGAGAAAGTACCCAAGGAGTTGTAGGGGGCTGCAACCCTGTAGGTGGAACAACAATATGAACTAATCAGTAACCCCAGAGCTCGTGTCTCTAGCTGCATATGTAGCAGAAGATGGCCTAATCGGCCATCATTGGGAAGAGAGGCCCCTTGGTCTTATAAACTTTATATGACCCAGCACAGGGGAATGCCAGGGCCAAGAAGTGGGAGCAGGTGGGTAGGGGAGCAGGGGCGGGGGGCGGGGTATAGGGAACTTCAGGAGAGCATTTGAAATGTAAATAAAGAAAATAATAAATAAATAAATTTTAAAATAAATAAATAAATAAAAAGAAAGCATCACCAACAGAATACAGGAGATGGAGTAGAAAATCTCAGGCTTAGAGGACACAATAGAAAATTTGAAGCATCAGCCAAAGAAAATGTCAAATCTAAAAAATCCTGACATAAATGATCCAGGAAATGTACAATACCATCAAAAGGTCAACCTAAGTATAATATGAATAGACAATAAAGAGTACCACTTCAAGGCCCAGAAAAATTTCAACAAAAGCATAGAAGAAAACTTCTTCAACCTAAAGAAAGACATGTGTATAAACATACAACAAGCTCATAGAATACAGTCAACTCCAGAGAATACAGCAGGAGCTTGTGCCAGCAGGAACAGGGACAGAGGAACACTGCCTGCCCAGAGGTGGGGGTTCCTGTCTGGTTAGGGCCATCTATGCCATCTTTCTTCTGAACCCCAGCAGAGACAGCTGAGCACTCTGGACGACTCTCCACACCACAGGTCCTTGAGATCAGAGATTCTCTGGATCACACAGGGAGAGTCTGCCTACAGGGTGGGCTCTGACCCCAGGACTCAGAAGGAGGATCAGAGCTCCAGACTTCTGGACACACTCCTTGCAAGAGGAGAGCTTGCCTGCAGAGAGTGCTCTGATCAAGGGGACACAGGGGAGAGTTGGATTCCCAGGAGTGCTGACAGGGGCTAACAGAATGACAGGAGGATCAAACTTAGCCAGAGACAGCTTGAAAATTAACACCAGATATTTCCAGATGGTGAAGGCAAACATAAGAATCTTACTAACAGGAACCAAGAACACAGGCCACCATCAGAACCTAGTACGCCCACCACAGCGAGTCCTAGATACCACAACACACCTGAAAAGCAAGATGTGGATTTAAAATCATATCTCATGATGGTGGTAGAAGATTTGAAGGACATTAATAACTCACTCAAAGAAATGCAGGATAACAATGCTAAACAAGTAGAAGCCCTTAAAGAGGAAGCACAAAAATCACTCAAGGAATTACAGGAGACCACTGCTAAACCGGAAGCAGGCAAACACTGCTAAACAGCTAGAAGAAACACAAAAATCCCTCAAAGAATTACAGGAAAACACAACAAAACAGGGGATGGAGTTGAACAAAACAATTAAGGATCTGCAAAAGGAAATAGAAACAATTAAGAAAACCCAAAGGGAGACAACTGTGGAGATAGAACCCCTAGGAAAGAAATCAGGAACCATAGATGTAAGAATCAGGAACAGAATACAAGAGATGGAAGAGAGAATCTCAGGTACAGAANANTNNATAGGGAACATGGACACAACAATCAAAGAAAATGCAAAATGCAAAAAGATCCTAACTCAAAATATCCAGGAAATCCAGGACACAATGAGAAGACCAAACC
>NC_034594.1:84670499-84689930 GCF_900095145.1 Mus pahari | reverse complement strand
AGAAAGAAAGAAAGAAAGAAAGAAAGAAAGAAAGAAAGAAAGAAAGAAAGAAAGAAAGAAAGAAAGAAAGAAAGAAAGAAAGAAAGAAAGAAAGGAAATGGGAAGACCACAGTGTGAATACTTTGGTCCTTTGTAGAAGGGGGATTCAAAATAACCATGGGAGGAGTTTCAGAGATAAAATTTGGAGCAGAAACTGAAGGAAAAGTTATTTAGTGACTGTCCCACATGGGAATCCATCCCATATACAGTTACCAAGCCCAGGCACTATTGTGGATGCCAACAAGTGCTTGCTGAGATGAGACTGACACAGCTGTCTCCTTAGAGGCTCTTGGCAGAGTGCCTGACAAATACAGAAGTGGAGGATCAAAGCCACCCACTGCACTGAACACAAGGTCCCCAATGGAGGAGCTGGAGAAAAGACCCAAGGAGCTGAAGGGGTTTGCAGCACAGGGGAAGGCCAAGGCCATGTAGTAGGAGTGAGTGGGTAGGGGAGCAGGGGCGGGGGGGGGCATATAGGGAACTTTTGGGATAGCATTTGAAATGTAAATAAAGAAAATAATAATAATAATAAAATAACAAGCATCAAACTAAACAGAGAAAAACGTTAAGCAATTCCTATAATATCAGGTACAATATAAGGCTGCCTACTCCCTCCCTTCAATATATTACTAGAAGTTCTAGCCTGAACAAATAAAGGAGATCAAGGGGATACATGTTAGAATTAAAGAAGTAAACTTATCACTATTTGCAGATGATAAGGTTGTTCTACCATAGAACTCCTAATGCTGATGAATACATTCAGGAATGTGGCTGGATACTAAATTAACTCAGAAAAATCAGTAGCCCTCCTTTATACAACTCATAGACTGGCTGAGAAAGAAATTAGGGAATCAACATCCTTTAAAATAGTCCTTAATAATATAAAATATTGTGGTGTGACTTTAACCAAGTACAAGAATTTCAAGTCCATAAAGAGAGCTATTGAAGAAGATAACAGAATATGGAAAGATCTCCCATGCTCATAAATAGGGTCTAAATGAAAAGATTCTGTAAGGCAAAGGGCATTGTCAATAGGACAAAACTGCATCCTACAGATTAGGAAAAGATCTTCACCAACCCTACATCTAACAGAGGGCTAAAATCCAAAAAAAAATTATAAAATAAAATAAAAATAGAAAGAAAGAAATTAGACACCAATAGTACAAATAACGTAATTAAAAATGAGGCACAGAGCTAAACAGAGAATTCTCTATTATTTATTTTTTATTTTTTTCTTTTTATTTTTTAATCCAGGCTTTATTCCCTTCCTGGCTTACCCTCTGACTGTTCCATACCTCATACCTCTTCCCCTCACCCCTCTGTCTCCATGAGGATGTACACACACACACACACACACACACACACACACACACACACACACACACTCCAACGCCACCAGACCTCTATACTCCATAGGGCCTACAATCTCTTGAGGGTTAGATGCATCTTCTTTGAGTGAACCCAGACCCAGCAGTCCTCTGCTGTACATGGGTTGGGGGGCCTCATATCAGCTGGTATGTGCTGCCTGGTTGGTGATCTAGTATATAATATATCTTAGGGGGTTACAGGTTAATTGAGACTATTGGTCAGCTTCCTCAACTTCTTCCATCTTTTCCCTAATTGAACTACAGGGGTTAGCTGCTTCTGTCCATTGTTTGCGATCAGATATCTGTATCTGAATCTTTGATCTGCTTGTTGGGTCTTTTGGAGGGCAGTCATGCTATGTCCCTACTTGTGAGCTCTCCATAGCCTCAGAAATAGTGTCAGGTCTTGGGCCTGTCTCTGAACCTTCTTCTTTCACAGGCTCCTCTCCATTTCCATCCCTGTAATCCTTTCAGAGAGGAACAATTATGGGTCAGAGTTTTGACTCTGAGATAACAAATCCATACCTCACTGGGTGTTTTGTCTTTCTGCTGGCTGTGGGCTCTACAAGTTCCCTCTCCTGTCTGTAGGACATTTCATCTAGGGTCTGTCTCTTTGAATCCTGTGAGTCTCTCACCTCACAGGACTCTGGTACATTCTGGAGGTTCCCACATTCTCCTGGCATTGCCTGTTTCCATTCTTTCTACTGGCCCTCAGGGCTTCAATTTCCCCCCTCCCCCACCCACACACACAATACCAGATCATGTTCCCCTCCTACTCCACCCCCAAGTCCCAGTCCCCTTTCCCTCTCAGGTCCCTCATTCCACCTCAAAGCGGGACTGAGGCATCCTCATTGGACCCTTCAGCTTGTTGACCCTTTTGAGTTCTGTGGACTGTATCTTGGGTATTCTGTACTTTGTTTTTTGGCTAATATCCACTTACTAGTGAGTACATACCATTAGTGAGTTACCTCACTAATGATGATATTTTCTTTTTCCATCCATTTTCCTACAAAACTCGGGATGTCCTTATTCTTAATAGCTGAGTAGTATTTTATTGTGTAAATGAACCATGTTTTCTGAATCCATTCTTCTGTTCTGGGACATCTGGGTTGTTTCCAGCTTCTGGCTATCACAAACGAGGCTGCAATGGACATAGTGGAACATGTGCCCCTGAGGCCTGGTGGGGTATCTTTGGGTATATTTCCAAGAGTGGTATAGCTGGGTCTTCAGGTGAATGTATTTCCAATTTTCTGAGGAACCTCCAAATTGATTTCCAGAGTGGTTGTACCAGTTTGCCATCTTCCCAGCAATGGAAGAGTGTTTCTCTTTCTCCAAATCCTCACCATGTGTTATCACCTGAGGTTTTGATCTTAACCATTCTGATTGGTGTAAGGTGGAATCTCAGGGTCATTTTAATTTGCATTCCTCTGATCACTAAGGGCATTGAACATTTCTTTAGGTATTTCATGGCCATTTGAGATTCCACTGCTGTGACTTCTCAGTTTAAAATCTATATCCCTTTTTTTTTGTTTTGTTTTCTTGTTTTGTTTTGTTTTTTGTGTTTGTTTGTTTGTTTTCAAGACAGGGTTTCTCTGTGTAGCCCTGGCTGTCCTGGAACTCACTTTGTAGACCAGGCTGGCCTCGAATTCAGAAATCTGCCTGCCTCTGCATTTCAAGTGCTGGGATTAAAGGCATGCGCCACCACCGCCCAGCAAATCTATATCCCATTTTTTTTGATTGGCTTGTTTTTTTGTTTTTCCGTTTGTTTGGTTGGTTTGGTTTGGTTTTGGTTATTAGCTTCTTGAGTTCTTTGCATATATTGGATATTAGCCCTCTACTAAATGTGAGTTTTTTTTTCCCCAATCTATAGGTTGCAAATTTTACTTGTTGACTATATCCTTTGCCTTACAGAAGCATTCCAGTTTCATGAGGTCCCACTTATCAATTCTTGTTGTTAGAATATGACCCATTGCAGGTCTGTTCAGGAAATTTCCCCCTGTGCCAATGTGTTCAAGAGTTTTTTCCATGTTCTTGTCTAGTTTGAGTTCACTTTGACTTGAGCTTTGTGAAAGCTTACAAATAAGTGTCTATTTCCATTTTTCTACATACAGACAGCCAGTTACACCAGCACCATTTATTGAAGATGCTTTCTTTTTTCCATTGTATATTTTTGGCTTCTTTGCCAAAGACCAAGTGTGCATAAGTGTGTAGTTTTATTTCTAGGTCTTCCATTCTATTCCATTGATCAACCGGTCTGTCTCTGTACCAATATCATGTAGTTTTTATTACTATTGTTTTGTAGTAGAGCTTGAGGTCAGCAATGGTGATTCCCCCAACTGTTCTTTTACTGTTAAGAATTGTTTTTCACTATTCTGTTTTTTGCCTTTCCAGATGAATTTGAGAATTTCTTCTTCCATGTTTTGAAGAATTGTGTTGGGATTTTGATGGAGATTGCAGTGAATCTGTAGATTGCCTTTGGCAGGATGGCCATTTTTACTATGTTAAATCTGCCAAACCATGAGCATGGAAGATATCTCTATTTTCTGATAATTCTTAACAAAGGAATCTCAAATGGTCTTAAAGTACTTAAGGAAGTGTTCAAAGTCCTTATTCTTCAAAAAAAAAAAATAATAAAATGGAAACAACTCAGAGGTTCGATCTTATACAAACCCGATCAAAATCTCAAGGGGCAGCGCATGCTAGCAAGTGTATAGAGCAAGGAGAACACTCCTCCATTGCTGGTAGGAGTGTACAAACACTTTGGGAATCAAGTTGGCAATTTCTCAGAAAACTGGTTCTGGCTTAAGACCCATCTAAACCACTTATGAGAATATACCAAAACAGATGCTCCATCATCTCCCAAAGCACTTGCTAAACTATGTTTATAGAAGCTTTATTCATATTAGCTAGATGGAAATAGCAGAGATGCCCCTCTACTGAAGAATGGATAAGGAAAATGTGATAGATCTACACAATGGGATACTATTCAACTATTACAAACAATGATATCATGAATTTTACATGCTCATGGATGGAACTTGAGAATATTATCCTGAGGGAAGTAAACGAGTCCCAAAAGAACACACACATGGTATGTACTAACTTATAGATGAATATTAGCAATAAAATACAGTATACCCACACTACACTCTGTAGACAGGAAAAAGCTAAACAAGAACAAGGCACAAAAGAGGATGCTTGAATCTCACATAGATGGGGAATAAAATAGTCATAGGAGGCAGATGGAAGGAGAGACCTGAGTGGAAGAGTGGATGGTGAGGAGAATGGGCCATTTCAGGATATAGTGTGGAGAGAGACAAGGAGATGGCCAGATGGCTTTAAGAAAGAATGAAAATCTGCAACGGATGGTGATAGGAAGTTGGGGGATAACACTCCAGGATAACACTTAGAACCGTGATAAGGGAGGTGCTCAAAAATCAATGGGGGTGACCTTAGGTTTGACTCACAGCATTGGGGATATGGAACCTGAAAATGTTGTCTCTTGTATCAAGTCAGGAACCCCAGTGAAGCAATAGGGACACCAACCCACCCAAAAAACTTTCAACCCCAAATTCATCTTGTCTACAAGGAATGCAAGGACAGGGAATGGGGTATAGACTGGTAGAATGGCCAACTAAAAATCATCACAAATTGAGATCCATCCCATAATCCTTGGCAGCATAAATGATACTCTGTTAAGACTGCAGTCAGGAACATAGAATAACTGTACCCTGAGAGGATCCACCCAGCAGGTGAAAAACAACCAGTGGATGAAGCTTAGGGACTTTTATAGAAGAATAGGAAGGAGTGAGGCCCCTAATTGGATGGGAACTCCACAGGAAGATCAGCAGTGTTAACTAACTTTGGGGTTCTCAGAGATGGAGCCACCAACCAAACAACATACATGGCCTGGGCCTAAGCCTCCCCGACCATATATAGCAAATGACTTCATGTGGTTCCTGAACAACTGGACCCAGGGTAGGGGTGGAGGTCATCTAAAACTGTTGCCTGTATATGCATATGTGCGATGTGTTCTTCTATCTGGGCTACTTTGCTTGGCCTTAGTGGGAGATGATATACAAGGCCTTAGTGGGAGATGATATACACAGCCTCAAAGAGTCTTGATGTACAAAGGTAGGAGAATACCCAGGAGGCCCCCACCCAATTAGATGAGAAAGGGATGGGGACGAGGGAAAGATTGTGGGCAGCTGTAACCAGGATCAGTGCAGTGAGCAGAATGTAAAGTGAATAAGTAAGAAGAGTTGAGAGGGGAAGTGTATGGGACCACCAACAGTATATACAACTATCAAAGACAGAAAATGTTAATTACATCACAAAATCACAAATCTGACTATTCAAAGCTTGGAGGATAAGCAGCACTGTTTCTATATTGTTACAGTTTGAGAGCATGATATTAAAATCATTTACTCCTGTAGGAGGCCACCGCCCCTCCCCTGGGCTACCACCTTAAAAGATGGCACCTATTGGCTATGGAGCTTGTGGTAAACAGGTCCATATTTGGTGGTGATATGTTCCCACTCTTCTGGTTGGCTGAGGCTGCGCTCCTGGTGAGGTGGTGTGGCCTGCCACCATAGGAGTGGATGAGCGTATAAAAGGGCTTATATCCCGGGGCTCAGGGGAAATGAAGGGGAGATGAAGGGGGAGATGAAGGGGGAGATGAAGGGGAGATGAAGAGGGAGATGAAGAGGGAGATGAAGAGGGAGATGATGAAGATTGTTCAAGGTTCCTGAATAAACTGCTGTTAGAAGAACTGGTGGTTGCATCTTCCTTGCTGTGTTCAAGAGAGGACACAACGTACTCCATTTACAGAACAAATTCTTTGATTTATATTTGTTTTTTAATGATTAAGATAATCAATATGATTGTTATTAATGTGGTTTTTTAAAAATAATATATTACTAGTCTTCTTAAGCTTTACTAGATATATTTTTGACAACCAAAAACCATTAGCTTGACATGTCTTTTCCATTATTGTAGAAGACGAAAGCAAAATTTACAGGAAAACTTACCTAGTAATGTCCATGTAATAAATGGTAGAGATGTACTTAACTTCTGAGGTGAACCTTAGAAGAATCAACTTCTCTGAAAAGTTCAAAATGCAGCAGGAAGTGGAACTTCTAAGAACATCAGGAGATGCTTATCAAAGATTTCAGCCTGGAGCCAGTAATTAAGGGAAAGTTTGTGGTGCCCTGCAATACATAACATACTCTTAATGACTCACTTTTTTTAAAAAAATCAGAAAACAGAGAATTTAATTAGATATACTATAGTAAATGTCAGGAATCTCAATTTAGAAGAGAAAACCAAATATATGGACACATATATGGACAATCATGCATGTTCAGTTTTATATAGAGAGAATAATATTAAGTATTTTATGTAAATCCATAAAAATAAGCCATGATCAAAACCACAAAGTTTATTAGATCTTATTATACTTATCTAAGAGGTACACAATGAAAACAAGCTTTAGTTAATACAATGAACATACCAGAGATGAAATAAGATACATGTAAAAAGAAAGAGAGATGGAAATTATCTACATGGGTTATATTAGCATGATTTTTAAAGGCTTGTGATAAACAGATGAACTGTGTCAATAATAACAAAGATGCATATTTTAGAAAAACCTATGTAATGCAAATAGAAACTCTGAGGAAATATACGTCATGCAAATATAATTATTTTGTAACAGATAACTGCTCAAATATTGGCATTACAAACATATGCACCAATTCCTGGCTATAAAATTGAGATTTTAAAATGTTCAAATTAATATTCAAATTAAAATTAAAAATTAAAATTGAATAAATTCTACATTGATCAATTGACAAGTTTATATTGAAAATGTCTAGTAAAACCTTGTGAGTATTGTTAGAACTTAGCAGCCTTATTTTCATTTCTGATATAGTTATCTCAAATTATGTAAGATGTCCCTATTCTTTTTGTTTATTTTTTAATAAGAGGAATCCCTCCTTTTTTCATAGTGATAAAAGTATGCTTTATTAATAATTAAATTAAGGAAAGATGAACAGCCATACCTAGTCAGAGGCCTGAGAACATATTTTCCTACAATGCAAAGACCTAGAGTTTAATATTTTTATAGGGAGCCATTCATTGATATTGTTTCAGATTTAGGAAGAAAATTGTCTTATTTAGGAGACCTAAACCTAGAGAATTTGAAGAGCAAAAGGGACTTAAATGGTGCATTTCATCATTGCAAAGAAGGAATGAGTGAGGAAGAAGGATGATTCACATGGGGGTTCACATGGGAAGTTGTTTTTTTTTTTTTTTTTTTTTTTTTGTAATCTGACTCCAGCCAATGCTGAGACTGCCCCACTTTTAATGCATTTCATTTTTCCTTGGATGATTCTGGTAGCTATCAAGAGGGAGTGAACAGGCATGCTCAGTGATGCATGCTTAAATTAGATTTGCTCTTATTGCTTTATTTACCCTGTCACAATAAATCATAACATTTCCATCATCTGCTTTAGCACATATTAAAATGTCATGGGATGGCAACATGTTAGTGGGCAGAAAATTAAAAGAATTTTTCCCCTGAGGTAAAATGTTTAGCTTTCAGCTCTATTCCTTCTGAATATGTGTTCATAGCATTTTAAACTAGCTGAGTTTTTAGACTACAGTACAAGAGCTATTGTCAGGTAAAGAATCAGTACAAGTTACAATGGCCCCGGAAAACAAATGTCTGGACAATCATGGAAAAACAAAATCAAAAATAGGTATCTATTTTAAGCAGAGTTTACTGGTGAGATGTGCTTCATGATAACCTACAAAATATGTAGCAAATTATTTTAGCTTTATACACCAAATATTTACACATAACCTCTAATCTAGAGGCTTATAGATGTGCTAATAATGTGCCACTTTTTACATATTCATAGAATATTTCTAGACCTATAGGCTTCAGGAAGGTCCTTTGCTTCATAATCCCTTACACATTTGGCCACTGAAAACACTATAAATATTTGGGGGGAAAATGGAGAATGTCTTAGTGTTTCTATTGCTAAAACAAAATTCCACAACCAAAATAAGCAAGCTGGGGAGAAAAGTTTATTTGGCTTATACTTCCAGAGTGCTGTTGACAACTGAAGGAAGCCAGGGCAGGATCTCAAAAAGGACAGTATCCTGAAGGCAAGAACTGAAACAAAGACCCTGGAGGCCTGCTGCTTACTGACTCACTTCACATAACTTGCTCAGCCTGCTTTTTTATAGAACCCACGACTACCAAACCGAGGATGGGACTACCACACCAAACCGAGGATGGGACTACCACAATGAATGGTACCCCCTCTATTGATCAGTAATTGAGAAAATGCCTTATAATTGAATCATATAGAGGAATTTCCTCAACTGAGGTATTTTCCTCTCTGATGACTCTAGCTTGTGTCAATCACCATGTTTGGATTGTTTCTTCATTGTTGATATTTCTGCCATTTAATTAAAGTAGCACAAACAAGAAACAGGACAAAAATTTTAACCTGTTTGTTTGTTTATTAAAAGCTACCATTTGCAGCTGTAGTAATTTGAGCAAAGCAGAGTAATATTTGACAAAGTTTCCTTTAGATAGTACAAGTTCCCTCAGATATTGGACATTGAGCATCAAGGTTTGTTAGGAGGATTCAGCCATTTCCTGCTAAATAGATAATTGACTATATGTTTGATGTTCTTAGGGCAATTGCGTCACAAGGATAAATACTCCAAAAGTATCAGAGACTGGCATAAATCTGTGATGTGCTTTCATATAAGGAAATGTACAATAGCTTGGGAAAGCTCCTTTTCTTGTATGTATATGAGTATTGGCCTTTATGGATGTAAGTGCACTGATAAGGATGTCTGGTACATTCAGAGACCAAACAGCTCTCTGAAATCCCTTGATCTAGAATTAGAGATGATTGTAAGTTACTATGTGGGTGCTGAAAAATAAACTCGGGTGCTCTGCAAAAACAAGTGCTCTAAACTGCTGAGTCATTTTTCCAGGCCTTATAAAATAGTCTAAGCATATTTTATTTTAAATTCAAAATCATATTACAGTTCATGAGTTATGCTATATCTTTTCTTTTCAATTATACATAGCACAGAACATCATACATATTATGCAAATAATTAAGGTGAACTGTGTTATTGAAGTGATGTATTAGGACAATTTTGGATTCTATTATAGAAAAAGTTTTATCTTTGATCTGCGTGATTGAAATACAACTAATTATCATTTTCCATTGTGTTTTTCGTGAATTTATTTCATGTCCCATGTAAAATCCATAATTAACTGATTAGTTTACATCTCTGTTAGGAATTACAGTATTATACATAGTTATATACATACTGCATCAGGTAAATGACAACTAAACTTCTCAGCAGGTCAGACCATAAGATTTACAAGATAAAAATATAATGATGAGGGAATACAGCTCAGACATGTATCTTCTTCCCAGGGTTTTTATAGTTTAGCAGGAGAGATATGTCACATAAATATGTAGCAGCACTCTTTCAGCATAGATTTTTGCATGAGATATAACACGGTAGGAAGGAATACATGGAAGGGAATAATAAGTAGAGAATAATTACAGGAGCTACTCTGTGGACATAAACCATAGGGGAAGGAATCATTGATTAGGTAGTGGGATTCTAGGTATGTGTTTTCTTCTTCACATAATAAGTCTGTTATTTTAACAATTTTATACTAATTTGAATATATATTATATATATATATATATATATATATATATATATATATCCCCATAATTCCCCTGGTAGTCACATGGATAATTCCCAGTGGTTTTGTAGCATATTTTTCCTAAAACTTTAAGTAGTTTCACTTTTTAAATATATCAACAACTTTGTAGGAAATAGTCCCTTAAATAAGCCTCTCAGAAGGATTTTCTGTAGTCATTTATTTTGTAGTATATATTTTTTAATTATAATACATTACTCTCCCCCTATTCATTTTCTGCCTCCAACCCTCTCAGTTACCCTGTCACCAGCACTTGACTTTACCTACTCAAATTGATAGCCTCTTTTTCTTTTGTTATTACTGTTAGAATATATTTAAAATGTGCTAAGTCAATTCTGTCATTTTTGTGCATGAGAACTGAATGCTGACCACATTATATTGGACAATCAATCAGGGGACTTGCCCCCAGGGAATGGTTAATTTTCTCTTTCCTAGTGGTTACTATTTACCTAAAATCCTTTGTTTAGAAGAGGGAATCACTTATAATTTTTAACTTCAGCATTATCATGTATATTGATATGGCTATGGTTTAGGTCCTGTGTTTGTAGGTATTTTTAGGAGACAGTCTTTCACACCTGATTTCCTAGTGTTCTGGAAGTACTCCTTTTTGTGATTTTTCTGAGCCATATATACAGTGGGGTGGGGAATTGCAGGCTGGTTTCCAGCTGAGCTGAGGTCTGAACCCCTAAATCTGATAATTCACCTACATGACACGGTAGGCGTTCCCTTATGCTCCTGGAACTCTGGCCCCTGCCGAAATTACCCCCCCACAACCCCCATAAGAGAAGCATGGCTAGAAGTCACGTAGGCAATGGTCCAAGCTTCTGACCTTCAGGCTAAACTCCTCCCCAGTTACCTAGCAACAGTAAAGACCATAAAAAGGGCTGTTCAGCCCCTGCTTGCTCTCTTACTAGTCTCTCTTACTTCCTACCCCTCACTCTCACCCTCTCTCTCCCCTCTCTTTGTCTTCTCTCCTCTCTCCTCTTTGTCTTCTCCTCTCCCCTCCTCTCTCCCAGTTACTCTCTTTCTCTCTNGACTTCTCTCTCTCTCTCTCTCTCTCTCTCTCTCTCTCTCTCTCTCTCTCTCTCTCTCTTTCTACCTACTCTCTTTCTCTCTAGCCTTTCCTTTCTCTCTTTCTCTCTCTTTCTCTCTATCTCTTTCTCATTCTACCTACTCTCTTTCTCCCTACCTTTCTATAATAAAGTTCTAAAACCATTGAGAATCTCTGCTCATCAAGATCTGCTGCATTCACTCTAGCAGGTGTTGGGAACCTCTTCCCTCAGCCCTCTCTCCCATAACCCCGGTGGCTTTAGCAAAGTAGCTCAGGAATCCCAGGTAGGGCTGCCCCTTGGCCAACCATTGAAGAGTGGGTCAGAGGCTTGAATGCCCACCCAGGGACGAGTGGAAGGTAGATAGCAGCCCTCCCATGTCTGACAGACCAGAGAATAGGTAAAACTCTGGCAGAGTGTGAGTCTCCCCTTCCCCAGGGCATCCCCTGGGCCCCTCTTCCTCTTTCCAAGGGCTCCTTTTTAGTTCCAACACAGTGGTTTGATGTAGATGTATTCGAAGTTGCTGCCTCCCATGTACCTTTTTGATCTGCAGTATCTAGTTGAGATTTTCTGTGATGATCTCAAACTGCTGTAAGGAGAAGGTTTTTGTTTTCTTCCTTTCTTTTCTTTTCCTTTTACATTTTTATGAATGGATGTAGCTACACCTATTTTTGGACATAAGGATACAATTTAGAACGCAGTAAGGAATGATTTTGATCTATCCAATTAAGGCCACTAGATTACTTTCTAAATTCCATGACTTCACTTGCCCTAGAATTTGACCACGTTTCTATATGAAAGCATAATTTTCCTTCTGCTGAATAGGCGTTAGGATCTATTGATGTGCCATTGTTTATCCCAAACTCCAAGACAGAACCACTTGTTGCACTTTTATGAATATCTTGCCATGCTTGTGATTGCTGTGGTTCAAGTGCATTACAGCTGGATAAAACTATAAATTCTTTCCTCCCTAGGAAGCTTGGAAAGAAGTTTCTGGAACTATGGAGCTACACCACAGAAAGATTTGGCTCAAATCAGGTAGGTCCTGTGTCCTAAGTATGTGGTGCCTTCATCAGGGACTTAATTTCAGCTTTGAGAGGCCACTCTGAGGTATATCGATAGTCTATACTGTTTGGGAATAAGCTTAGTCTATCTTAATTTACCTTTCAAAAGTGTATTTTTTATGATTAGTACTGGGATTCCTGTTAGTCTCTGGTGCTTGTGTCAAGCATTTCTTTTCAAATGTAGAAGTGATACACATCTGTAGCAGTATGCTCAGGGCCTAAACAGGCTGGATTCACATTGGGTCCTAGCAGTGAGGAGGGGATGATCTCCCATTCCTAAGGAAGAAGCTAGTTCCAATGGCATCAGCAGGCAAAGGGAAGTACAGTTTTCTCCAATGGAGTATCACTGAATCTAGGAAACATACTTAGACAATAAGGTCTTCTAGTAGATGGCCAACATAAAATGAGCTAATGAACTCCATGTCATTTTTTGTTATGGATTTATTTATTGATTGATTGATTGATTGATTGTATCATATTTGTTTAGGCATTTTTTTAGTTTTTATTTTTATCTTATTTATCTTTTAGGACATATCTAATGGCATGCATATTTGGTTTTTGATTCTGTGTTTTTATGTGGGGTGTGTGTGTGTGTGTGTGTGTGTGTGCGCGCGCGCGCGCGCATGTGCGCACGTGCGTGTGTGGATCTGTGTGTCTGCATGTGCATGCCTGTGTATGTATATATGCATAGGTTTCTTGTTACTTTTAAATTTTATTCTGCTTTGTAGTTTGTTTGTTGACATTTTTATTTTCTAAATAGAAAGAAGAAAGAAAGAAAGAAAGAAAGAAAGAAAGAAAGAAAGAAAGAAAGAAAAAGAAGGAAGGAAGGAAGGAAGGAAAGAAAGAAAGAAAGAAAGAAAGAAAGAAAGAAAGAAAGAAAGAAAGAAAGAAAGAAAGAAAGAAAGGAAAGAAGAAAGGAAGAAGGAATTGAGTTGGGTAGGTGGGTAGGCAAAGAAGATCTGATTCTAGAACCTGCAAAATAGATTAATATAGTCAAATGTTTACTATACTTCTTTTTTCACTGTATCTGAATTGTATAATTATTTTTAAACCCATATCAGGGGTAAACTTGAATTGTACTATATACTATTTTAGTGTTGTTAAATGCTAAAATTTTATTTTATCTTGTATTGTTAACGGAACTACTATGAAATCTTTTGCATATTCACATATCGACAATACAGGCAATCTCATTTTTGGTTTGCATATAGTTTTATTGAAAAGAAGTTTTCATAAATTATGTTCTAATCATAATCTTTGTCCATGATTTAAAAATTAAGTATTGAAGAACAAAAGAACAGATTTTATTTATGAAACAGTGAGAATAAACAGAATAACAAACAGAGCAAATATTCATACTTTTATAAACAGCACGTGAAGAAATAAAGGAAAGATAATAATTGGGTTCTGACATTACATATTCTAAGTAGAAAGGAAAAGTTGCTTTAAAAAGACCTGCACTAAACCAAAACCCTCTTTAGATGCAGTTTTATCTTGTTTTATAATTATCCTTTAGAACACATTTCATGTTTGTTTATTTTGTTTTGTTTCATAATGAGAGACAGAAAGGGGGTGGTTCTGGATGGAACAGTTGGTCTAAAGGATAATGGAGGAGTAGTATGAAGAGAAAAATGTAGTCAGAATGCATTAGGAATGTATTATATGAGGAAAGAAAAGAACTATTTTCAATAATAAGAAAAACAGAGGTATACATATTAAATTATAAACATGAAAAGGCTAAAGCCTACTAAACACAAGGTAATTAATCTCATTTTATTTGGTAATCAAGAAGAGGTAAAATAATATTTTTACACAGCATATGGTCCAAAAATTTAACGTCTGATAATAAGTGTTTTCATGGTTGGATACCTATAGACACTCTTATGTATATCTTAGAGCTCTATAAAATGATACAAACATTCTATGATGTTACAGATATGCTTGTAACAATCTCCTTCAGGAAAATGTATTTAGACCTTCTGAGTCTTGGTGTTTTTCTTAGAAATGCTTTGAAATAGTTACTATTGTATTTTAATGTTATAAGAGATTTGAAAACCTAAGGAGGCACAGCTTAAGTAAATAAACCAGGAAAATTCGTGGGAGAACTGTGGTATGAGAATTTTTCAGCTTTTCATTTAATTCTCTATTGACTTGCCGTATTTTGAATAATGATCTGTTTTTTCATCTATTTATCAATGTTTTTCTTTGTAAGACCCAAGTTCTGAGGCACATTTAGATACATTCCTGATCAAGTGTTTGCTTTAATAAAAAAAATAAGTTAAAAAATGATAAAAACATATTAAAAGGCATTTGAACATAATCTAATAAAATTAAACATGTATATGCACATATATACGGCCTCCCTACATAGATGGCCATGGTATGCTTGGTATCCCAATTCACAGCTCCTTGTTGTATATATCTGATATACTCCCCACAGTGTACCTTACATTATAATTATTGTCCAAAAGTAGCTTTCTCCAATACAGCTCAGATGGCATGTCAGACTGCTTTAGTGGAATTAGACAGAAAGAAAACGTCCATTTCATTTTAAAGTTCCAGTAGAAAATGAAAATATTTCTCCTATAGTAAGTATCATTAGGTAATGGTAGGACATGCTAAACAGTCATCTCTAACCTAAACAAGTATTAGACCTTCTTTGAAATTAATATCCCTCCTCTTATCACCAAGTATGTAAGATCAATAACTTTTCAAATTTAGATATTAACTTTAAATGTTGTATGTGTTCTATTTTATATGTTTAAGAGTAAAAATCATTTTAGTGTATATTGGATATGTTAATGTAGTGTTTTGAATGGAAATAAATGCTATGTTAGTAACAATTTAAATACATCTTATCCAATTGTTGGCAGGTTGAGGAATGAATAGGAGGCAAGGTCTTTTGGGAAAATGTCTGACACTTAAGGTGAGATAAGAGTAACTGCTTTTACACTACAGCAAAGAAAAATAAGTTAATTCAACAAAAAAGCAACAAAAGGTTAACACAATCATATCTAAGTTGAAGAATCTCTTTTACTCTATGACTGAAAGGAGACAGTGGAATCTTGTCCATTTTTGATTATCCTTTGTATTATCTCTCTGCTGCAAATGCTCTCCTGTCTTAACACAGAGAGTGGAGTTCCATGACTGTAGTGAGGATTAGTCATGCAGCAGCCTAAAATAGAAATTCCAGTCATCCAATAAACTTGCCTAAGACTGTTTAATTAAACCTCACTGTTGTGCTTAGAAATTTCGAAGAAGATAGGCTGATTATTTGCAAGTGTTTAACAGGTATTCTCTAGTGTACCTGTTGAAAGATACTATTTTTTTGTTCCATACCCTCAAAGTCTGCTTCAGATTTCTAGTGATTCTCTAACCAGCAACTCCAATCTCTTCCACATTACACCAGCAATTCATTCCCAGGTCCTAACATTCACATGATCATGTTTTTCACTGCAATTAAAACATTTTTGATACCAATTTTATTAGTTAATGCTTTTTATTACTGTGATAAAAAATATCTTAAAAACCAACATAATGATATCAAGGTTTCTGCTGCCTAACAGTTTAAAGATAATGGCTATTATAATAGTGAGGTTAATGACAGTGAGAGGACAAACATACTCCATAATGGAAACAGTCTTCACATTAAAAGAAAAAGGGGGGGGAAAAAAAAGAAAAAAAAAAAAAAAAAGCCTGAGAATTTGACCTTCAGGTGAACCCAAGAAGCACCCAAGTGCCTAAAAGGATCCCATGGCTTGTTCTTGGCCCATATCCCAGACTTACTCTCTAGCTACTTTCTACCTACAGTTAATCAAAGATTAATCAGATTGTTTTAGATACACTTTCAGATCATTTGTGATAGTCATTCAATTAGATGCTTGCTCCCATTTCCTGTAAAACATTGTCTAGATGAGATTTCAGAGCTGCAAACTCTCCTGCGGGTCAGCAGTGTGTAAGCCCAAGCTCAGGTTTGTAATAAAGCGACCCTAATCACATTAAGGTCACATTATCATGTTAGAGTCACACATTAGAGTCAGATCCTGGTTGGTATTTTGGGCTCTCAAATGAGGCACAACACCAGAACGAGAATGTTACTGGTTACCATCCAGGCAAGTCCCAAAGTCAAAAGGAATAAACTTCATGCTCACCCGACTTTCTTATTTTCCCCAAATCTAGGACACAGTGTATGAGATGGTATTAAAATTATAGGTTGGTTTTCTTTTTAAGAAACCCACCCAGAGGTCTGTCTGTAACATTGTTTTACATTGCTGTCTTGCAAACAATCAAGTTTAACCATTGCATTGGTTGGGAGATGACAAAAGACGTAAGATTTATATGGATATCCAGTATGCTTTTCCACTGCTCATATCTATGGGGCTATTTATAAGGAAAGAGTTCTTCTGGTGGCATCAGGAAAGACTATCAAGAATAAAGAAGAAATTCTCTGTTACTAAGGACCCTATGAGCACTTAAACAGTTAGCTATTATCCAAGATTAGGGGCATCAAAAAGAAAAAGACCCTATCTCAGACGGCAACAAGACAGATGAAACAGGCCTTGGAAATTAGATCCCTCATGCCCCAGTTTGCTCTAGACCCTGGAGACCCTATGCTCTCTGACCAAACTTGCTACATTCACTCCAGTAGTGACCCACCTCACAGGACTAAAAGCCTGGACACGGTCCTGAGGCGAAAAGTTCACAGAAACTTAGTCTCCTGGAATCGTGGCATCTTGTATAATGAATGCTCCAATGTCCTTGCTTTACTTTGTAAAGGGATATGTGTGCTTTCCATTATATTGCTTTATTGTAAGTGCCTCTAAGGATTGATTTTTGACATATAGCTAAGTTAGATTCCTCCCCAGACCTAGGCAGTCTTTGAGCTGACCATGGGCTTTGAATTCAGTAAGAATGTTGCCTATTCAGTGACATTCAGATTTGCCTCTAGTATTGTAAGAGAGATAGTGAAAGAAATCAGGAATCACTATCTACTACATAGAGTTAGAAATCTCAGGGAAAGCTTCTCCCATATGCAGGAATTTATCATTATCTAGGATGAAGGAAGGTTGTGGTCTGAGGAAGAACCAGAATATATACTTAGAACTATAGATAGCTGTGTTACACCCATACACAGGAATTTACTATGGCCTAGGGGGGAGGTGGACTATATAATAGACTAGAATAGGAACAATAGCAAGGGCAACAAGCCCTTGTCCCTGACTTCTAAGATTAAGCTGACCTTAGGTGGAGCTGCTTTTGATCCCAGTTGTTAACACTGAATTTTATCCCACTTGGTTCGTGTTAGCTTTTAGTACACATTCCTCTCTTTTGTGTAAAAGTCACTTATAAGACTGGTGCTCGCTTTGAGAGAAATTACATTCAGATCCATATTCCCTTGTGACATATCTGTTTGTCACCTCCTTCTCACTGACTCTATCCCACTCTATGTTCAGAAAACCCTAATTGCTCTTGGCCCCAAAGTCTTGTTGGATAATCTGTCACCTATACTACCTCTGTAGGCCTGGACACCAATCCTACCCCAGGGCCTATTCCCATCTTCCCCTAATAAGACCACAACCCAAGACACCAGGAGAACCCAAAGACTGAGTAATGAGCCCTCACCCCCTCCAGAACATGATGGTCCAGTCTTTTTATGTGACCAATGCCCCCAGATCTGATTTAACTGAATCATGCTGTCTATGCTATGAAAGAAGACCGCCCTACATTGAAAGCATGGACCTGATTGGAAACTTTACTGGAAATGAGAACTCTAATGAGTGCAGAGGGCAACAAGGTGAGAATAGATTGTCCATATAAGCCATAGAAGGTCAGGACACCTGTGTAATGACAGTCCCTAGGGACTTTAGCTGCCTTTGTAATTAGACATACAAGATAATTCCAGATAATGATAAATACCTATTATTACCCACAAATGCCTGGTGGGCATGCCCAGCAGTGCTTACCCCCATACATGCACAGGGATAAATATATATGTACACATATATATTTATCAGTACAAAGAATTCTGTATACTTGTTCTGTTGTTACCTAGTATCATCTACACAGATGACTAAGTCCTAGATTTCCTAGATGGAACTTCAGGTTTATTCATCATAAGAACCATGAGAACCAATTTTATCTGCAACTCTGGATGTTCTCATAGGATTTGACCTGACCAGCATAGAAACTGTAGTAGCATCCTAGGTGTTACAAAACAAACATTAAGTGGCTTAAGTGAGGCTATAGGTACTGGTATAGAGAGATAAGAAAAATGGGTCACTCTCCTTCAAGATTCTCTGGGCTCCCTGGCAGAGGTAGTACTCCAAAATAGGAGGGGACTGTATCTCCTATTTATGCAACAGGGAGGGCTGTGTGCAGCCCTCAAAGAAAAATGCTGTTTAAATATTGACTACTCTGGAGTGGTCAAAGAGTTGATGGCCAAAGTTAGAGATGTCTTGGCCAAGAGAAAAAGAGTACAAAGCTGGTTTGAATCATGGTTCAACAGTTCCCCTTGGATGATGACCCTGATACCCACTGTTCTGTGCTCTCTGCTCATTAATCTTCTGCTCCTTACCTTTTGCCCTTGCATTCTAAACAAATTAGTCCAGTTTATGAAAGAAAGATTTGGGACTATTCAAATTATGGTAACAAAAAGTCAATATGAGTCTCTCCACAGGGAATCCTCTAATCTTCAAAAAGTTGCATGATTGCACTTTCCAGTTACCAGAGAAATGGTGGGGGGGATAAGAGACCAAAGTTTTGGGTTCAGATTTCATCTTAGAAAACCTGATCTAAGTTTATACTCAAGTAAACTTACAAGCCAGTGCCTAGCACCAGTTTCTAGGTTATACCCCAAGAACACCTATATCTCCTGGTTACCCCCCCCCCAAATAAATCTAACATCTAGGATCATTCTCCAACAAAGATTATTATTAGGTTATTAGATTATTAGATTATTGTCTTAGTCCGGGTTTCTATTCCTACACAACATCATGACCAAGAAGCAAGTTGGGGAGGAAAGGGTTTATTTGGCTTACATTTCCATACTGCTTTTGATCACCAAAGGATGCAGGACTGGAACTCAAGCAGGTCAGAAAGCAGGAGCTGATGCAGAAGCCATGGAGAGATGTTCTTTACTGGCT